>NC_133124.1:216915366-217215366 GCF_048418815.1 Hemitrygon akajei | reverse complement strand
AGGGGTAATAAGTGTTCCTGAACCTGGTGGTGTGGGATCTGATGGGTGAGGGGTACAAACTGTTCCTGAACCTGGTGGTGTGGGACCTGATGGTTGAGGGGCAATAACTGCTCCTGAACCTGGTGGTGCAGGACCTGATGGTTGAGGGGTAATAACTGTTCCTAAACGTGGTGGTGTGGGACCTGAAGTTGCAGGATAATAACTGTTGCTTGTTCCTGAACCTGGTGGTGTGGGATCTGATGGTTGAGGGGTAATAACTGTTCCTGAACCTGGTGGTGTGGGACCTGATGGTTGTAGGATAATAACTGTTCCTGAACCTGGTGGTGTGGGTCCTGATGGTTGAGGGGTAATAAATGTTCCTAAACGTGGTGGTGTGGGACCTGATGGTTGAGGGGCAATAACTGCTCCTGAACCTGGTGGTGCAGGACCTGATGGTTGAGGGGTAATAGCTTCCTAAACCTGGTACTGTGTGTCCTGATGGTTGAGGGGTAATAACTGTTCCTAAACGTGGTGGTGTGTGACCTGATGGTTGTAGGATAATAACTGTTGCTTGTTCCTGAACCTGTTGGTGTGGGATCTGATGGTTGAGGGGTAATAACTGTTCCTGAACCTGGTGGTGTGGGACCTGACGGTTGAGGGGTAATAACTGTTCCTGGACCTGATGGTATGGGGCCCGATGGTTGAGAGGTTATAACTGTTCCTGAACCTGGTAGTGTGGGACCTGATGGTTGAGGGGTAATAACTGTTACTGAAGCTGGTGGTGTGGAACCTGATGGTTGAGGGGTAATAACTGTTCCTGAACCTGTTGGTGTGGGACATGATGGTTGAGGGATAATAACTGTTCCTACTCCTGGTGGTGTGGGACCTGATGGTTGAGGGGTAACAGCTGTTACTGAACCTGGTGGTGTGGGACCTGATGGTTGAGGGGTAATAACTGTTCCTGAACCTGCTGGTGTGGGACCTGATGGCTGAGGGGTAAAAACTGTTCCCGGACCTGATGGTGTGGGACCTGATGGTTGAGAGGTAATAACTGTTCCTGAACCTGGTAGTGTGGGACCTGATGATTGAGGGGTAATAACTGTTCCTGAACCTGGTGGTGTGGGACCTGATGGTTAAGGGGTAATAGCTTCCTAAACCTGGTGGTGTGGGACCTGATGGTTGAGGGGTAATAACTGTTCCTGAACATTGTTGTCTGGGACCTGATGGTTGAGGGGTAATAAGTGTTCCTAAACGTGGTGGTGTGGGACCTGATGGTTGCAGGATAATAACTGTTGCTTGTTCCTGAACCTGGTGGTGTGGGATCTGATGGTTGAGGGTTAATAACTGTTCCTGAACCTGGTGGTGTGGGTCCTGATGGTTGTAGGATAATAACTGTTCCTGAACCTGGTGGTGTGGGTCCTGATGGTTGAGGGGTAATAACTGTTCCTGAAGCTGTTGGTGTGGGACCTGATGGTAGAGGAGTAATAGTTTCTTGAAACTGGTGGTGTGGGACCTGATGGTTGAGGGGTAATAACAGTTCCTGAACACGATGGTGTGGAACCTGATGGTTGAGGGGTAATAACTATTCCTGAACCTGGTGGTGTGCGACCTGATGGTTGAGGGGTAATAACCGTTCCTACACCTGGTGGTGTGGGACCGGATGGTTGTAGGTTAATAACTGTTCCTTGATCCTGAACCTGGTGGTGTGGGACCGGATGGTTGTAGGTTAATAACTGTTCCTTGTTCCTGAACCTGGTGGTGTGGGACCTGATGGTTGAGGGGTAATAACTGTTCCTGAACCTGGTGGTGTGGGACCTGATGGTTGAGGGGTAATAACTGTTCCTGAACCTGGTGGTGTGGGTCCTGATGGTTGAGGTATAAAAACTGTTTCTTGTTCCTGAAGCTGGCGTTCTGGGATCTGATGGTTGAGGGGTAATAACTGTTCCTAAACGTGGTGGTGTGGGACCTGATGGTTGAGGGGTAATAACTGTTGCTTGTTCCTGAACCTGGTGGTGTGGGACCTGATGGTTGAGGGGTAATAACTGTTCCTAAACGTGGTGGTGTGGGACCTGATGGTTGCAGGATAATAACTGTTGCTTGTTCCTGAACCTGGTGGTGTGGGATCTGATGGTTGAGGGGTAATAACTGTTCCTGAACCTAGTGGTGTGGGACCTGATGGTTGTAGGATAATAATTGTTCCTGAACCTGGTGGTGTGGGTCCTGATGGTTGAGGGGTAATAACTGTTTCTGAAGCTGGTGGTGTGGGACCTGATGGTTGAGGAGTAATAGCTTCCGGAAACTGGTGGAGTGGGACCTGATGGTTGAGGGGTAATAACAGTTCCTGAACATGATGGTGTGGAACCTGATGGTTGAGGGGTAATAACTATTCCTGAACCTGGTGGTGTGCGACCTGATGGTTGAGGGGTAAGAGCTTCCTAAACCTTATAGTGTGGGACCTGACGGTTGAGGGGTAATAACCGTTCCTACACCTGGTGGTGTGGGACTGGATGGTTGTAGGATAATAACTGTTCCTTGTTCCTGAACCTGGTGGTGTGGGTCCTGATGGTTGAGGGCTAATAACTGTTTGTGAACCTGGTGGTGTGCGACCTGATGGTAGAGGAGTAATAGCTTCTTGAAACTGGTGGTGTGGAACCTGATGGTTGAGGGGTAATAACCGTTCCTACACCTGGTGGTGTGGGACCGGATGGTTGTAGGTTAATAACTGTTGCTTGTTCCTGAACCTGGTGGTGTGGGATCTGATGGTTGAGGGGTAATAACTGTTCCTGAACCTGGTGGTGTGGGACCTGATGGTTGTAGGATAATAACTGTTCCTGAACCTGGTGGTGTGGGTCCTGATGGTTGAGGGGTAATAAATGTTCCTAAACGTGGTGGTGTGGGACCTGATGGTTGAGGGGCAATAACTGCTCCTGAACCTGGTGGTGCAGGACCTGATGGTTGAGGGGTAATAGCTTCCTAAACCTGGTACTGTGTGTCCTGATGGTTGAGGGGTAATAACTGTTCCTAAACGTGGTGGTGTGTGACCTGATGGTTGTAGGATAATAACTGTTGCTTGTTCCTGAACCTGTTGGTGTGGGATCTGATGGTTGAGGGGTAATAACTGTTCCTGAACCTGGTGGTGTGGGACCTGACGGTTGAGGGGTAATAACTGTTCCTGGACCTGATGGTATGGGGCCCGATGGTTGAGAGGTTATAACTGTTCCTGAACCTGGTAGTGTGGGACCTGATGGTTGAGGGGTAATAACTGTTACTGAAGCTGGTGGTGTGGAACCTGATGGTTGAGGGGTAATAACTGTTCCTGAACCTGTTGGTGTGGGACATGATGGTTGAGGGATAATAACTGTTCCTACTCCTGGTGGTGTGGGACCTGATGGTTGAGGGGTAACAGCTGTTACTGAACCTGGTGGTGTGGGACCTGATGGTTGAGGGGTAATAACTGTTCCTGAACCTGCTGGTGTGGGACCTGATGGCTGAGGGGTAAAAACTGTTCCCGGACCTGATGGTGTGGGACCTGATGGTTGAGAGGTAATAACTGTTCCTGAACCTGGTAGTGTGGGACCTGATGATTGAGGGGTAATAACTGTTCCTGAACCTGGTGGTGTGGGACCTGATGGTTAAGGGGTAATAGCTTCCTAAACCTGGTGGTGTGGGACCTGATGGTTGAGGGGTAATAACTGTTCCTGAACATTGTTGTCTGGGACCTGATGGTTGAGGGGTAATAAGTGTTCCTAAACGTGGTGGTGTGGGACCTGATGGTTGCAGGATAATAACTGTTGCTTGTTCCTGAACCTGGTGGTGTGGGATCTGATGGTTGAGGGTTAATAACTGTTCCTGAACCTGGTGGTGTGGGTCCTGATGGTTGTAGGATAATAACTGTTCCTGAACCTGGTGGTGTGGGTCCTGATGGTTGAGGGGTAATAACTGTTCCTGAAGCTGTTGGTGTGGGACCTGATGGTAGAGGAGTAATAGTTTCTTGAAACTGGTGGTGTGGGACCTGATGGTTGAGGGGTAATAACAGTTCCTGAACACGATGGTGTGGAACCTGATGGTTGAGGGGTAATAACTATTCCTGAACCTGGTGGTGTGCGACCTGATGGTTGAGGGGTAATAACCGTTCCTACACCTGGTGGTGTGGGACCGGATGGTTGTAGGTTAATAACTGTTCCTTGATCCTGAACCTGGTGGTGTGGGACCGGATGGTTGTAGGTTAATAACTGTTCCTTGTTCCTGAACCTGGTGGTGTGGGACCTGATGGTTGAGGGGTAATAACTGTTCCTGAACCTGGTGGTGTGGGACCTGATGGTTGAGGGGTAATAACTGTTCCTGAACCTGGTGGTGTGGGTCCTGATGGTTGAGGTATAAAAACTGTTTCTTGTTCCTGAAGCTGGCGTTCTGGGATCTGATGGTTGAGGGGTAATAACTGTTCCTAAACGTGGTGGTGTGGGACCTGATGGTTGAGGGGTAATAACTGTTGCTTGTTCCTGAACCTGGTGGTGTGGGACCTGATGGTTGAGGGGTAATAACTGTTCCTAAACGTGGTGGTGTGGGACCTGATGGTTGCAGGATAATAACTGTTGCTTGTTCCTGAACCTGGTGGTGTGGGATCTGATGGTTGAGGGGTAATAACTGTTCCTGAACCTAGTGGTGTGGGACCTGATGGTTGTAGGATAATAATTGTTCCTGAACCTGGTGGTGTGGGTCCTGATGGTTGAGGGGTAATAACTGTTTCTGAAGCTGGTGGTGTGGGACCTGATGGTTGAGGAGTAATAGCTTCCGGAAACTGGTGGAGTGGGACCTGATGGTTGAGGGGTAATAACAGTTCCTGAACATGATGGTGTGGAACCTGATGGTTGAGGGGTAATAACTATTCCTGAACCTGGTGGTGTGCGACCTGATGGTTGAGGGGTAAGAGCTTCCTAAACCTTATAGTGTGGGACCTGACGGTTGAGGGGTAATAACCGTTCCTACACCTGGTGGTGTGGGACTGGATGGTTGTAGGATAATAACTGTTCCTTGTTCCTGAACCTGGTGGTGTGGGTCCTGATGGTTGAGGGCTAATAACTGTTTGTGAACCTGGTGGTGTGGGAACTGATGGCTGAGGGGTAATAAATATTCCTGAACCTGGTGGTTTGGGACCTGATGGTTGAGCGGTAATAACTGTTCCTGAACCTGGTGGTGCAGGACCTGATGGTTGAGGGGTAATAAATGTTCCTAAACGTGGTGGTGTGGGACCTGATGGTTGAGGGGCAATAACTGCTCCTGAACCTGGTGGTGCAGGACCTGATGGTTGAGGGGTAATAGCTTCCTAAACCTGGTACTGTGTGTCCTGATGGTTGAGGGGTAATAACTGTTCCTAAACGTGGTGGTGTGTGACCTGATGGTTGTAGGATAATAACTGTTGCTTGTTCCTGAACCTGTTGGTGTGGGATCTGATGGTTGAGGGGTAATAACTGTTCCTGAACCTGGTGGTGTGGGACCTAATGGTTGTAGGATAACAACTGTTCCTGAACCTTATGGTGTGGGTCCTGATGGTTGAGGGGTAATAACTGTTCCAGAACCTGGTGGTGTGGGACCTGATGGTTGAGGGGTAATAACTGTTCCTGAACATTGTTGTGTGGGACCTGATGGTTGAGGGGTTATAAGTGTTCCTTAACCTGGTGGTGTGGGACCTGATGGGTGAGTGGGACTAACTGTTCCTGAACCTGGTGGTGTGGGACCGGATGGTTGTAGGATAATAACTGTTCCTTGTTACTGAACCAGGTGGTGTGGGTCCTGATGGTTGAGGGATAATAACTGTTTCTTGTTCCTGAAGCTGGCGTTCTGGGATCTGATGGATGAGGGGTAATAACTGTTCCTGAAGCTGGATGGTTGAAGGGTAAAAACTGTTCCTGAACCTGGTGGTGTGGGTCCTGATGGTTGAGGGGTAATAACTGTTCGTGAACCTGGTGGTGTGGGATCTGATGGTTGAGGGGTAATAAATATTCCAGAACCTGGTGGTGTGGGACCTGATGGTTGAGGGGTAATAACTGTTCCTGAACCTGGTGGTGTGGGACCTGATGGTTGTGGGGTAATAACTGTTCCGAAACCTGCTGGTGTGGGACCTGATGGTTGAGGGGTAACAACTGTCATTGAACCTGGTGGGGTGGGACCTGATGGTTGAGGGGTAATAACTGTTCCTGAACATTGTTGTGTGGGACCTGATGGTTGAGGGTTAATAAGTGTTCCTGAACCTGGTGGTGTGGGACCGGATGGTTGTAGGATAATAACTGTTCCTTGTTACTGAACCAGGTGGTGTGGGACCTGATGGTTGAGGGATAATAACAGTTTCTTGTTCCTGAAGCTGGCCTTCTGGGATCTGATGGATGAGGGGTAATAACAGTTCGTGAACCTGGTGGTGTGGGATCTGATGGTTGAGGGGTAATAAATATTCCTGAACCTGGTGGTTTGGGACCTGATGGTTGAGCAGTAATAACTGTTCCTGAACCTGGTGGTGTGGGTCTGATGGTTGAGAGGTAATAGCTTCCTAAACCTGGTAGTGTGGGACATGATGGTTGAGGGGTAATAACTATTCCTGAATCTGGTGGTTTCGGACCTGATGGTTGGGGGGTAATAACTGTTCCTGAATCTGGTGGTGTGGGAGCTGATGGTTGAGGGGTAATAACTGTTCCTGAACCTGGTGGTGTGGGACCTGATGGTTGAGGGGTAATAACTGTTCCTGAACCTGGTGGTGTGGGACCTGATGGTTGAGGGGTAATAACTGTTCCTGAACCTGGTGGTGTGGGACCTGATGGTTCAGGGGTAATAACTGTTCCTGGACCTGATGGTGTGGGACCTGATGGTTGAGAGGTAATAACTGTTCCTGAACCTGGTAGTGTGGGACCTGATGATTGAGGGGTAATAACTGTTACTGAAGCTGGTGGTGTGGAACCTGATGGTTGAGGGGTAAGAGCTTCCTAAACCTTATAGTGTGGGACCTGACGGTTGAGGGGTAATAACCGTTCCTACACCTGGTGGTGTGGGACTGGATGGTTGTAGGATAATAACTGTTCCTTGTTCCTGAACCTGGTGGTGTGGGTCCTGATGGTTGAGGGCTAATAACTGTTTGTGAACCTGGTGGTGTGCGACCTGATGGTAGAGGAGTAATAGCTTCTTGAAACTGGTGGTGTGGAACCTGATGGTTGAGGGGTAATAACCGTTCCTACACCTGGTGGTGTGGGACCGGATGGTTGTAGGTTAATAACTGTTGCTTGTTCCTGAACCTGGTGGTGTGGGATCTGATGGTTGAGGGGTAATAACTGTTCCTGAACCTGGTGGTGTGGGACCTGATGGTTGTAGGATAATAACTGTTCCTGAACCTGGTGGTGTGGGTCCTGATGGTTGAGGGGTAATAAATGTTCCTAAACGTGGTGGTGTGGGACCTGATGGTTGAGGGGCAATAACTGCTCCTGAACCTGGTGGTGCAGGACCTGATGGTTGAGGGGTAATAGCTTCCTAAACCTGGTACTGTGTGTCCTGATGGTTGAGGGGTAATAACTGTTCCTAAACGTGGTGGTGTGTGACCTGATGGTTGTAGGATAATAACTGTTGCTTGTTCCTGAACCTGTTGGTGTGGGATCTGATGGTTGAGGGGTAATAACTGTTCCTGAACCTGGTGGTGTGGGACCTGACGGTTGAGGGGTAATAACTGTTCCTGGACCTGATGGTATGGGGCCCGATGGTTGAGAGGTTATAACTGTTCCTGAACCTGGTAGTGTGGGACCTGATGGTTGAGGGGTAATAACTGTTACTGAAGCTGGTGGTGTGGAACCTGATGGTTGAGGGGTAATAACTGTTCCTGAACCTGTTGGTGTGGGACATGATGGTTGAGGGATAATAACTGTTCCTACTCCTGGTGGTGTGGGACCTGATGGTTGAGGGGTAACAGCTGTTACTGAACCTGGTGGTGTGGGACCTGATGGTTGAGGGGTAATAACTGTTCCTGAACCTGCTGGTGTGGGACCTGATGGCTGAGGGGTAAAAACTGTTCCCGGACCTGATGGTGTGGGACCTGATGGTTGAGAGGTAATAACTGTTCCTGAACCTGGTAGTGTGGGACCTGATGATTGAGGGGTAATAACTGTTCCTGAACCTGGTGGTGTGGGACCTGATGGTTAAGGGGTAATAGCTTCCTAAACCTGGTGGTGTGGGACCTGATGGTTGAGGGGTAATAACTGTTCCTGAACATTGTTGTCTGGGACCTGATGGTTGAGGGGTAATAAGTGTTCCTAAACGTGGTGGTGTGGGACCTGATGGTTGCAGGATAATAACTGTTGCTTGTTCCTGAACCTGGTGGTGTGGGATCTGATGGTTGAGGGTTAATAACTGTTCCTGAACCTGGTGGTGTGGGTCCTGATGGTTGTAGGATAATAACTGTTCCTGAACCTGGTGGTGTGGGTCCTGATGGTTGAGGGGTAATAACTGTTCCTGAAGCTGTTGGTGTGGGACCTGATGGTAGAGGAGTAATAGTTTCTTGAAACTGGTGGTGTGGGACCTGATGGTTGAGGGGTAATAACAGTTCCTGAACACGATGGTGTGGAACCTGATGGTTGAGGGGTAATAACTATTCCTGAACCTGGTGGTGTGCGACCTGATGGTTGAGGGGTAATAACCGTTCCTACACCTGGTGGTGTGGGACCGGATGGTTGTAGGTTAATAACTGTTCCTTGATCCTGAACCTGGTGGTGTGGGACCGGATGGTTGTAGGTTAATAACTGTTCCTTGTTCCTGAACCTGGTGGTGTGGGACCTGATGGTTGAGGGGTAATAACTGTTCCTGAACCTGGTGGTGTGGGACCTGATGGTTGAGGGGTAATAACTGTTCCTGAACCTGGTGGTGTGGGTCCTGATGGTTGAGGTATAAAAACTGTTTCTTGTTCCTGAAGCTGGCGTTCTGGGATCTGATGGTTGAGGGGTAATAACTGTTCCTAAACGTGGTGGTGTGGGACCTGATGGTTGAGGGGTAATAACTGTTGCTTGTTCCTGAACCTGGTGGTGTGGGACCTGATGGTTGAGGGGTAATAACTGTTCCTAAACGTGGTGGTGTGGGACCTGATGGTTGCAGGATAATAACTGTTGCTTGTTCCTGAACCTGGTGGTGTGGGATCTGATGGTTGAGGGGTAATAACTGTTCCTGAACCTAGTGGTGTGGGACCTGATGGTTGTAGGATAATAATTGTTCCTGAACCTGGTGGTGTGGGTCCTGATGGTTGAGGGGTAATAACTGTTTCTGAAGCTGGTGGTGTGGGACCTGATGGTTGAGGAGTAATAGCTTCCGGAAACTGGTGGAGTGGGACCTGATGGTTGAGGGGTAATAACAGTTCCTGAACATGATGGTGTGGAACCT
Organism: Hemitrygon akajei; assembly: GCF_048418815.1. Lineage (NCBI taxonomy): Eukaryota > Metazoa > Chordata > Chondrichthyes > Myliobatiformes > Dasyatidae > Hemitrygon > Hemitrygon akajei. The sequence goes on along the minus strand of NC_133124.1, from coordinate 217,205,988 downwards.
GATGGTTGAGGGGTAATAACTATTCCTGAACCTGGTGGTGTGCGACCTGATGGTTGAGGGGTAAGAGCTTCCTAAACCTTATAGTGTGGGACCTGACGGTTGAGGGGTAATAACCGTTCCTACACCTGGTGGTGTGGGACTGGATGGTTGTAGGATAATAACTGTTCCTTGTTCCTGAACCTGGTGGTGTGGGTCCTGATGGTTGAGGGCTAATAACTGTTTGTGAACCTGGTGGTGTGGGAACTGATGGCTGAGGGGTAATAAATATTCCTGAACCTGGTGGTTTGGGACCTGATGGTTGAGCGGTAATAACTGTTCCTGAACCTGGTGGTGCAGGACCTGATGGTTGAGGGGTAATAAATGTTCCTAAACGTGGTGGTGTGGGACCTGATGGTTGAGGGGCAATAACTGCTCCTGAACCTGGTGGTGCAGGACCTGATGGTTGAGGGGTAATAGCTTCCTAAACCTGGTACTGTGTGTCCTGATGGTTGAGGGGTAATAACTGTTCCTAAACGTGGTGGTGTGTGACCTGATGGTTGTAGGATAATAACTGTTGCTTGTTCCTGAACCTGTTGGTGTGGGATCTGATGGTTGAGGGGTAATAACTGTTCCTGAACCTGGTGGTGTGGGACCTAATGGTTGTAGGATAACAACTGTTCCTGAACCTTATGGTGTGGGTCCTGATGGTTGAGGGGTAATAACTGTTCCAGAACCTGGTGGTGTGGGACCTGATGGTTGAGGGGTAATAACTGTTCCTGAACATTGTTGTGTGGGACCTGATGGTTGAGGGGTTATAAGTGTTCCTTAACCTGGTGGTGTGGGACCTGATGGGTGAGTGGGACTAACTGTTCCTGAACCTGGTGGTGTGGGACCGGATGGTTGTAGGATAATAACTGTTCCTTGTTACTGAACCAGGTGGTGTGGGTCCTGATGGTTGAGGGATAATAACTGTTTCTTGTTCCTGAAGCTGGCGTTCTGGGATCTGATGGATGAGGGGTAATAACTGTTCCTGAAGCTGGATGGTTGAAGGGTAAAAACTGTTCCTGAACCTGGTGGTGTGGGTCCTGATGGTTGAGGGGTAATAACTGTTCGTGAACCTGGTGGTGTGGGATCTGATGGTTGAGGGGTAATAAATATTCCAGAACCTGGTGGTGTGGGACCTGATGGTTGAGGGGTAATAACTGTTCCTGAACCTGGTGGTGTGGGACCTGATGGTTGTGGGGTAATAACTGTTCCGAAACCTGCTGGTGTGGGACCTGATGGTTGAGGGGTAACAACTGTCATTGAACCTGGTGGGGTGGGACCTGATGGTTGAGGGGTAATAACTGTTCCTGAACATTGTTGTGTGGGACCTGATGGTTGAGGGTTAATAAGTGTTCCTGAACCTGGTGGTGTGGGACCGGATGGTTGTAGGATAATAACTGTTCCTTGTTACTGAACCAGGTGGTGTGGGACCTGATGGTTGAGGGATAATAACAGTTTCTTGTTCCTGAAGCTGGCCTTCTGGGATCTGATGGATGAGGGGTAATAACAGTTCGTGAACCTGGTGGTGTGGGATCTGATGGTTGAGGGGTAATAAATATTCCTGAACCTGGTGGTTTGGGACCTGATGGTTGAGCAGTAATAACTGTTCCTGAACCTGGTGGTGTGGGTCTGATGGTTGAGAGGTAATAGCTTCCTAAACCTGGTAGTGTGGGACATGATGGTTGAGGGGTAATAACTATTCCTGAATCTGGTGGTTTCGGACCTGATGGTTGGGGGGTAATAACTGTTCCTGAATCTGGTGGTGTGGGAGCTGATGGTTGAGGGGTAATAACTGTTCCTGAACCTGGTGGTGTGGGACCTGATGGTTGAGGGGTAATAACTGTTCCTGAACCTGGTGGTGTGGGACCTGATGGTTGAGGGGTAATAACTGTTCCTGAACCTGGTGGTGTGGGACCTGATGGTTCAGGGGTAATAACTGTTCCTGGACCTGATGGTGTGGGACCTGATGGTTGAGAGGTAATAACTGTTCCTGAACCTGGTAGTGTGGGACCTGATGATTGAGGGGTAATAACTTTTCCTGAACCTGGTGGTGTGGGACATGATGGTTAAGGGGTAATAGCTTCCTAAACCTGGTAGTGTGGGACCTGATGGTTGAGGGGTAATAACTGTTCCTGAACCTGGTGGTGTGGGACCTGATGGTTGAGGGGTTATAACTGTTCCTGAACCTGGAGGTGTGGGACCAGATGGTTGAGGGGTAATAACTGTTCCTGAACCTGCTGGTGTGGGACCTGATGGCTGAGGGGTAAAAACTGTTCCCGGACCTGATGGTGTGGGACCTGATGGTTGAGAGGTAATAACTGTTCCTGAACCTGGTAGTGTGGGACCTGATGATTGAGGGGTAATAACTGTTCCTGAACCTGGTGGTGTGGGACCTGATGGTTAAGGGGTAATAGCTTCCTAAACCTGGTGGTGTGGGACCTGATGGTTGAGGGGTAATAACTGTTCCTAAACATTGTTGTCTGGGACCTGATGGTTGAGGGGTAATAAGTGTTCCTAAACGTGGTGGTGTGGGACCTGATGGTTGCAGGATAATAACTGTTGCTTGTTCCTGAACCTGGTGGTGTGGGATCTGATGGTTGAGGGTTAATAACTGTTCCTGAACCTGGTGGTGTGGGTCCTGATGGTTGTAGGATAATAACTGTTCCTGAACCTGGTGGTGTGGGTCCTGATGGTTGAGGGGTAATAACTGTTCCTGAAGCTGTTGGTGTGGGACCTGATGGTAGAGGAGTAATAGTTTCTTGAAACTGGTGGTGTGGGACCTGATGGTTGAGGGGTAATAACAGTTCCTGAACACGATGGTGTGGAACCTGATGGTTGAGGGGTAATAACTATTCCTGAACCTGGTGGTGTGCGACCTGATGGTTGAGGGGTAATAACCGTTCCTACACCTGGTGGTGTGGGACCGGATGGTTGTAGGTTAATAACTGTTCCTTGATCCTGAACCTGGTGGTGTGGGACCGGATGGTTGTAGGTTAATAACTGTTCCTTGTTCCTGAACCTGGTGGTGTGGGACCTGATGGTTGAGGGGTAATAACTGTTCCTGAACCTGGTGGTGTGGGACCTGATGGTTGAGGGGTAATAACTGTTCCTGAACCTGGTGGTGTGGGTCCTGATGGTTGAGGTATAAAAACTGTTTCTTGTTCCTGAAGCTGGCGTTCTGGGATCTGATGGTTGAGGGGTAATAACTGTTCCTAAACGTGGTGGTGTGGGACCTGATGGTTGAGGGGTAATAACTGTTGCTTGTTCCTGAACCTGGTGGTGTGGGACCTGATGGTTGAGGGGTAATAACTGTTCCTAAACGTGGTGGTGTGGGACCTGATGGTTGCAGGATAATAACTGTTGCTTGTTCCTGAACCTGGTGGTGTGGGATCTGATGGTTGAGGGGTAATAACTGTTCCTGAACCTAGTGGTGTGGGACCTGATGGTTGTAGGATAATAATTGTTCCTGAACCTGGTGGTGTGGGTCCTGATGGTTGAGGGGTAATAACTGTTTCTGAAGCTGGTGGTGTGGGACCTGATGGTTGAGGAGTAATAGCTTCCGGAAACTGGTGGAGTGGGACCTGATGGTTGAGGGGTAATAACAGTTCCTGAACATGATGGTGTGGAACCTGATGGTTGAGGGGTAATAACTATTCCTGAACCTGGTGGTGTGCGACCTGATGGTTGAGGGGTAAGAGCTTCCTAAACCTTATAGTGTGGGACCTGACGGTTGAGGGGTAATAACCGTTCCTACACCTGGTGGTGTGGGACTGGATGGTTGTAGGATAATAACTGTTCCTTGTTCCTGAACCTGGTGGTGTGGGTCCTGATGGTTGAGGGCTAATAACTGTTTGTGAACCTGGTGGTGTGGGAACTGATGGCTGAGGGGTAATAAATATTCCTGAACCTGGTGGTTTGGGACCTGATGGTTGAGCGGTAATAACTGTTCCTGAACCTGGTGGTGCAGGACCTGATGGTTGAGGGGTAATAAATGTTCCTAAACGTGGTGGTGTGGGACCTGATGGTTGAGGGGCAATAACTGCTCCTGAACCTGGTGGTGCAGGACCTGATGGTTGAGGGGTAATAGCTTCCTAAACCTGGTACTGTGTGTCCTGATGGTTGAGGGGTAATAACTGTTCCTGAACCTGGTGGTGTGGGATCTGATGGTTGAGGGGTAATAACTGTTCCTGAACCTGGTGGTGTGGGACCTAATGGTTGTAGGATAACAACTGTTCCTGAACCTTATGGTGTGGGTCCTGATGGTTGAGGGGTAATAACTGTTCCAGAACCTGGTGGTGTGGGACCTGATGGTTGAGGGGTAATAACTGTTCCTGAACATTGTTGTGTGGGACCTGATGGTTGAGGGGTTATAAGTGTTCCTTAACCTGGTGGTGTGGGACCTGATGGGTGAGTGGGACTAACTGTTCCTGAACCTGGTGGTGTGGGACCGGATGGTTGTAGGATAATAACTGTTCCTTGTTACTGAACCAGGTGGTGTGGGTCCTGATGGTTGAGGGATAATAACTGTTTCTTGTTCCTGAAGCTGGCGTTCTGGGATCTGATGGATGAGGGGTAATAACTGTTCCTGAAGCTGGATGGTTGAAGGGTAAAAACTGTTCCTGAACCTGGTGGTGTGGGTCCTGATGGTTGAGGGGTAATAACTGTTCGTGAACCTGGTGGTGTGGGATCTGATGGTTGAGGGGTAATAAATATTCCAGAACCTGGTGGTGTGGGACCTGATGGTTGAGGGGTAATAACTGTTCCTGAACCTGGTGGTGTGGGACCTGATGGTTGTGGGGTAATAACTGTTCCGAAACCTGCTGGTGTGGGACCTGATGGTTGAGGGGTAACAACTGTCATTGAACCTGGTGGGGTGGGACCTGATGGTTGAGGGGTAATAACTGTTCCTGAACATTGTTGTGTGGGACCTGATGGTTGAGGGTTAATAAGTGTTCCTGAACCTGGTGGTGTGGGACCGGATGGTTGTAGGATAATAACTGTTCCTTGTTACTGAACCAGGTGGTGTGGGACCTGATGGTTGAGGGATAATAACAGTTTCTTGTTCCTGAAGCTGGCGTTCTGGGATCTGATGGATGAGGGGTAATAACAGTTCGTGAACCTGGTGGTGTGGGATCTGATGGTTGAGGGGTAATAAATATTCCTGAACCTGGTGGTTTGGGACCTGATGGTTGAGCAGTAATAACTGTTCCTGAACCTGGTGGTGTGGGTCTGATGGTTGAGAGGTAATAGCTTCCTAAACCTGGTAGTGTGGGACATGATGGTTGAGGGGTAATAACTATTCCTGAATCTGGTGGTTTCGGACCTGATGGTTGGGGGGTAATAACTGTTCCTGAATCTGGTGGTGTGGGAGCTGATGGTTGAGGGGTAATAACTGTTCCTGAACCTGGTGGTGTGGGACCTGATGGTTGAGGGGTAATAACTGTTCCTGAACCTGGTGGTGTGGGACCTGATGGTTGAGGGGTAATAACTGTTCCTGAACCTGGTGGTGTGGGACCTGATGGTTCAGGGGTAATAACTGTTCCTGGACCTGATGGTGTGGGACCTGATGGTTGAGAGGTAATAACTGTTCCTGAACCTGGTAGTGTGGGACCTGATGATTGAGGGGTAATAACTTTTCCTGAACCTGGTGGTGTGGGACCTGATGGTTAAGGGGTAATAGCTTCCTAAACCTGGTAGTGTGGGACCTGATGGTTGAGGGGTAATAACTGTTCCTGAACCTGGTGGTGTGGGACCTGATGGTTGAGGGGTTATAACTGTTCCTGAACCTGGAGGTGTGGGACCAGATGGTTGTGGGGTAATAACTGTTCCTAAACCTGCTGGTGTGGGACCTGATGGTTGAGGGGTAACAACTGTTACTGAACCTGGTGGTGTGGGAACTGATGGTTGAGAGGAAATAACTGTTCCTGAACATTGTTGTGTGGGACCTGATGGTTCAGGGGTAATAAGTGTTCCTGAACCTGGTGGTGTTGGATCTGATGGGTGAGGGGTACAAACTGTTCCTGAACCTGGTGGTGTGGGACCTGATGGTTGAGGGGCAATAACTGCTCCTGAACCTGGTGGTGCAGGACCTGATGGTTGAGGGGTAATAACTGTTCCTAAACGTGGTGGTGTGGGACCTGAAGTTGCAGGATAATAACTGTTGCTTGTTCCTGAACCTGGTGGTGTGGGATCTGATGGTTGAGGGGTAATAACTGTTCCTGAACCTGGTGGTGTGGGACCTGATGGTTGTAGGATAATAACTGTTCCTGAACCTGGTGGTGTGGGTCCTGATGGTTGAGGGGTAATAACTGTTCCTGAAGCTGTTGGTGTGGGACCTGACGGTAGAGGAGTAATAGCTTCTTGAAACTGGTGGTGTGGGACCTGATGGTTGAGGGGTAATAACAGTTCCTGAAGCTGTTGGTGTGGGACCTGATGGTAGAGGAGTAATAACTATTCCTGAACCTGGTGGTGTGCGACCTGATGGTTGAGGGGTAAGAGCTTCCTAAACCTTATAGTGTGGGACCTGACGGTTGAGGGGTAATAACCGTTCCTACACCTGGTGGTGTGGGACCTGATGGTTGAGGGGTAATAACTGTTCCTGAACCTGGTAGTGTGGGACCTGATGATTGAGGGGTAATAACTTTTCCTGAACCTGGTGGTGTGCGACCTGATGGTAGAGGAGTAATAGCTTCTTGAAACTGGTGGTGTGGAACCTGATGGTTGAGGGGTAATAACCGTTCCTACACCTGGTGGTGTGGGACCGGATGGTTGTAGGTTAATAACTGTTCCTTGTTCCTGAACCTGGTGGTGTGGGATCTGATGGTTGAGGGGTAATAACTGTTCCTGAACCTAGTGGTGTGGGACCTGATGGTTGTAGGATAATAATTGTTCCTGAACCTGGTGGTGTGGGTCCTGATGGTTGAGGGGTAATAACTGTTTCTGAAGCTGGTGGTGTGGGACCTGATGGTTGAGGAGTAATAGCTTCCGGAAAATGGTGGAGTGGGACCTGATGGTTGAGGGGTAATAACAGTTCCTGAACATGATGGTGTGGAACCTGATGGTTGAGGGGTAATAACTATTCCTGAACCTGGTGGTGTGGGTCCTGATGGTTGAGGGCTAATAACTGTTTGTGAACCTGGTGGTGTGGGAACTGATGGCTGAGGGGTAATAACTGTTCCTGAACCTGGTGGTGTGCGACCTGATGGTTGAGGGGTAATAACCGTTCCTACACCTGGTGGTGTGGGACCGGATGGTTGTCGGTTAATAACTGTTCCTTGTTCCTGAACCTGGTAGTGTGGGACCTGATGATTGAGGGGTAATAACTTTTCCTGAACCTGGTGGTGTGCGACCTGATGGTAGAGGAGTAATAGCTTCTTGAAACTGGTGGTGTGGAACCTGATGGTTGAGGGGTAATAACCGTTCCTACACCTGGTGGTGTGGGACCGGATGGTTGTAGGTTAATAACTGTTCCTTGTTCCTGAACCTGGTGGTGTGGGATCTGATGGTTGAGGGGTAATAACTGTTCCTGAACCTAGTGGTGTGGGACCTGATGGTTGTAGGATAATAATTGTTCCTGAACCTGGTGGTGTGGGTCCTGATGGTTGAGGGGTAATAACTGTTTCTGAAGCTGGTGGTGTGGGACCTGATGGTTGAGGAGTAATAGCTTCCGGAAAATGGTGGAGTGGGACCTGATGGTTGAGGGGTAATAACAGTTCCTGAACATGATGGTGTGGAACCTGATGGTTGAGGGGTAATAACTATTCCTGAACCTGGTGGTGTGGGTCCTGATGGTTGAGGGCTAATAACTGTTCGTGAACCTGGTGGTGTGGGAACTGATGGCTGAGGGGTAATAAATATTCCTGAACCTGGTGGTTTGGGACCTGATGGTTGCAGGATAATAACTGTTCCTGAACCTGGTGGTGTGGGTCCTGATGGTTGAGGGGTAATAACTGTTCCTGAAGCTGTTGGTGTGGGACCTGATGGTAGAGGAGTAATAGCTTCTTGAAACTGGTGGTGTGGGACCTGATGGTTGAGGGGTAATAACAGTTCCTGAAGCTGTTGGTGTGGGACCTGATGGGAGAGGAGTAATAACTATTCCTTAACCTGGTGGTGTGGGTCCTGATGGTTGAGGAGTAATAGCTTCTTGAAACTGGTGGTGTGGGACCTGATGGTTGAGGGGTAATAACTGTTCCTGAAGCTGTTGGTGTGGGACCTGATGGTAGAGGAGTAATAGCTTCTTGAAACTGGTGGTGTGGAACCTGATGGTTGAGGGGTAATAACTATTCCTGAACCTGGTGGTGTGCGACCTGATGGTTGAGGGGTAATAACCGTTCCTACACCTGGTGGTGTGGGACCGGATGGTTGTAGGTTAATAACTGTTCCTTGTTCCTGAACCTGGTGGTGTGGGTCCTGATGGTTGAGGGATAATAACAGTTCCTGAACCTGGTGGTGTGGGACCTGATGGTTGAGGGGTAATAACTGTTTCTGAACCTGATGGTTGAGGGGTAATAACTGTTCCTGAACCTGGTGGTGTGGGATCTGATGGGTGAGGGGTACAAACTGTTCCTGAACCTGGTGGTTTGGGACCTGATGGTTGAGGGGCAATAACTGCTCCTGAAACTGGTGGTGCAGGACCTGATGGTTGAGGGGTAATAACAGTTCCTGAACACGATGGTGTGGAACCTGATGGTTGAGGGGTAATAACTATTCCTGAACCTGGTGGTGTGCGACCTGATGGTTGAGGGGTAATAACCGTTCCTACACCTGGTGGTGTGGGACCGGATGGTTGTAGGTTAATAACTGTTCCTTGATCCTGAACCTGGTGGTGTGGGACCGGATGGTTGTAGGTTAATAACTGTTCCTTGTTCCTGAACCTGGTGGTGTGGGACCTGATGGTTGAGGGGTAATAACTGTTCCTGAACCTGGTGGTGTGGGACCTGATGGTTGAGGGGTAATAACTGTTCCTGAACCTGGTGGTGTGGGTCCTGATGGTTGAGGTATAAAAACTGTTTCTTGTTCCTGAAGCTGGCGTTCTGGGATCTGATGGTTGAGGGGTAATAACTGTTCCTAAACGTGGTGGTGTGGGACCTGATGGTTGAGGGGTAATAACTGTTGCTTGTTCCTGAACCTGGTGGTGTGGGACCTGATGGTTGAGGGGTAATAACTGTTCCTAAACGTGGTGGTGTGGGACCTGATGGTTGCAGGATAATAACTGTTGCTTGTTCCTGAACCTGGTGGTGTGGGATCTGATGGTTGAGGGGTAATAACTGTTCCTGAACCTAGTGGTGTGGGACCTGATGGTTGTAGGATAATAATTGTTCCTGAACCTGGTGGTGTGGGTCCTGATGGTTGAGGGGTAATAACTGTTTCTGAAGCTGGTGGTGTGGGACCTGATGGTTGAGGAGTAATAGCTTCCGGAAACTGGTGGAGTGGGACCTGATGGTTGAGGGGTAATAACAGTTCCTGAACATGATGGTGTGGAACCTGATGGTTGAGGGGTAATAACTATTCCTGAACCTGGTGGTGTGCGACCTGATGGTTGAGGGGTAAGAGCTTCCTAAACCTTATAGTGTGGGACCTGACGGTTGAGGGGTAATAACCGTTCCTACACCTGGTGGTGTGGGACTGGATGGTTGTAGGATAATAACTGTTCCTTGTTCCTGAACCTGGTGGTGTGGGTCCTGATGGTTGAGGGCTAATAACTGTTTGTGAACCTGGTGGTGTGGGAACTGATGGCTGAGGGGTAATAAATATTCCTGAACCTGGTGGTTTGGGACCTGATGGTTGAGCGGTAATAACTGTTCCTGAACCTGGTGGTGCAGGACCTGATGGTTGAGGGGTAATAAATGTTCCTAAACGTGGTGGTGTGGGACCTGATGGTTGAGGGGCAATAACTGCTCCTGAACCTGGTGGTGCAGGACCTGATGGTTGAGGGGTAATAGCTTCCTAAACCTGGTACTGTGTGTCCTGATGGTTGAGGGGTAATAACTGTTCCTGAACCTGGTGGTGTGGGATCTGATGGTTGAGGGGTAATAACTGTTCCTGAACCTGGTGGTGTGGGACCTAATGGTTGTAGGATAACAACTGTTCCTGAACCTTATGGTGTGGGTCCTGATGGTTGAGGGGTAATAACTGTTCCAGAACCTGGTGGTGTGGGACCTGATGGTTGAGGGGTAATAACTGTTCCTGAACATTGTTGTGTGGGACCTGATGGTTGAGGGGTTATAAGTGTTCCTTAACCTGGTGGTGTGGGACCTGATGGGTGAGTGGGACTAACTGTTCCTGAACCTGGTGGTGTGGGACCGGATGGTTGTAGGATAATAACTGTTCCTTGTTACTGAACCAGGTGGTGTGGGTCCTGATGGTTGAGGGATAATAACTGTTTCTTGTTCCTGAAGCTGGCGTTCTGGGATCTGATGGATGAGGGGTAATAACTGTTCCTGAAGCTGGATGGTTGAAGGGTAAAAACTGTTCCTGAACCTGGTGGTGTGGGTCCTGATGGTTGAGGGGTAATAACTGTTCGTGAACCTGGTGGTGTGGGATCTGATGGTTGAGGGGTAATAAATATTCCAGAACCTGGTGGTGTGGGACCTGATGGTTGAGGGGTAATAACTGTTCCTGAACCTGGTGGTGTGGGACCTGATGGTTGTGGGGTAATAACTGTTCCGAAACCTGCTGGTGTGGGACCTGATGGTTGAGGGGTAACAACTGTCATTGAACCTGGTGGGGTGGGACCTGATGGTTGAGGGGTAATAACTGTTCCTGAACATTGTTGTGTGGGACCTGATGGTTGAGGGTTAATAAGTGTTCCTGAACCTGGTGGTGTGGGACCGGATGGTTGTAGGATAATAACTGTTCCTTGTTACTGAACCAGGTGGTGTGGGACCTGATGGTTGAGGGATAATAACAGTTTCTTGTTCCTGAAGCTGGCGTTCTGGGATCTGATGGATGAGGGGTAATAACAGTTCGTGAACCTGGTGGTGTGGGATCTGATGGTTGAGGGGTAATAAATATTCCTGAACCTGGTGGTTTGGGACCTGATGGTTGAGCAGTAATAACTGTTCCTGAACCTGGTGGTGTGGGTCTGATGGTTGAGAGGTAATAGCTTCCTAAACCTGGTAGTGTGGGACATGATGGTTGAGGGGTAATAACTATTCCTGAATCTGGTGGTTTCGGACCTGATGGTTGGGGGGTAATAACTGTTCCTGAATCTGGTGGTGTGGGAGCTGATGGTTGAGGGGTAATAACTGTTCCTGAACCTGGTGGTGTGGGACCTGATGGTTGAGGGGTAATAACTGTTCCTGAACCTGGTGGTGTGGGACCTGATGGTTGAGGGGTAATAACTGTTCCTGAACCTGGTGGTGTGGGACCTGATGGTTCAGGGGTAATAACTGTTCCTGGACCTGATGGTGTGGGACCTGATGGTTGAGAGGTAATAACTGTTCCTGAACCTGGTAGTGTGGGACCTGATGATTGAGGGGTAATAACTTTTCCTGAACCTGGTGGTGTGGGACCTGATGGTTAAGGGGTAATAGCTTCCTAAACCTGGTAGTGTGGGACCTGATGGTTGAGGGGTAATAACTGTTCCTGAACCTGGTGGTGTGGGACCTGATGGTTGAGGGGTTATAACTGTTCCTGAACCTGGAGGTGTGGGACCAGATGGTTGTGGGGTAATAACTGTTCCTAAACCTGCTGGTGTGGGACCTGATGGTTGAGGGGTAACAACTGTTACTGAACCTGGTGGTGTGGGAACTGATGGTTGAGAGGAAATAACTGTTCCTGAACATTGTTGTGTGGGACCTGATGGTTCAGGGGTAATAAGTGTTCCTGAACCTGGTGGTGTTGGATCTGATGGGTGAGGGGTACAAACTGTTCCTGAACCTGGTGGTGTGGGACCTGATGGTTGAGGGGCAATAACTGCTCCTGAACCTGGTGGTGCAGGACCTGATGGTTGAGGGGTAATAACTGTTCCTAAACGTGGTGGTGTGGGACCTGAAGTTGCAGGATAATAACTGTTGCTTGTTCCTGAACCTGGTGGTGTGGGATCTGATGGTTGAGGGGTAATAACTGTTCCTGAACCTGGTGGTGTGGGACCTGATGGTTGTAGGATAATAACTGTTCCTGAACCTGGTGGTGTGGGTCCTGATGGTTGAGGGGTAATAACTGTTCCTGAAGCTGTTGGTGTGGGACCTGACGGTAGAGGAGTAATAGCTTCTTGAAACTGGTGGTGTGGGACCTGATGGTTGAGGGGTAATAACAGTTCCTGAAGCTGTTGGTGTGGGACCTGATGGTAGAGGAGTAATAACTATTCCTGAACCTGGTGGTGTGCGACCTGATGGTTGAGGGGTAAGAGCTTCCTAAACCTTATAGTGTGGGACCTGACGGTTGAGGGGTAATAACCGTTCCTACACCTGGTGGTGTGGGACCTGATGGTTGAGGGGTAATAACTGTTCCTGAACCTGGTAGTGTGGGACCTGATGATTGAGGGGTAATAACTTTTCCTGAACCTGGTGGTGTGCGACCTGATGGTAGAGGAGTAATAGCTTCTTGAAACTGGTGGTGTGGAACCTGATGGTTGAGGGGTAATAACCGTTCCTACACCTGGTGGTGTGGGACCGGATGGTTGTAGGTTAATAACTGTTCCTTGTTCCTGAACCTGGTGGTGTGGGATCTGATGGTTGAGGGGTAATAACTGTTCCTGAACCTAGTGGTGTGGGACCTGATGGTTGTAGGATAATAATTGTTCCTGAACCTGGTGGTGTGGGTCCTGATGGTTGAGGGGTAATAACTGTTTCTGAAGCTGGTGGTGTGGGACCTGATGGTTGAGGAGTAATAGCTTCCGGAAAATGGTGGAGTGGGACCTGATGGTTGAGGGGTAATAACAGTTCCTGAACATGATGGTGTGGAACCTGATGGTTGAGGGGTAATAACTATTCCTGAACCTGGTGGTGTGGGTCCTGATGGTTGAGGGCTAATAACTGTTTGTGAACCTGGTGGTGTGGGAACTGATGGCTGAGGGGTAATAACTGTTCCTGAACCTGGTGGTGTGCGACCTGATGGTTGAGGGGTAATAACCGTTCCTACACCTGGTGGTGTGGGACCGGATGGTTGTCGGTTAATAACTGTTCCTTGTTCCTGAACCTGGTAGTGTGGGACCTGATGATTGAGGGGTAATAACTTTTCCTGAACCTGGTGGTGTGCGACCTGATGGTAGAGGAGTAATAGCTTCTTGAAACTGGTGGTGTGGAACCTGATGGTTGAGGGGTAATAACCGTTCCTACACCTGGTGGTGTGGGACCGGATGGTTGTAGGTTAATAACTGTTCCTTGTTCCTGAACCTGGTGGTGTGGGATCTGATGGTTGAGGGGTAATAACTGTTCCTGAACCTAGTGGTGTGGGACCTGATGGTTGTAGGATAATAATTGTTCCTGAACCTGGTGGTGTGGGTCCTGATGGTTGAGGGGTAATAACTGTTTCTGAAGCTGGTGGTGTGGGACCTGATGGTTGAGGAGTAATAGCTTCCGGAAAATGGTGGAGTGGGACCTGATGGTTGAGGGGTAATAACAGTTCCTGAACATGATGGTGTGGAACCTGATGGTTGAGGGGTAATAACTATTCCTGAACCTGGTGGTGTGGGTCCTGATGGTTGAGGGCTAATAACTGTTCGTGAACCTGGTGGTGTGGGAACTGATGGCTGAGGGGTAATAAATATTCCTGAACCTGGTGGTTTGGGACCTGATGGTTGCAGGATAATAACTGTTCCTGAACCTGGTGGTGTGGGTCCTGATGGTTGAGGGGTAATAACTGTTCCTGAAGCTGTTGGTGTGGGACCTGATGGTAGAGGAGTAATAGCTTCTTGAAACTGGTGGTGTGGGACCTGATGGTTGAGGGGTAATAACAGTTCCTGAAGCTGTTGGTGTGGGACCTGATGGGAGAGGAGTAATAACTATTCCTTAACCTGGTGGTGTGGGTCCTGATGGTTGAGGAGTAATAGCTTCTTGAAACTGGTGGTGTGGGACCTGATGGTTGAGGGGTAATAACTGTTCCTGAAGCTGTTGGTGTGGGACCTGATGGTAGAGGAGTAATAGCTTCTTGAAACTGGTGGTGTGGAACCTGATGGTTGAGGGGTAATAACTATTCCTGAACCTGGTGGTGTGCGACCTGATGGTTGAGGGGTAATAACCGTTCCTACACCTGGTGGTGTGGGACCGGATGGTTGTAGGTTAATAACTGTTCCTTGTTCCTGAACCTGGTGGTGTGGGTCCTGATGGTTGAGGGATAATAACAGTTCCTGAACCTGGTGGTGTGGGACCTGATGGTTGAGGGGTAATAACTGTTTCTGAACCTGATGGTTGAGGGGTAATAACTGTTCCTGAACCTGGTGGTGTGGGATCTGATGGGTGAGGGGTACAAACTGTTCCTGAACCTGGTGGTTTGGGACCTGATGGTTGAGGGGCAATAACTGCTCCTGAAACTGGTGGTGCAGGACCTGATGGTTGAGGGGTAATAACAGTTCCTGAACACGATGGTGTGGAACCTGATGGTTGAGGGGTAATAACTATTCCTGAACCTGGTGGTGTGCGACCTGATGGTTGAGGGGTAATAACCGTTCCTACACCTGGTGGTGTGGGACCGGATGGTTGTAGGTTAATAACTGTTCCTTGATCCTGAACCTGGTGGTGTGGGACCGGATGGTTGTAGGTTAATAACTGTTCCTTGTTCCTGAACCTGGTGGTGTGGGACCTGATGGTTGAGGGGTAATAACTGTTCCTGAACCTGGTGGTGTGGGACCTGATGGTTGAGGGGTAATAACTGTTCCTGAACCTGGTGGTGTGGGTCCTGATGGTTGAGGTATAAAAACTGTTTCTTGTTCCTGAAGCTGGCGTTCTGGGATCTGATGGTTGAGGGGTAATAACTGTTCCTAAACGTGGTGGTGTGGGACCTGATGGTTGAGGGGTAATAACTGTTGCTTGTTCCTGAACCTGGTGGTGTGGGACCTGATGGTTGAGGGGTAATAACTGTTCCTAAACGTGGTGGTGTGGGACCTGATGGTTGCAGGATAATAACTGTTGCTTGTTCCTGAACCTGGTGGTGTGGGATCTGATGGTTGAGGGGTAATAACTGTTCCTGAACCTAGTGGTGTGGGACCTGATGGTTGTAGGATAATAATTGTTCCTGAACCTGGTGGTGTGGGTCCTGATGGTTGAGGGGTAATAACTGTTTCTGAAGCTGGTGGTGTGGGACCTGATGGTTGAGGAGTAATAGCTTCCGGAAACTGGTGGAGTGGGACCTGATGGTTGAGGGGTAATAACAGTTCCTGAACATGATGGTGTGGAACCTGATGGTTGAGGGGTAATAACTATTCCTGAACCTGGTGGTGTGCGACCTGATGGTTGAGGGGTAAGAGCTTCCTAAACCTTATAGTGTGGGACCTGACGGTTGAGGGGTAATAACCGTTCCTACACCTGGTGGTGTGGGACTGGATGGTTGTAGGATAATAACTGTTGCTTGTTCCTGAACCTGTTGGTGTGGGATCTGATGGTTGAGGGGTAATAACTGTTCCTGAACCTGGTGGTGTGGGACCTAATGGTTGTAGGATAACAACTGTTCCTGAACCTTATGGTGTGGGTCCTGATGGTTGAGGGGTAATAACTGTTCCAGAACCTGGTGGTGTGGGACCTGATGGTTGAGGGGTAATAACTGTTCCTGAACATTGTTGTGTGGGACCTGATGGTTGAGGGGTTATAAGTGTTCCTTAACCTGGTGGTGTGGGACCTGATGGGTGAGTGGGACTAACTGTTCCTGAACCTGGTGGTGTGGGACCGGATGGTTGTAGGATAATAACTGTTCCTTGTTACTGAACCAGGTGGTGTGGGTCCTGATGGTTGAGGGATAATAACTGTTTCTTGTTCCTGAAGCTGGCGTTCTGGGATCTGATGGATGAGGGGTAATAACTGTTCCTGAAGCTGGATGGTTGAAGGGTAAAAACTGTTCCTGAACCTGGTGGTGTGGGTCCTGATGGTTGAGGGGTAATAACTGTTCGTGAACCTGGTGGTGTGGGATCTGATGGTTGAGGGGTAATAAATATTCCAGAACCTGGTGGTGTGGGACCTGATGGTTGAGGGGTAATAACTGTTCCTGAACCTGGTGGTGTGGGACCTGATGGTTGTGGGGTAATAACTGTTCCGAAACCTGCTGGTGTGGGACCTGATGGTTGAGGGGTAACAACTGTCATTGAACCTGGTGGGGTGGGACCTGATGGTTGAGGGGTAATAACTGTTCCTGAACATTGTTGTGTGGGACCTGATGGTTGAGGGTTAATAAGTGTTCCTGAACCTGGTGGTGTGGGACCGGATGGTTGTAGGATAATAACTGTTCCTTGTTACTGAACCAGGTGGTGTGGGACCTGATGGTTGAGGGATAATAACAGTTTCTTGTTCCTGAAGCTGGCGTTCTGGGATCTGATGGATGAGGGGTAATAACAGTTCGTGAACCTGGTGGTGTGGGATCTGATGGTTGAGGGGTAATAAATATTCCTGAACCTGGTGGTTTGGGACCTGATGGTTGAGCAGTAATAACTGTTCCTGAACCTGGTGGTGTGGGTCTGATGGTTGAGAGGTAATAGCTTCCTAAACCTGGTAGTGTGGGACATGATGGTTGAGGGGTAATAACTATTCCTGAATCTGGTGGTTTCGGACCTGATGGTTGGGGGGTAATAACTGTTCCTGAATCTGGTGGTGTGGGAGCTGATGGTTGAGGGGTAATAACTGTTCCTGAACCTGGTGGTGTGGGACCTGATGGTTGAGGGGTAATAACTGTTCCTGAACCTGGTGGTGTGGGACCTGATGGTTGAGGGGTAATAACTGTTCCTGAACCTGGTGGTGTGGGACCTGATGGTTCAGGGGTAATAACTGTTCCTGGACCTGATGGTGTGGGACCTGATGGTTGAGAGGTAATAACTGTTCCTGAACCTGGTAGTGTGGGACCTGATGATTGAGGGGTAATAACTTTTCCTGAACCTGGTGGTGTGGGACCTGATGGTTAAGGGGTAATAGCTTCCTAAACCTGGTAGTGTGGGACCTGATGGTTGAGGGGTAATAACTGTTCCTGAACCTGGTGGTGTGGGACCTGATGGTTGAGGGGTTATAACTGTTCCTGAACCTGGAGGTGTGGGACCAGATGGTTGTGGGGTAATAACTGTTCCTAAACCTGCTGGTGTGGGACCTGATGGTTGAGGGGTAACAACTGTTACTGAACCTGGTGGTGTGGGAACTGATGGTTGAGAGGAAATAACTGTTCCTGAACATTGTTGTGTGGGACCTGATGGTTCAGGGGTAATAAGTGTTCCTGAACCTGGTGGTGTGGGATCTGATGGGTGAGGGGTACAAACTGTTCCTGAACCTGGTGGTGTGGGACCTGATGGTTGAGGGGCAATAACTGCTCCTGAACCTGGTGGTGCAGGACCTGATGGTTGAGGGGTAATAACTGTTCCTAAACGTGGTGGTGTGGGACCTGAAGTTGCAGGATAATAACTGTTGCTTGTTCCTGAACCTGGTGGTGTGGGATCTGATGGTTGAGGGGTAATAACTGTTCCTGAACCTGGTGGTGTGGGACCTGATGGTTGTAGGATAATAACTGTTCCTGAACCTGGTGGTGTGGGTCCTGATGGTTGAGGGGTAATAACTGTTCCTGAAGCTGTTGGTGTGGGACCTGACGGTAGAGGAGTAATAGCTTCTTGAAACTGGTGGTGTGGGACCTGATGGTTGAGGGGTAATAACAGTTCCTGAAGCTGTTGGTGTGGGACCTGATGGTAGAGGAGTAATAACTATTCCTGAACCTGGTGGTGTGCGACCTGATGGTTGAGGGGTAAGAGCTTCCTAAACCTTATAGTGTGGGACCTGACGGTTGAGGGGTAATAACCGTTCCTACACCTGGTGGTGTGGGACCTGATGGTTGAGGGGTAATAACTGTTCCTGAACCTGGTAGTGTGGGACCTGATGATTGAGGGGTAATAACTTTTCCTGAACCTGGTGGTGTGCGACCTGATGGTAGAGGAGTAATAGCTTCTTGAAACTGGTGGTGTGGAACCTGATGGTTGAGGGGTAATAACCGTTCCTACACCTGGTGGTGTGGGACCGGATGGTTGTAGGTTAATAACTGTTCCTTGTTCCTGAACCTGGTGGTGTGGGATCTGATGGTTGAGGGGTAATAACTGTTCCTGAACCTAGTGGTGTGGGACCTGATGGTTGTAGGATAATAATTGTTCCTGAACCTGGTGGTGTGGGTCCTGATGGTTGAGGGGTAATAACTGTTTCTGAAGCTGGTGGTGTGGGACCTGATGGTTGAGGAGTAATAGCTTCCGGAAAATGGTGGAGTGGGACCTGATGGTTGAGGGGTAATAACAGTTCCTGAACATGATGGTGTGGAACCTGATGGTTGAGGGGTAATAACTATTCCTGAACCTGGTGGTGTGGGTCCTGATGGTTGAGGGCTAATAACTGTTTGTGAACCTGGTGGTGTGGGAACTGATGGCTGAGGGGTAATAACTGTTCCTGAACCTGGTGGTGTGCGACCTGATGGTTGAGGGGTAATAACCGTTCCTACACCTGGTGGTGTGGGACCGGATGGTTGTCGGTTAATAACTGTTCCTTGTTCCTGAACCTGGTAGTGTGGGACCTGATGATTGAGGGGTAATAACTTTTCCTGAACCTGGTGGTGTGCGACCTGATGGTAGAGGAGTAATAGCTTCTTGAAACTGGTGGTGTGGAACCTGATGGTTGAGGGGTAATAACCGTTCCTACACCTGGTGGTGTGGGACCGGATGGTTGTAGGTTAATAACTGTTCCTTGTTCCTGAACCTGGTGGTGTGGGATCTGATGGTTGAGGGGTAATAACTGTTCCTGAACCTAGTGGTGTGGGACCTGATGGTTGTAGGATAATAATTGTTCCTGAACCTGGTGGTGTGGGTCCTGATGGTTGAGGGGTAATAACTGTTTCTGAAGCTGGTGGTGTGGGACCTGATGGTTGAGGAGTAATAGCTTCCGGAAAATGGTGGAGTGGGACCTGATGGTTGAGGGGTAATAACAGTTCCTGAACATGATGGTGTGGAACCTGATGGTTGAGGGGTAATAACTATTCCTGAACCTGGTGGTGTGGGTCCTGATGGTTGAGGGCTAATAACTGTTTGTGAACCTGGTGGTGTGGGAACTGATGGCTGAGGGGTAATAAATATTCCTGAACCTGGTGGTTTGGGACCTGATGGTTGCAGGATAATAACTGTTCCTGAACCTGGTGGTGTGGGTCCTGATGGTTGAGGGGTAATAACTGTTCCTGAAGCTGTTGGTGTGGGACCTGATGGTAGAGGAGTAATAGCTTCTTGAAACTGGTGGTGTGGGACCTGATGGTTGAGGGGTAATAACAGTTCCTGAAGCTGTTGGTGTGGGACCTGATGGTAGAGGAGTAATAACTATTCCTTAACCTGGTGGTGTGGGTCCTGATGGTTGAGGAGTAATAGCTTCTTGAAACTGGTGGTGTGGGACCTGATGGTTGAGGGGTAATAACTGTTCCTGAAGCTGTTGGTGTGGGACCTGATGGTAGAGGAGTAATAGCTTCTTGAAACTGGTGGTGTGGAACCTGATGGTTGAGGGGTAATAACTATTCCTGAACCTGGTGGTGTGCGACCTGATGGTTGAGGGGTAATAACCGTTCCTACACCTGGTGGTGTGGGACCGGATGGTTGTAGGTTAATAACTGTTCCTTGTTCCTGAACCTGGTGGTGTGGGTCCTGATGGTTGCAGGATAATAACTGTTGCTTGTTCCTGAACCTGGTGGTGTGGGATCTGATGGTTGAGGGGTAATAACTGTTCCTGAACCTAGTGGTGTGGGACCTGATGGTTGTAGGATAATAATTGTTCCTGAACCTGGTGGTGTGGGTCCTGATGGTTGAGGGGTAATAACTGTTTCTGAAGCTGGTGGTGTGGGACCTGATGGTTGAGGAGTAATAGCTTCCGGAAAATGGTGGAGTGGGACCTGATGGTTGAGGGGTAATAACAGTTCCTGAACATGATGGTGTGGAACCTGATGGTTGAGGGGTAATAACTATTCCTGAACCTGGTGGTGTGGGTCCTGATGGTTGAGGGCTAATAACTGTTTGTGAACCTGGTGGTGTGGGAACTGATGGCTGAGGGGTAATAAATATTCCTGAACCTGGTGGTTTGGGACCTGATGGTTGAGCGGTAATAACTGTTCCTGAACCTGGTGGTGTGGGTCTGATGGTTGAGAGGTAATAGCTTCCTAAACCTGGTAGTGTGGGACCTGATGGTTGAGGGGTAATAACTATTCCTGAATCTGGTGATTTGGGACCTGATGGTTGGGGGGTATTAACTGTTCCAGAATCTGGTGGTGTGGGAGCTGATGGTTGAGGGGTAATAACTGTTCCTCAAACTGGTGGTGTGGGACCTGATGGGTGAGGGTTACTAACTGTTCCTGAACCTGGTGGTGTGGGACCTGATGGTTGAGGGGCAATAACTGTTCCTGAACCTGGTGGTGTGGGACCTGATGGTTGAGGGGTAATAGCTTCCTAATCCTGGTACTGTGGGACGATGGTTGAGGGGTAATAACTGTTCCTGAACCTGGTGGTGTGGGACCTGATGGTTGTGTGGTAATAACTGTTCCTGAACCTGAAGGTGTGGGACCTGATGGTTGAGGGGTAACAACTGTTACTGAACCTGGTGGTGCGGGACCTGATGGTTGAGGGGTAATAACAGTTCCTGAACCTGTTGATGTGGGACCTGATGGTTGAGGGATAATAACAGTTCCTGAACCTGGTGGTGTGGGACCTGATGGTTGAGGGGTAATAACTGTTTCTGAACCTGATGGTTGAGGGGTAATAACTGTTCCTGAACCTGGTGGTGTGGGATCTGATGGGTGAGGGGTACAAACTGTTCCTGAACCTGGTGGTTTGGGACCTGATGGTTGAGGGGCAATAACTGCTCCTGAAACTGGTGGTGCAGGACCTGATGGTTGAGGGGTAATAACTGTTCCTAAACGTGGTGGTGTGGGACCTGATGGTTGCAGGATAATAACTGTTGCTTGTTCCTGAACCTGGTGGTGTGGGATCTGATGGTTGAGGGGTAATAACTGTTCCTGAACCTGGTGGTGTGGGATCTGATGGTTGAGGGGTAATAACTGTTCCTGAACCTGGTGGTGTGGGACCTGATGGTTGTGGGGTAATAACTGTTCCTAAACCTGCTGGTGTGGGACCTGATGGTTGCAGGATAATAACTGTTGCTTGTTCCTGAACCTGGTGGTGTGGGATCTGATGGTTGAGGGGTAATAACTGTTCCTGAACCTGGTGGTGTGG
Source organism: Hemitrygon akajei (assembly GCF_048418815.1). NCBI lineage: Eukaryota > Metazoa > Chordata > Chondrichthyes > Myliobatiformes > Dasyatidae > Hemitrygon > Hemitrygon akajei. The sequence continues at coordinate 217,184,603 of NC_133124.1, read as the reverse complement.
GATCTGATGGTTGTAGGATAATAACTGTTCCTGAACCTGGTGGTGTGGGTCCTGATGGTTGAGGGGTAATAACTGTTCCTGAAGCTGTTGGTGTGGGACCTGATGGTAGAGGAGTAATAATTTCTTGAAACTGGTGGTGTGGGACCTGATGGTTGAGGGGTAATAACAGTTCCTGAACACGATGGTGTGGGACCTGATGGTTGAGGGGTAATAACTATTCCTGAACCTGGTGGTGTGCGACCTGATGGTTGAGGGGTAATAACCGTTCCTACACCTGGTGGTGTGGGACCGGATGGTTGTAGGTTAATAACTGTTCCTTGATCCTGAACCTGGTGGTGTGGGACCGGATGGTTGTAGGTTAATAACTGTTCCTTGTTCCTGAACCTGGTGGTCTGGGACCTGATGGTTGAGGGGTAATAACTGTTCCTGAACCTGGTGGTGTGGGACCTGATGGTTGAGGGGTAATAACTGTTCCTGTACCTGGTGGTGTGGGTCCTGATGGTTGAGGTATAAAAACTGTTTCTTGTTCCTGAAGCTGGCGTTCTGGGATCTGATAGTTGAGGGGTAATAACTGTTCCTAAACGTGGTGGTGTGGGACCTCATGGTTGAGGGGTAATAACTGTTGCTTGTTCCTGAACCTGGTGGTGTGGGACCTGATGGTTGCAGGATAATAACTGTTGCTTGTTCCTGAACCTGGTGGTGTGGGATCTGATGGTTGAGGGGTAATAACTGTTCCTGAACCTAGTGGTGTGGGACCTGATGGTTGTAGGATAATAATTGTTCCTGAACCTGGTGGTGTGGGTCCTGATGGTTGAGGGGTAATAACTGTTTCTGAAGCTGGTGGTGTGGGACCTGATGGTTGAGGAGTAATAGCTTCCGGAAACTGGTGGAGTGGGACCTGATGGTTGAGGGGTAATAACAGTTCCTGAACATGATGGTGTGGAACCTGATGGTTGAGGGGTAATAACTATTCCTGAACCTGGTGGTGTGCGACCTGATGGTTGAGGGGTAAGAGCTTCCTAAACCTTATAGTGTGGGACCTGACGGTTGAGGGGTAATAACCGTTCCTACACCTGGTGGTGTGGGACTGGATGGTTGTAGGATAATAACTGTTCCTTGTTCCTGAACCTGGTGGTGTGGGTCCTGATGGTTGAGGGCTAATAACTGTTTGTGAACCTGGTGGTGTGGGAACTGATGGCTGAGGGGTAATAAATATTCCTGAACCTGGTGGTTTGGGACCTGATGGTTGAGCGGTAATAACTGTTCCTGAACCTGGTGGTGCAGGACCTGATGGTTGAGGGGTAATAAATGTTCCTAAACCTGGTGGTGTGGGACCTGATGGTTGAGGGGCAATAACTGCTCCTGAACCTGGTGGTGTGTGACCTGATGGTTGTAGGATAATAACTGTTGCTTGTTCCTGAACCTGTTGGTGTGGGATCTGATGGTTGAGGGGTAATAACTGTTCCTGAACCTGGTGGTGTGGGACCTAATGGTTGTAGGATAACAACTGTTCCTGAACCTTATGGTGTGGGTCCTGATGGTTGAGGGGTAATAACTGTTCCAGAACCTGGTGGTGTGGGACCTGATGGTTGAGGGGTAATAACTGTTCCTGAACATTGTTGTGTGGGACCTGATGGTTGAGGGGTAATAAGTGTTCCTTAACCTGGTGGTGTGGGACCTGATGGGTGAGGGGGACTAACTGTTCCTGAACCTGGTGGTGTGGGACCGGATGGTTGTAGGATAATAACTATTCCTTGTTACTGAACCAGGTGGTGTGGGTCCTGATGGTTGAGGGATAATAACTGTTTCTTGTTCCTGAAGCTGGCGTTCTGGGATCTGATGGATGAGGGGTAATAACTGTTCCTGAAGCTGGATGGTTGAAGGGTAAAAACTGTTCCAAAAACCTGGTGGTGTGGGTCCTGATGGTTGAGGGGTAATAACTGTTCGTGAACCTGGTGGTGTGGGATCTGATGGTTGAGGGGTAATAAATATTCCTGAACCTGGTGGTTTGGGACCTGATGGTTGAGGGGTAATAACTATTCCCGGACCTGATGGTGTGGGACCTGATGATTGAGGGGTAATAACAGTTCCTGAACCTGGTGGTGTGGGACCTGATTGTTAAGGGGTAATAGCTTCCTAAACCTGGTAGTGTGGGACCTGATGGTTGAGGGGTAATAAATGTTCCAGAACCTGGTGGTGTGGGACCTGATGGTTGAGGGGTAATAACTGTTCCTGAACCTGGTGGTGTGGGACCTGATGGTTGTGGGGTAATAACTGTTCCGAAACCTGCTGGTGTGGGACCTGATGGTTGAGGGGTTACAACTGTCATTGAACCTGGTGGGGTGGGACCTGATGGTTGAGGGGTAATAACTGTTCCTGAACATTGTTGTGTGGGACCTGATGGTTGAGGGGTAATAAGTGTTCCTGAACCTGGTGGTGTGGGACCGGATGGTTGTAGGATAATAACTGTTCCTTGTTACTGAACTAGGTGGTGTGGGTCCTGATGGTTGAGGGATAATAACAGTTTCTTGTTCCTGAAGCTGGCGTTCTGGGATCTGATGGATGAGGGGTAATAACTGTTCGTGAACCTGGTGGTGTGGGATCTGATGGTTGAGGGGTAATAAATATTCCTGAACCTGGTGGTTTGGGACCTGATGGTTGAGCAGTAATAACTGTTCCTGAACCTGGTGGTGTGGGTCAGATGGTTGAGAGGTAATAGCTTCCTAAACCTGGTAGTGTGGGACATGATGGTTGAGGGGTAATAACTATTCCTGAATCTGGTGGTTTCGGACCTGATGGTTGGGGTGTAATAACTGTTCCTGAATCTGGTGGTGTGGGAGCTGATGGTTGAGGGGTAATAACTGTTCCTGAACCTGCTGGTGTGGGACCTGATGGTTGAGGAGTAATAACTGTTCCTGAACCTGGTGGTGTGGGACCTGATGGTTGAGGGGTAATAACTGTTCCTGAACCTGGTGGTGTGGGACCTGATGGTTCAGGGGTAATAACTGTTCCTGGACCTGATGGTGTGGGACCTGATGGTTGAGAGGTAATAACTGTTCCTGAACCTGGAGGTGTGGGTCTGATGGTTGAGAGGTAATAGCTTCCTAAACCTGGTAGTGTGGGACATGATGGTTGAGGGGTAATAACTATTCCTGAATCTGGTGGTTTCGGACCTGATGGTTGGGGGGTAATAACTGTTCCTGAATCTGGTGGTGTGGGAGCTGATGGTTGAGGGGTAATAACTGTTCCTGAACCTGGTGGTGTGGGACCTGATGGTTGAGGGGTAATAACTGTTCCTGAAACTGGTGGCGTGGGACCTGATGGTTGAGGGGTAATAACTGTTCCTGAACCTGGTGGTGTGGGACCTGATGGTTCAGGGGTAATAACTGTTCCTGGACCTGATGGTGTGGGACCTGATGGTTGAGAGGTAATAACTGTTCCTGAACCTGGTAGTGTGGGACCTGATGATTGAGGGGTAATAACTTTTCCTGAACCTGGTGGTGTGGGACCTGATGGTTAAGGGGTAATAGCTTCCTAAACCTGGTAGTGTGGGACCTGATGGTTGAGGGGTAATAACTGTTCCTGAACCTGGTGGTGTGGGACCTGATGGTTGAGGGGTAATAACTGTTCCTGAACCTGGTAGTGTGGGACCTGATGATTGAGGGGTAATAACTTTTCCTGAACCTGGTGGTGTGGGACCTGATGGTTAAGGGGTAATAGCTTCCTAAACCTGGTAGTGTGGGACCTGATGGTTGAGGGGTAATAACTGTTCCTGAACCTGGTGGTGTGGGACCTGATGGTTGAGGGGTTATAACTGTTCCTGAACCTGGAGGTGTGGGACCAGATGGTTGTGGGGTAATAACTGTTCCTAAACCTGCTGGTGTGGGACCTGATGGTTGAGGGGTAACAACTGTTACTGAACCTGGTGGTGTGGGAACTGATGGTTGAGAGGAAATAACTGTTCCTGAACATTGTTGTGTGGGACCTGATGGTTGAGGGGTAATAAGTGTTCCTGAACCTGGTGGTGTGGGATCTGATGGGTGAGGGGAACAAACTGTTCCTGAACCTGGTGGTGTGGGACCTGATGGTTGAGGGGCAATAACTGCTCCTGAACCTGGTGGTGCAGGACCTGATGGTTGAGGGGTAATAACTGTTCCTAAACGTGGTGGTGTGGGACCTGATGGTTGCAGGATAATAACTGTTGCTTGTTCCTGAACCTGGTGGTGTGGGACCTGACGGTTGAGGGGTAATAACCGTTCCTACACCTGGTGGTGTGGGACTGGATGGTTGTAGGATAATAACTGTTCCTTGTTCCTGAACCTGGTGGTGTGGGTCCTGATGGTTGAGGGCTAATAACTGTTTGTGAACCTGGTGGTGTGGGAACTGATGGCTGAGGGGTAATAACTGTTCCTGAACCTGGTGGTGTGGGTCTGATGGTTGAGAGGTAATAGCTTCCTAAACCTGGTAGTGTGGGACCTGATGGTTGAGGGGTAATAACTATTCCTGAATCTGGTGATTTGGGACCTGATGGTTGGGGGGTATTAACTGTTCCTGAATCTGGTGGTGTGGGAGCTGATGGTTGAGGGGTAATAACTGTTCCTCAACCTGGTGGTGTGGGACCTGATGGGTGAGGGTTACTAACTGTTCCTGAACCTGGTGGTGTGGGACCTGATGGTTGAGGGGCAATAACTGTTCCTGAACCTGGTGGTGTGGGACCTGATGGTTGAGGGGTAATAGCTTCCTAATCCTGGTACTGTGGGACGATGGTTGAGGGGTAATAACTGTTCCTGAACCTGGTGGTGTGGGACCTGATGGTTGTGTGGTAACAACTGTTCCTGAACCTGCTGGTGTGGGACCTGATGGTTGAGGGGTAACAACTGTTACTGAACCTGGTGGTGCGGGACCTGATGGTTGAGGGGTAATAACAGTTCCTGAACCTGTTGATGTGGGACCTGATGGTTGAGGGATAATAACAGTTCCTGAACCTGGTGGTGTGGGACCTGATGGTTGAGGGGTAATAACTGTTCCTGAACCTGGTGGTGTGGTACCTGATGGATGATGGGTAATAACTGTTTCTGAACCTGATGGTTGAGGGGCAATAACTGTTCCTGTACCTGGTGGTGTGGTACCTGATGGTTGAGGGGTAATAACTGTTCCTAAACGTGGTGGTGTGGGACCTGATGGTTGCAGGATAATGACTGTTGCTTGTTCCTGAACCTGGTGGTGTGGGATCTGATGGTTGAGGGGTAATAACTGTTCCTGAACCTGGTGGTGTGGGACCTGATGGTTGTGGGGTAATAACTGTTCCTAAACCTGCTGGTGTGGGACCTGATGGTTGAGAGATAATAACTGTTCCTGAACATTGTTGTGTGGGACCTGATGGTTGAGGGGTAATAAGTGTTCCTGAACCTGGTGGTGTGGGATCTGATGGGTGAGGGGTACAAACTGTTCCTGAACCTGGTGGTTTGGGACCTGATGGTTGAGGGCAATAACTGCTCCTGAACCTGGTGGTGCAGGACCTGATGGTTGAGGGGTAATAACTGTTCCTAAACGTGGTGGTGTGGGACCTGATGGTTGCAGGATAATAACTGTTGCTTGTTCCTGAACCTGGTGGTGTGGGATCTGATGGTTGAGGGGTAATAACTGTTCCTGAACCTGGTGGTGTGGGACCTGATGGTTTTAGGATAATAACTGTTCCTGAACCTGGTGGTGTGGGTCCTGATGGTTGAGGGGTAATAACTGTTCCTGAAGCTGGTGGTGTGGGACCTGATGGTTGAGGAGTAATAGCTTCCTGAAACTGGTGGTGTGGGACCTGATGGTTGAGTGGTAATAACAGTTCCTGAACATGATGGTGTGGAACCTGATGGTTGAGGGGTAATAACTATTCCTGAACCTGGTGGTGTGCGACCTGATGGTTGAGGGGTAATAACAGTTCCTGAACCTGTTGGTGTGGGACCTGATGGTTGAGGGGAAATAAGAGTTCCTGAACCTTGTGGTGTGGGACATGATGGTTGAGGGGTAATAACTGTTCCTACACCTGGTGTGGGACCGGATGGTTGTAGGATAATAACTGTTCCTTGTTCCTGAACCTGGTGATGTGGGTCCTGTTGTTTGAGGGCTAATAACTGTTCGTGAACCTGGTGGTGTGGGATCTGATGGCTGAGGGGTAATAAATATTCCTGAACCTGGTGGTGTGGGTCTGATGGTTGAGGGGTAATAACTATTCCTAAACCTGGTAGTGTGGGACCTGATGGTTGAGGGGTAATAACTATTCCTGAATCTGGTGGTTTGGGATCTGATGGTTGGGGGGTAATAACTGTTCCTGAATCTGGTGGTGTGGGAGCTGATGGTTGAGGGGTAATAACTGTTCCTCAACCTGGTCGTGTGGGACCTGATGGGTGAGGGGTACTAACTGTTCCTGAACCTGGTGGTGTGGGACCTGATGGTTGAGGAGTAATAACTGTTCCTGAACCTGGTGGTGTGGTACCTGATGGTTGATGGGTAATAACTGTTTCTGAACCTGATGGTTGAGGGGTAATAACTGTTCCTGAACCTGGTGGTGTGGGATCTGATGGGTGAGGGGTACAAACTGTTCCTGAACCTGGTGGTTTGGGACCTGATGTTTGAGGGGCAATAACTGCTCCTGAACCTGGTGGTGCAGGACCTGATGGTTGAGGGGTAATAACTGTTCCTAAACGTGGTGGTGTGGGACCTGATGGTTGCAGGATAATGACTGTTGCTTGTTCCTGAACCTGGTGGTGTGGGATCTGATGGTTGAGGGGTAATAACTGTTCCTGAACCTGGCGGTGTGGGACCTGATGGTTTTAGGATAATAACTGTTCCTGAACCTGGTGGTGTGGGTCCTGATGGTTGAGGGGTAATAACTGTTCCTGAAGCTGGTGGTGTGGGACCTGATGGTTGAGGAGTAATAGCTTCCTGAAACTGGTGGTGTGGGACCTGATGGTTGAGTGGTAATAACAGTTCCTGAACATGATGGTGTGGAACCTGATGGTTGAGGGGTAATAACTATTCCTGAACCTGGTGGTGTGCGACCTGATGGTTGAGGGGTAATAACAGTTCCTGAACCTGTTAGTGTGGGACCTGATGGTTGAGGGGAAATAACAGTTCCTGAACCTTGTGGTGTGGGACCTGATGGTTGAGGGGTAATAACTGTTCCTACACCTGGTGTGGGACCGGATGGTTGTAGGATAATAACTGTTCCTTGTTCCTGATCCTGGTGATGTGGGTCCTGTTGGTTGAGGGCTAATAACTGTTCGTGAACCTGGTGGTGTGGGATCTGATGGCTGAGGGGTAATAAATATTCCTGAACCTGGTGGTGTGGGTCTGATGGTTGAGGGGTAATAACTATTCCTAAACCTGGTAGTGTGGGACCTGATGGTTGATGGGTAATAACTATTCCTGAATCTGGTGGTTTGGGACCTGATGGTTGGGGGGTAATAACTGTTCCTGAATCTGGTGGTGTGGGAGCTGATGGTTGAGGAGTAATAACTGTTCCTCAACCTGGTCGTGTGGGACCTGATGGGTGAGGGGTACTAACTGTTCCTGAACCTGGTGGTGTGGGACCTGATGGTTGAGGGGTAATAACTGTTCATAAACCTGGTGGTGTGGGACCTGATGGTTGTGGGGTAATAACTGTTCCTAAACCTGCTGGTGTGGGACCTGATGGTTGAGAGATAATAACTGTTCCTGAACATTGTTGTGTGGGACCTGATGGTTGAGGGGTAATAACTGTTTCTGAACTTAATGGTTGAGGGGTAATAAGTGTTCCTGAACCTGGTGGTGTGGGATCTGATGGGTGAGGGGTACAAACTGTTCCTGAACCTGGTGGTTTGGGACCTGATGGTTGAGGGCAATAATTGCTCCTGAACCTGGTGGTGCAGGACCTGATGGTTGAGGGGTAATAACTGTTCCTAAACGTGGTGGTGTGGGACCTGATGGTTGCAGGATAATAACTGTTGCTTGTTCCTGAACCTGGTGGTGTGGGATCTGATGGTTGAGGGGTAATAACTGTTCCTGAACCTGGTGGTGTGGGACCTGATGGTTGTGGGGTAATAACTGTTCCTAAACCTGCTGGTGTGGGACCTGATGGTTGAGAGATAATAACTGTTCCTGAACATTGTTGTGTGGGACCTGATGGTTGAGGGGTAATAAGTGTTCCTGAACCTGGTGGTGTTGGATCTGATGGGTGAGGGGTACAAACTGTTCCTGAACCCAGTGGTGTGGGACCTGATGGTTGAGGGGTAATAACAGTTCCTGAACATGTTGGTGTGGAACCTGATGGTTGAGGGGTAAAAACTATTCCTGAACCTGGTGGTGTGCGACCTGATGGTTGAGGGGTAATAACTGTTTCTGAACCTGGTGGTTCAGAGGTAATTACTGTTCCTGAACTTGGTGGTGTGGAACCTGATGGTTGACGGGTAATAACTGTTCCTGAACCTGTTGGTGTGGGACCTGATGGTTGAGGGGTAATAACTGTTCCTGAACCTGCTGGTGCGGGACCTGATGGTTCAGGGGTAACAACTGTTCCTGAACCTGATGGTGTGGGACCTGATGATTGAGGGGTAATATCTGTTCCTGAACCTGATGATGTGGGACCTGATGGTTGAGGGGTAATAACAGTTCCTGAACCTGGTTATGTGGGACCTGATGGTTGAGGGGTAATAACTGTTCCTGGACCTGATGGTGTGGGGCCCGATGGTTGAGAGGTTATAACTGTTCCTGAACCTGGTATTTTGGGACCTGATGATTAAGGGGTAATAACTTTTCCTGAACCTGATGGTGTGGGACCTGATGGTTGAGGGGTAATAGCTTCCTAAACCTGGTAGTGTGGGACCTGATGGTTGAGGGGTAATAACTGTTCCTGAACCTGGAGGTGTGGGACCTGATGGTTGTGGGGTAATAACTGTTCCTAAACCTGCTGCTGTGGGACCTGATGGTTGAGAGGTAATAACTGTTCCTGAACATTGTTGTGTGGGACCTGATGGTTGAGGGGTAATAAGTGTTCCTGAACCTGGTGGTGTGGGATCTGATGGGTGAGGGGTACAAACTGTTCCTAAACGTGGTGGTGTGGGACCTGATGGTTGCAGGATAATAACTGTTGCTTGTTCCTGAACCTGGTGGTGTGGTATCTGATGGTTGAGGGGTAATAAAAGTTCCTGAACATGATGGTGTGGAACCTGATGGTTGAGGGGTAATAACTATTCCTGAACCTGGTGGTGTGCGACCTGATGGTTGAGGGGTAAGAGCTTCCTAAACCTTATAGTGTGGGACCTGACGGTTGAGGTGTAATAACCGTTCCTACACCTGGTGTGGGACCGGATGGTTGTAGGATAATAACTGTTCCTTGTTCCTGAACTTGGTGATGTGGGACCTGATGGTTGAGGGGTAATAGCTTCCTAATCCTGGTACTATGGGACCTGATGGTTGAGGGGTAATAACTGTTCATGAACCTGGTGGTGTGGGACCTGATGATTGTGTGGTAATAACTGTTCCTGAACCTGCTGGTGTGGGACCTGATGGTTGAGGGGTAAGAACTGTTACTGAACCTGGTGGTGCGGGACCTGATGGTTGAGGGGTAATAACTGTTCCTAAACGTGGTGGTGCGGGACCTGATGGTTGAGGGGTAATAACTGTTCCTAAACGTGGTGGTGTGGGATCTGATGGTTGAGGGGTAATAACTGTTCCTGAACCTGGTGGTGTGGGACCTGATGGTTGTAGGATAATAACTGTTCCTGAACCTGGTGGTGTTGGAGCTGATGGTTGAGGGGTAATAACTGTTCCTCAACCTGGTGGTTGGGACCTGATGGGTGAGGGTTACTAACTGTTCCTGAACCTGGTGGTGTGGGATCTGATGGGTGAGGGGTACAAACTGTTCCTGAACCTGGTGGTTTGGGACCTGATGGTTGAGGGCAATAACTGCTCCTGAACCTGGTGGTGCAGGACCTGATGGTTGAGGGGTAATAACTGTTCCTAAACGTGGTGGTGTGGGACCTGATGGTTGCAGGATAATAACTGTTGCTTGTTCCTGAACCTGGTGGTGTGGGATCTGATAGTTGAGGGGTAATAACTGTTCCTGAACCTGGTGGTGTGGGACCTGATGGTTGTGGGGTAATAACTGTTCCTAAACCTGCTGGTGTGGGACCTGATGGTTGAGAGATAATAACTGTTCCTGAACATTGTTGTGTGGGACCTGATGGTTGAGGGGTAATAAGTGTTCCTGAACCTGGTGGTGTGGGATCTGATGGGTGAGGGGTACAAACTGTTCCTGAACCCAGTGGTGTGGGACCTGATGGTTGAGGGGTAATAACAGTTCCTGAACATGATGGTGTGGAACCTGATGGTTGAGGGGTAAAAACTATTCCTGAACCTGGTGGTGTGCGACCTGATGGTTGAGGGGTAATAACTGTTTCTGAACCTGGTGGTTGAGAGGTAATTACTGTTCCTGAACTTGGTGGTGTGGAACCTGATGGTTGACGGGTAATAACTGTTCCTGAACCTGTTGGTGTGGGACCTGATGGTTGAGGGGTAATAACTGTTCCTGAACCTGCTGGTGCGGGACCTGATGGTTCAGGGGTAACAACTGTTCCTGAACCTGATGGTGTGGGACCTGATGGTTGAGGGGTAATATCTGTTCCTGAACCTGATGATGTGGGACCTGATGGTTGAGGGGTAATAACAGTTCCTGAACCTGGTTATGTGGGACCTGATGGTTGAGGGGTAATAACTGTTCCTGGACCTGATGGTGTGGGGCCCGATGGTTGAGAGGTTATAACTGTTCCTGAACCTGGTATTTTGGGACCTGATGATTAAGGGGTAATAACTTTTCCTGAACCTGGTGGTGTGAGACCTGATGGTTGAGGGGTAATAGCTTCCTAAACCTGGTAGTGTGGGACCTGATGGTTGAGGGGTAATAACTGTTCCTGAACCTGGAGGTGTGGGACCTGATGGTTGAGGGGTAATAAGTGTTCCTGAACCTGGTGGTGTGGGATCTGATGGGTGAGGGGTACAAACTGTTCCTGAACCTGGTGGTTTGGGACCTGATGGTTGAGGGGCACTAACTGCTCCTGAACCTGGTGGTGCAGGACCTGATGGTTGAGGGGTAATAACTGTTCCTAAACCTGCTGGTGTGGGACCTGATGGTTGAGAGATAATAACTGTTCCTGAACATTGTTGTGTGGGACCTGATGGTTGAGGGGTAATAACTGTTTCTGAACTTAATGGTTGAGGGGTAATAAGTGTTCCTGAACCTGGTGGTGTGGGATCTGATGGGTGAGGGGTACAAACTGTTCCTGAACCTGGTGGTTTGGGACCTGATGGTTGAGGGCAATAATTGCTCCTGAACCTGGTGGTGCAGGACCTGATGGTTGAGGGGTAATAACTGTTCCTAAACGTGGTGGTGTGGGACCTGATGGTTGCAGGATAATAACTGTTGCTTGTTCCTGAACCTGGTGGTGTGGGATCTGATGGTTGAGGGGTAATAACTGTTCCTGAACCTGGTGGTGTGGGACCTGATGGTTGTGGGGTAATAACTGTTCCTAAACCTGCTGGTGTGGGACCTGATGGTTGAGAGATAATAACTGTTCCTGAACATTGTTGTGTGGGACCTGATGGTTGAGGGGTAATAAGTGTTCCTGAACCTGGTGGTGTTGGATCTGATGGGTGAGGGGTACAAACTGTTCCTGAACCCAGTGGTGTGGGACCTGATGGTTGAGGGGTAATAACAGTTCCTGAACATGATGGAGTGGAACCTGATGGTTGAGGGGTAAAAACTATTCCTGAACCTGGTGGTGTGCGACCTGATGGTTGAGGGGTAATAACTGTTTCTGAACCTGGTGGTTCAGAGGTAATTACTGTTCCTGAACTTGGTGGTGTGGAACCTGATGGTTGACGGGTAATAACTGTTTCTGAACCTGTTGGTGTGGGACCTGATGGTTGAGGGGTAATAACTGTTCCTGAACCTGCTGGTGCGGGACCTGATGGTTCAGGGGTAACAACTGTTCCTGAACCTGATGGTGTGGGACCTGATGATTGAGGGGTAATATCTGTTCCTGAACCTGATGATGTGGGACCTGATGGTTGAGGGGTAATAACAGTTCCTGAACCTGGTTATGTGGGACCTGATGGTTGAGGGGTAATAACTGTTCCTGGACCTGATGGTGTGGGGCCCGATGGTTGAGAGGTTATAACTGTTCCTGAACCTGGTATTTTGGGACCTGATGATTAAGGGGTAATAACTTTTCCTGAACCTGGTGGTGTGGGACCTGATGGTTGAGGGGTAATAGCTTCCTAAACCTGGTAGTGTGGGACCTGATGGTTGAGGGGTAATAACTGTTCCTGAACCTGGAGGTGTGGGACCTGATGGTTGTGGGGTAATAACTGTTCCTAAACCTGCTGCTGTGGGACCTGATGGTTGAGAGGTAATAACTGTTCCTGAACAGTGTTGTGTGGGACCTGATGGTTGAGGGGTAATAAGTGTTCCTGAACCTGGTGGTGTGGGATCTGATGGGTGAGGGGTACAAACTGTTCCTAAACGTGGTGGTGTGGGACCTGATGGTTGCAGGATAATAACTGTTGCTTGTTCCTGAACCTGGTGGTGTGGTATCTGATGGTTGAGGGGTAATAAAAGTTCCTGAACATGATGGTGTGGAACCTGATGGTTGTGGGGTAATAACTATTCCTGAACCTGGTGGTGTGCGACCTGATGGTTGAGGGGTAAGAGCTTCCTAAACCTTATAGTGTGGGACCTGACGGTTGAGGTGTAATAACCGTTCCTACACCTGGTGTGGGACCGGATGGTTGTAGGATAATAACTGTTCCTTGTTCCTGAACTTGGTGATGTGGGACCTGATGGTTGAGGGGTAATAGCTTCCTAATCCTGGTACTATGGGACCTGATGGTTTAGGGGTAATAACTGTTCATGAACCTGGTGGTGTGGGACCTGATGATTGTGTGGTAATAACTGTTCCTGAACCTGCTGGTGTGGGACCTGATGGTTGAGGGGTAAGAACTGTTACTGAACCTGGTGGTGCGGGACCTGATGGTTGAAGGGTAATAACTGTTCCTAAACGTGGTGGTGTGGGATCTGATGGTTGAGGGGTAATAACTGTTCCTGAACCTGGTGGTGTGGGACCTGATGGTTGTAGGATAATAACTGTTCCTGAACCTGGTGGTGTTGGAGCTGATGGTTGAGGGGTAATAACTGTTCCTCAACCTGGTGGTTGGGACCTGATGGGTGAGGGTTACTAACTGTTCCTGAACCTGGTGGTGTGGGATCTGATGGGTGAGGGGTACAAACTGTTCCTGAACCTGGTGGTTTGGGACCTGATGGTTGAGGGCAATAACTGCTCCTGAACCTGGTGGTGCAGGACCTGATGGTTGAGGGGTAATAACTGTTCCTAAACGTGGTGGTGTGGGACCTGATGGTTGCAGGATAATAACTGTTGCTTGTTCCTGAACCTGGTGGTGTGGGATCTGATGGTTGAGGGGTAATAACTGTTCCTGAACCTGGTGGTGTGGGACCTGATGGTTGTGGGGTAATAACTGTTCCTAAACCTGCTGCTGTGGGACCTGATGGTTGAGAGATAATAACTGTTCCTGAACATTGTTGTGTGGGACCTGATGGTTGAGGGGTAATAAGTGTTCCTGAACCTGGTGGTGTGGGATCTGATGGGTGAGGGGTACAAACTGTTCCTGAACCCAGTGGTGTGGGACCTGATGGTTGAGGGGTAATAACAGTTCCTGAACATGATGGTGTGGAACCTGATGGTTGAGGGGTAAAAACTATTCCTGAACCTGGTGGTGTGCGACCTGATGGTTGAGGGGTAATAACTGTTTCTGAACCTGGTGGTTGAGAGGTAATTACTGTTCCTGAACTTGGTGGTGTGGAACCTGATGGTTGACGGGTAATAACTGTTCCTGAACCTGTTGGTGTGGGACCTGATGGTTGAGGGGTAATAACTGTTCCTGAACCTGCTGGTGCGGGACCTGATGGTTCAGGGGTAACAACTGTTCCTGAACCTGATGGTGTGGGACCTGATGGTTGAGGGGTAATATCTGTTCCTGAACCTGATGATGTGGGACCTGATGGTTGAGGGGTAATAACAGTTCCTGAACCTGGTTATGTGGGACCTGATGGTTGAGGGGTAATAACTGTTCCTGGACCTGATGGTGTGGGGCCCGATGGTTGAGAGGTTATAACTGTTCCTGAACCTGGTATTTTGGGACCTGATGATTAAGGGGTAATAACTTTTCCTGAACCTGGTGGTGTGAGACCTGATGGTTGAGGGGTAATAGCTTCCTAAACCTGGTAGTGTGGGACCTGATGGTTGAGGGGTAATAACTGTTCCTGAACCTGGAGGTGTGGGACCTGATGGTTGAGGGGTAATAAGTGTTCCTGAACCTGGTGGTGTGGGATCTGATGGGTGAGGGGTACAAACTGTTCCTGAACCTGGTGGTTTGGGACCTGATGGTTGAGGGGCACTAACTGCTCCTGAACCTGGTGGTGCAGGACCTGATGGTTGAGGGGTAATAACTGTTCCTAAACCTGCTGGTGTGGGACCTGATGGTTGAGAGATAATAACTGTTCCTGAACATTGTTGTGTGGGACCTGATAGTTGAGGGGTAATAACTGTTTCTGAACTTAATGGTTGAGGGGTAATAAGTGTTCCTGAACCTGGTGGTGTGGGATCTGATGGGTGAGGGGTACAAACTGTTCCTGAACCTGGTGGTTTGGGACCTGATGGTTGAGGGCAATAATTGCTCCTGAACCTGGTGGTGCAGGACCTGATGGTTGAGGGGTAATAACTGTTCCTAAACGTGGTGGTGTGGGACCTGATGGTTGCAGGATAATAACTGTTGCTTGTTCCTGAACCTGGTGGTGTGGTATCTGATGGTTGAGGGGTAATAAAAGTTCCTGAACATGATGGTGTGGAACCTGATGGTTGTGGGGTAATAACTATTCCTGAACCTGGTGGTGTGCGACCTGATGGTTGAGGGGTAAGAGCTTCCTAAACCTTATAGTGTGGGACCTGACGGTTGAGGTGTAATAACCGTTCCTACACCTGGTGTGGGACCGGATGGTTGTAGGATAATAACTGTTCCTTGTTCCTGAACTTGGTGATGTGGGACCTGATGGTTGAGGGGTAATAGCTTCTTAATCCTGGTACTATGGGACCTGATGGTTTAGGGGTAATAACTGTTCATGAACCTGGTGGTGTGGGACCTGATGATTGTGTGGTAATAACTGTTCCTGAACCTGCTGGTGTGGGACCTGATGGTTGAGGGGTAAGAACTGTTACTGAACCTGGTGGTGCGGGACCTGATGGTTGAGGGGTAATAACTGTTCCTGAACCTGCTGGTGCGGGACCTGATGGTTCAGGGGTAACAACTGTTCCTGAACCTGATGGTGTGGGACCTGATGGTTGAGGGGTAATATCTGTTCCTGAACCTGATGATGTGGGACCTGATGGTTGAGGGGTAATAACAGTTCCTGAACCTGGTTATGTGGGACCTGATGGTTGAGGGGTAATAACTGTTCCTGGACCTGATGGTGTGGGGCCCGATGGTTGAGAGGTTATAACTGTTCCTGAACCTGGTATTTTGGGACCTGATGATTAAGGGGTAATAACTTTTCCTGAACCTGGTGGTGTGGGACCTGATGGTTGAGGGGTAATAGCTTCCTAAACCTGGTAGTGTGGGACCTGATGGTTGAGGGGTAATAACTGTTCCTGAACCTGGAGGTGTGGGACCTGATGGTTGAGGGGTAATAAGTGTTCCTGAACCTGGTGGTGTGGGATCTGATGGGTGAGGGGTACAAACTGTTCCTGAACCTGGTGGTTTGGGACCTGATGGTTGAGGGGCACTAACTGCTCCTGAACCTGGTGGTGCAGGACCTGATGGTTGAGGGGTAATAACTGTTCCTAAACCTGCTGGTGTGGGACCTGATGGTTGAGAGATAATAACTGTTCCTGAACATTGTTGTGTGGGACCTGATGGTTGAGGGGTAATAACTGTTTCTGAACTTAATGGTTGAGGGGTAATAAGTGTTCCTGAACCTGGTGGTGTGGGATCTGATGGGTGAGGGGTACAAACTGTTCCTGAACCTGGTGGTTTGGGACCTGATGGTTGAGGGCAATAATTGCTCCTGAACCTGGTGGTGCAGGACCTGATGGTTGAGGGGTAATAACTGTTCCTAAACGTGGTGGTGTGGGACCTGTTGGTTGCAGGATAATAACTGTTGCTTGTTCCTGAACCTGGTGGTGTGGGATCTGATGGTTGAGGGGTAATAACTGTTCCTGAACCTGGTGGTGTGGGACCTGATGGTTGTGGGGTAATAACTGTTCCTAAACCTGCTGGTGTGGGACCTGATGGTTGAGAGATAATAACTGTTCCTGAACATTGTTGTGTGGGACCTGATGGTTGAGGGGTAATAAGTGTTCCTGAACCTGGTGGTGTTGGATCTGATGGGTGAGGGGTACAAACTGTTCCTGAACCCAGTGGTGTGGGACCTGATGGTTGAGGGGTAATAACAGTTCCTGAACATGATGGTGTGGAACCTGATGGTTGAGGGGTAAAAACTATTCCTGAACCTGGTGGTGTGCGACCTGATGGTTGAGGGGTAATAACTGTTTCTGAACCTGGTGGTTCAGGGGTAATTACTGTTCCTGAACTTGGTGGTGTGGAACCTGATGGTTGACGGGTAATAACTGTTCCTGAACCTGTTGGTGTGGGACCTGATGGTTGAGGGGTAATAACTGTTCCTGAACCTGCTGGTGCGGGACCTGATGGTTCAGGGGTAACAACTGTTCCTGAACCTGATGGTGTGGGACCTGATGATTGAGGGGTAATATCTGTTCCTGAACCTGATGATGTGGGACCTGATGGTTGAGGGGTAATAACAGTTCCTGAACCTGGTTATGTGGGACCTGATGGTTGAGGGGTAATAACTGTTCCTGGACCTGATGGTGTGGGGCCCGATGGTTGAGAGGTTATAACTGTTCCTGAACCTGGTATTTTGGGACCTGATGATTAAGGGGTAATAACTTTTCCTGAACCTGGTGGTGTGGGACCTGATGGTTGAGGGGTAATAGCTTCCTAAACCTGGTAGTGTGGGACCTGATGGTTGAGGGGTAATAACTGTTCCTGAACCTGGAGGTGTGGGACCTGATGGTTGTGGGGTAATAACTGTTCCTAAACCTGCTGCTGTGGGACCTGATGGTTGAGAGGTAATAACTGTTCCTGAACATTGTTGTGTGGGACCTGATGGTTGAGGGGTAATAAGTGTTCCTGAACCTGGTGGTGTGGGATCTGATGGGTGAGGGGTACAAACTGTTCCTAAACGTGGTGGTGTGGGACCTGATGGTTGCAGGATAATAACTGTTGCTTGTTCCTGAACCTGGTGGTGTGGTATCTGATGGTTGAGGGGTAATAAAAGTTCCTGAACATGATGGTGTGGAACCTGATGGTTGTGGGGTAATAACTATTCCTGAACCTGGTGGTGTGCGACCTGATGGTTGAGGGGTAAGAGCTTCCTAAACCTTATAGTGTGGGACCTGACGGTTGAGGTGTAATAACCGTTCCTACACCTGGTGTGGGACCGGATGGTTGTAGGATAATAACTGTTCCTTGTTCCTGAACTTGGTGATGTGGGACCTGATGGTTGAGGGGTAATAGCTTCCTAATCCTGGTACTATGGGACCTGATGGTTGAGGGGTAATAACTGTTCATGAACCTGGTGGTGTGGGACCTGATGATTGTGTGGTAATAACTGTTCCTGAACCTGGTGGTGTGGGACCTGATGGTTGAGGGGTAATAACTGTTCCTGAACCTGGTGGTGTGGGACCTGATGGTTGAGGGGTAATAACTGTTCCTGAACCTGCTGGTGTGGGACCTGATGGTTGAGGGGTAAGAACTGTTACTGAACCTGGTGGTGCGGGACCTGATGGTTGAGGGGTAATAACTGTTCCTAAACGTGGTGGTGCGGGACCTGATGGTTGAGGGGTAATAACTGTTCCTAAACGTGGTGGTGTGGGATCTGATGGTTGAGGGGTAATAACTGTTCCTGAACCTGGTGGTGTTGGAGCTGATGGTTGAGGGGTAATAACTGTTCCTCAACCTGGTGGTTGGGACCTGATGGGTGAGGGTTACTAACTGTTCCTGAACCTGGTGGTGTGGGATCTGATGGGTGAGGGGTACAAACTGTTCCTGAACCTGGTGGTTTGGGACCTGATGGTTGAGGGCAATAACTGCTCCTGAACCTGGTGGTGCAGGACCTGATGGTTGAGGGGTAATAACTGTTCCTAAACGTGGTGGTGTGGGACCTGATGGTTGCAGGATAATAA
This sequence comes from Hemitrygon akajei, assembly GCF_048418815.1. Lineage (NCBI taxonomy): Eukaryota > Metazoa > Chordata > Chondrichthyes > Myliobatiformes > Dasyatidae > Hemitrygon > Hemitrygon akajei. The sequence continues at coordinate 217,166,244 of NC_133124.1, read as the reverse complement.
CTGTTGCTTGTTCCTGAACCTGGTGGTGTGGGATCTGATGGTTGAGGGGTAATAACTGTTCCTGAACCTGGTGGTGTGGGACCTGATGGTTGTGGGGTAATAACTGTTCCTAAACCTGCTGGTGTGGGACCTGATGGTTGAGAGATAATAACTGTTCCTGAACATTGTTGTGTGGGACCTTATGGTTGAGGGGTAATAAGTGTTCCTGAACCTGGTGGTGTGGGATCTGATGGGTGAGGGGTACAAACTGTTCCTGAACCCAGTGGTGTGGGACCTGATGGTTGAGGGGTAATAACAGTTCCTGAACATGATGGTGTGGAACCTGATGGTTGAGGGGTAAAAACTATTCCTGAACCTGGTGGTGTGCGACCTGATGGTTGAGGGGTAATAACTGTTTCTGAACCTGGTGGTTGAGAGGTAATTACTGTTCCTGAACTTGGTGGTGTGGAACCTGATGGTTGACGGGTAATAACTGTTCCTGAACCTGTTGGTGTGGGACCTGATGGTTGAGGGGTAATAACTGTTCCTGAACCTGCTGGTGCGGGACCTGATGGTTCAGGGGTAACAACTGTTCCTGAACCTGATGGTGTGGGACCTGATGGTTGAGGGGTAATATCTCTTCCTGAACCTGATGATGTGGGACCTGATGGTTGAGGGGTAATAACAGTTCCTGAACCTGGTTATGTGGGACCTGATGGTTGAGGGGTAATAACTGTTCCTGGACCTGATGGTGTGGGGCCCGATGGTTGAGAGGTTATAACTGTTCCTGAACCTGGTATTTTGGGACCTGATGATTAAGGGGTAATAACTTTTCCTGAACCTGGTGGTGTGGGACCTGATGGTTGAGGGGTAATAGCTTCCTAAACCTGGTAGTGTGGGACCTGATGGTTGAGGGGTAATAACTGTTCCTGAACCTGGAGGTGTGGGACCTGATGTTGAGGGGTAATAAGTGTTCCTGAACCTGGTGGTGTGGGATCTGATGGGTGAGGGGTACAAACTGTTCCTGAACCTGGTGGTTTGGGACCTGATGGTTGAGGGGCACTAACTGCTCCTGAACCTGGTGGTGCAGGACCTGATGGTTGAGGGGTAATAACTGTTCCTAAACCTGCTGGTGTGGGACCTGATGGTTGAGAGATAATAACTGTTCCTGAACATTGTTGTGTGGGACCTGATGGTTGAGGGGTAATAACTGTTTCTGAACTTAATGGTTGAGGGGTAATAAGTGTTCCTGAACCTGGTGGTGTGGGATCTGATGGGTGAGGGGTACAAACTGTTCCTGAACCTGGTGGTTTGGGACCTGATGGTTGAGGGCAATAATTGCTCCTGAACCTGGTGGTGCAGGACCTGATGGTTGAGGGGTAATAACTGTTCCTAAACGTGGTGGTGTGGGACCTGATGGTTGCAGGATAATAACTGTTGCTTGTTCCTGAACCTGGTGGTGTGGGATCTGATGGTTGAGGGGTAATAACTGTTCCTGAACCTGGTGGTGTGGGACCTGATGGTTGTGGGGTAATAACTGTTCCTAAACCTGCTGGTGTGGGACCTGATGGTTGAGAGATAATAACTGTTCCTGAACATTGTTGTGTGGGACCTGATGGTTGAGGGGTAATAAGTGTTCCTGAACCTGGTGGTGTTGGATCTGATGGGTGAGGGGTACAAACTGTTCCTGAACCCAGTGGTGTGGGACCTGATGGTTGAGGGGTAATAACAGTTCCTGAACATGATGGTGTGGAACCTGATGGTTGAGGGGTAAAAACTATTCCTGAACCTGGTGGTGTGCGACCTGATGGTTGAGGGGTAATAACTGTTTCTGAACCTGGTGGTTCAGAGGTAATTACTGTTCCTGAACTTGGTGGTGTGGAACCTGATGGTTGACGGGTAATAACTGTTCCTGAACCTGTTGGTGTGGGACCTGATGGTTCAGGGGTAACAACTGTTCCTGAACCTGATGGTGTGGGACCTGATGGTTGAGGGGTAATATCTCTTCCTGAACCTGATGATGTGGGACCTGATGGTTGAGGGGTAATAACAGTTCCTGAACCTGGTTATGTGGGACCTGATGGTTGAGGGGTAATAACTGTTCCTGGACCTGATGGTGTGGGGCCCGATGGTTGAGAGGTTATAACTGTTCCTGAACCTGGTATTTTGGGACCTGATGATTAAGGGGTAATAACTTTTCCTGAACCTGGTGGTGTGGGACCTGATGGTTGAGGGGTAATAGCTTCCTAAACCTGGTAGTGTGGGACCTGATGGTTGAGGGGTAATAACTGTTCCTGAACCTGGAGGTGTGGGACCTGATGTTGAGGGGTAATAAGTGTTCCTGAACCTGGTGGTGTGGGATCTGATGGGTGAGGGGTACAAACTGTTCCTGAACCTGGTGGTTTGGGACCTGATGGTTGAGGGGCACTAACTGCTCCTGAACCTGGTGGTGCAGGACCTGATGGTTGAGGGGTAATAACTGTTCCTAAACCTGCTGGTGTGGGACCTGATGGTTGAGAGATAATAACTGTTCCTGAACATTGTTGTGTGGGACCTGATGGTTGAGGGGTAATAACTGTTTCTGAACTTAATGGTTGAGGGGTAATAAGTGTTCCTGAACCTGGTGGTGTGGGATCTGATGGGTGAGGGGTACAAACTGTTCCTGAACCTGGTGGTTTGGGACCTGATGGTTGAGGGCAATAATTGCTCCTGAACCTGGTGGTGCAGGACCTGATGGTTGAGGGGTAATAACTGTTCCTAAACGTGGTGGTGTGGGACCTGATGGTTGCAGGATAATAACTGTTGCTTGTTCCTGAACCTGGTGGTGTGGGATCTGATGGTTGAGGGGTAATAACTGTTCCTGAACCTGGTGGTGTGGGACCTGATGGTTGTGGGGTAATAACTGTTCCTAAACCTGCTGGTGTGGGACCTGATGGTTGAGAGATAATAACTGTTCCTGAACATTGTTGTGTGGGACCTGATGGTTGAGGGGTAATAAGTGTTCCTGAACCTGGTGGTGTTGGATCTGATGGGTGAGGGGTACAAACTGTTCCTGAACCCAGTGGTGTGGGACCTGATGGTTGAGGGGTAATAACAGTTCCTGAACATGATGGTGTGGAACCTGATGGTTGAGGGGTAAAAACTATTCCTGAACCTGGTGGTGTGCGACCTGATGGTTGAGGGGTAATAACTGTTTCTGAACCTGGTGGTTCAGAGGTAATTACTGTTCCTGAACTTGGTGGTGTGGAACCTGATGGTTGACGGGTAATAACTGTTCCTGAACCTGTTGGTGTGGGACCTGATGGTTGAGGGGTAATAACTGTTCCTGAACCTGCTGGTGCGGGACCTGATGGTTCAGGGGTAACAACTGTTCCTGAACCTGATGGTGTGGGACCTGATGATTGAGGGGTAATATCTGTTCCTGAACCTGATGATGTGGGACCTGATGGTTGAGGGGTAATAACAGTTCCTGAACCTGGTTATGTGGGACCTGATGGTTGAGGGGTAATAACTGTTCCTGGACCTGATGGTGTGGGGCCCGATGGTTGAGAGGTTATAACTGTTCCTGAACCTGGTATTTTGGGACCTGATGATTAAGGGGTAATAACTTTTCCTGAACCTGGTGGTGTGGGACCTGATGGTTGAGGGGTCATAGCTTCCTAAACCTGGTAGTGTGGGACCTGATGGTTGAGGGGTAATAACTATTCCTGAACCTGGAGGTGTGGGACCTGATGGTTGTGGGGTAATAACTGTTCCTAAACCTGCTGCTGTGGGACCTGATGGTTGAGAGGTAATAACTGTTCCTGAACATTGTTGTGTGGGACCTGATGGTTGAGGGGTAATAAGTGTTCCTGAACCTGGTGGTGTGGGATCTGATGGGTGAGGGGTACAAACTGTTCCTGAACCTGGTGGTGCAGGACCTAATGGTTGAGGGGTAATAACTGTTCCTAAACGTGGTGGTGTGGGACCTGATGGTTGCAGGATAATAACTGTTGCTTGTTCCTGAACCTGGTGGTGTGGTATCTGATGGTTGAGGGGTAATAAAAGTTCCTGAACATGATGGTGTGGAACCTGATGGTTGAGGGGTAATAACTATTCCTGAACCTGGTGGTGTGCGACCTGATGGTTGAGGGGTAAGAGCTTCCTAAACCTTATAGTGTGGGACCTGACGGTTGAGGTGTAATAACCGTTCCTACACCTGGTGTGGGACCGGATGGTTGTAGGATAATAACTGTTCCTTGTTCCTGAACTTGGTGATGTGGGACCTGATGGTTGAGGGGTAATAGCTTCCTAATCCTGGTACTATGGGACCTGATGGTTGAGGGGTAATAACTGTTCATGAACCTGGTGGTGTGGGACCTGATGATTGTGTGGTAATAACTGTTCCTGAACCTGCTGGTGTGGGACCTGATGGTTGAGGGGTAAGAACTGTTACTGAACCTGGTGGTGCGGGACCTGATGGTTGAGGGGTAATAACTGTTCCTAAACGTGGTGGTGTGGGACCTGATGGTTGCAGGATAATAACTGTTGCTTGTTCCTGAACCTGGTGGTGTTGGAGCTGATGGTTGAGGGGTAATAACTGTTCCTCAACCTGGTGGTTGGGACCTGATGGGTGAGGGTTACTAACTGTTCCTGAACCTGGTGGTGTGGGATCTGATGGGTGAGGGGTACAAACTGTTCCTGAACCTGGTGGTTTGGGACCTGATGGTTGAGGGCAATAACTGCTCCTGAACCTGGTGGTGCAGGACCTGATGGTTGAGGGGTAATAACTGTTCCTAAACGTGGTGGTGTGGGACCTGATGGTTGCAGGATAATAACTGTTGCTTGTTCCTGAACCTGGTGGTGTGGGATCTGATGGTTGAGGGGTAATAACTGTTCCTGAACATTGTTGTGTGGGACCTGATGGTTGAGGGGTAATAAGTGTTCCTGAACCTGGTGGTGTGGGATCTGATGGGTGAGGGGTACAAACTGTTCCTGAACCCAGTGGTGTGGGACCTGATGGTTGAGGGGTAATAACAGTTCCTGAACATGATGGTGTGGAACCTGATGGTTGAGGGGTAAAAACTATTCCTGAACCTGGTGGTGTGCGACCTGATGGTTGAGGGGTAATAACTGTTTCTGAACCTGGTGGTTGAGAGGTAATTACTGTTCCTGAACTTGGTGGTGTGGAACCTGATGGTTGACGGGTAATAACTGTTCCTGAACCTGTTGGTGTGGGACCTGATGGTTGAGGGGTAATAACTGTTCCTGAACCTGCTGGTGCGGGACCTGATGGCTCAGGGGTAACAACTGTTCCTGAACCTGATGGTGTGGGACCTGATGGTTGAGGGGTAATATCTGTTCCTGAACCTGATGATGTGGGACCTGATGGTTGAGGGGTAATAACAGTTCCTGAACCTGGTTATGTGGGACCTGATGGTTGAGGGGTAATAACTGTTCCTGGACCTGATGGTGTGGGGCCCGATGGTTGAGAGGTTATAACTGTTCCTGAACCTGGTATTTTGGGACCTGATGATTAAGGGGTAATAACTTTTCCTGAACCTGGTGGTGTGGGACCTGATGGTTGAGGGGTAATAGCTTCCTAAACCCGGTAGTGTGGGACCTGATGGTTGAGGGGTAATAACTGTTCCTGAACCTGGAGGTGTGGGACCTGATGGTTGAGGGGTAATAAGTGTTCCTGAACCTGGTGGTGTGGGATCTGATGGGTGAGGGGTACAAACTGTTCCTGAACCTGGTGGTTTGGGACCTGATGGTTGAGGGGCACTAACTGCTCCTGAACCTGGTGGTGCAGGACCTGATGGTTGAGGGGTAATAACTGTTCCTAAACGTGGTGGTGTGGGACCTGATGGTTGCAGGATAATAACTGTTGCTTGTTCCTGAACCTGGTGGTGTGGTATCTGATGGTTGAGGGGTAATAACTATTCCTGAACCTGGTGGTGTGCGACCTGATGGTTGAGGGGTAAGAGCTTCCTAAACCTTATAGTGTGGGACCTGACGGTTGAGGTGTAATAACCGTTCCTACACCTGGTGTGGGACCGGATGGTTGTAGGATAATAACTGTTCCTTGTTCCTGAACTTGGTGATGTGGGACCTGATGGTTGAGGGGTAATAGCTTCCTAATCCTGGTACTATGGGACCTGATGGTTGAGGGGTAATAACTGTTCATGAACCTGGTGGTGTGGGACCTGATGATTGTGTGGTAATAACTGTTCCTGAACCTGCTGGTGTGGGACCTGATGGTTGAGGGGTAAGAAATGTTACTGAACCTGGTGGTGCGGGACCTGATGGTTGAGGGGTAATAACTGTTCCTGAACATTGTTGTGTGGGACCTGATGGTTGAGGGGTACTAAATGTTCCTGAACCTGGTGGTGTGGGACCTGATGGTTGATGGGCAATAACTGCTCCTGAACCTTGTGGTGCAGTATCTGATGGTTGAGGGGTAATAGCTTCCTAAACCTGGTACTGTGTGTCCTGATGGTTGAGGGGTAATAACTGTTCCTAAACGTGGTGGTGTGGGACCTGATGGTTGTAGGATAATAACTGTTGCTTGTTCCTGAACCTGGTGGTGTGGGAACTGATGGTTGAGGGGTAATAACTGTTCCTGAACTTGGTGGTGTGTGACCTGATGGTTGTAGGATAATAACTGTTCCTGAACCTGGTGTTTTGGGACCTGATGATTAAGGGGTAATAACTTTTCCTGAACCTGGTGGTGTGAGACCTGATGGTTGAGGGGTAATAGCTTCCTAAACCTGGTAGTGTGGGACCTGATGGTTGAGGGGTAATAACTGTTCCTGAACCTGGAGGTGTGGGACCTGATGGTTGAGGGGTAATAAGTGTTCCTGAACCTGGTGGTGTGGGATCTGATGGGTGAGGGGTACAAACTGTTCCTGAACCTGGTGGTTTGGGACCTGATGGTTGAGGGGCACTAACTGCTCCTGAACCTGGTGGTGCAGGACCTGATGGTTGAGGGGTAATAACTGTTCCTAAACCTGCTGGTGTGGGACCTGATGGTTGAGAGATAATAACTGTTCCTGAACATTGTTGTGTGGGACCTGATGGTTGAGGGGTAATAACTGTTTCTGAACTTAATGGTTGAGGGGTAATAAGTGTTCCTGAACCTGGTGGTGTGGGATCTGATGGGTGAGGGGTACAAACTGTTCCTGAACCTGGTGGTTTGGGACCTGATGGTTGAGGGCAATAATTGCTCCTGAACCTGGTGGTGCAGGACCTGATGGTTGAGGGGTAATAACTGTTCCTAAACGTGGTGGTGTGGGACCTGATGGTTGCAGGATAATAACTGTTGCTTGTTCCTGAACCTGGTGGTGTGGGATCTGATGGTTGAGGGGTAATAACTGTTCCTGAACCTGCTGGTGTGGGACCTGATGGTTGTGGGGTAATAACTGTTCCTAAACCTGCTGGTGTGGGACCTGATGGTTGAGAGATAATAACTGTTCCTGAACATTGTTGTGTGGGACCTGATGGTTGAGGGGTAATAAGTGTTCCTGAACCTGGTGGTGTTGGATCTGATGGGTGAGGGGTACAAACTGTTCCTGAACCCAGTGGTGTGGGACCTGATGGTTGAGGGGTAATAACAGTTCCTGAACATGATGGTGTGGAACCTGATGGTTGAGGGGTAAAAACTATTCCTGAACCTGGTGGTGTGCGACCTGATGGTTGAGGGGTAATAACTGTTTCTGAACCTGGTGGTTCAGAGGTAATTACTGTTCCTGAACTTGGTGGTGTGGAACCTGATGGTTGACGGGTAATAACCGTTCCTGAACCTGTTGGTGTGGGACCTGATGGTTGAGGGGTAATAACTGTTCCTGAACCTGCTGGTGCGGGACCTGATGGTTCAGGGGTAACAACTGTTCCTGAACCTGATGGTGTGGGACCTGATGATTGAGGGGTAATATCTGTTCCTGAACCTGATGATGTGGGACCTGATGGTTGAGGGGTAATAACAGTTCCTGAACCTGGTTATGTGGGACCTGATGGTTGAGGGGTAATAACTGTTCCTGGACCTGATGGTGTGGGGCCCGATGGTTGAGAGGTTATAACTGTTCCTGAACCTGGTATTTTGGGACCTGATGATTAAGGGGTAATAACTTTTCCTGAACCTGGTGGTGTGGGACCTGATGGTTGAGGGGTAATAGCTTCCTAAACCTGGTAGTGTGGGACCTGATGGTTGAGGGGTAATAACTGTTCCTGAACCTGGAGGTGTGGGACCTGATGGTTGTGGGGTAATAACTGTTCCTAAACCTGCTGCTGTGGGACCTGATGGTTGAGAGGTAATAACTGTTCCTGAACAGTGTTGTGTGGGACCTGATGGTTGAGGGGTAATAAGTGTTCCTGAACCTGGTGGTGTGGGATCTGATGGGTGAGGGGTACAAACTGTTCCTAAACGTGGTGGTGTGGGACCTGATGGTTGCAGGATAATAACTGTTGCTTGTTCCTGAACCTGGTGGTGTGGTATCTGATGGTTGAGGGGTAATAAAAGTTCCTGAACATGATGGTGTGGAACCTGATGGTTGTGGGGTAATAACTATTCCTGAACCTGGTGGTGTGCGACCTGATGGTTGAGGGGTAAGAGCTTCCTAAACCTTATAGTGTGGGACCTGACGGTTGAGGTGTAATAACCGTTCCTACACCTGGTGTGGGACCGGATGGTTGTAGGATAATAACTGTTCCTTGTTCCTGAACTTGGTGATGTGGGACCTGATAGTTGAGGGGTAATAACTGTTCCTAAACCTGCTGGTGTGGGACCTGATGGTTGAGAGATAATAACTGTTCCTGAACATTGTTGTGTGGGACCTGATGGTTGAGGGGTAATAAGTGTTCCTGAACCTGGTGGTGTGGGATCTGATGGGTGAGGGGTACAAACTGTTCCTGAACCCAGTGGTGTGGGACCTGATGGTTGAGGGGTAATAACAGTTCCTGAACATGATGGTGTGGAACCTGATGGTTGAGGGGTAAAAACTATTCCTGAACCTGGTGGTGTGCGACCTGATGGTTGAGGGGTAATAACTGTTTCTGAACCTGGTGGTTGAGAGGTAATTACTGTTCCTGAACTTGGTGGTGTGGAACCTGATGGTTGACGGGTAATAACTGTTCCTGAACCTGTTGGTGTGGGACCTGATGGTTGAGGGGTAATAACTGTTCCTGAACCTGCTGGTGCGGGACCTGATGGTTCAGGGGTAACAACTGTTCCTGAACCTGATGGTGTGGGACCTGATGGTTGAGGGGTAATATCTGTTCCTGAACCTGATGATGTGGGACCTGATGGTTGAGGGGTAATAACAGTTCCTGAACCTGGTTATGTGGGACCTGATGGTTGAGGGGTAATAACTGTTCCTGGACCTGATGGTGTGGGGCCCGATGGTTGAGAGGTTATAACTGTTCCTGAACCTGGTATTTTGGGACCTGATGATTAAGGGGTAATAACTTTTCCTGAACCTGGTGGTGTGAGACCTGATGGTTGAGGGGTAATAGCTTCCTAAACCTGGTAGTGTGGGACCTGATGGTTGAGGGGTAATAACTGTTCCTGAACCTGGAGGTGTGGGACCTGATGGTTGAGGGGTAATAAGTGTTCCTGAACCTGGTGGTGTGGGATCTGATGGGTGAGGGGTACAAACTGTTCCTGAACCTGGTGGTTTGGGACCTGATGGTTGAGGGGCACTAACTGCTCCTGAACCTGGTGGTGCAGGACCTGATGGTTGAGGGGTAATAACTGTTCCTAAACCTGCTGGTGTGGGACCTGATGGTTGAGAGATAATAACTGTTCCTGAACATTGTTGTGTGGGACCTGATGGTTGAGGGGTAATAACTGTTTCTGAACTTAATGGTTGAGGGGTAATAAGTGTTCCTGAACCTGGTGGTGTGGGATCTGATGGGTGAGGGGTACAAACTGTTCCTGAACCTGGTGGTTTGGGACCTGATGGTTGAGGGCAATAATTGCTCCTGAACCTGGTGGTGCAGGACCTGATGGTTGAGGGGTAATAACTGTTCCTAAACGTGGTGGTGTGGGACCTGATGGTTGCAGGATAATAACTGTTGCTTGTTCCTGAACCTGGTGGTGTGGGATCTGATGGTTGAGGGGTAATAACTGTTCCTGAACCTGGTGGTGTGGGACCTGATGGTTGTGGGGTAATAACTGTTCCTAAACCTGCTGGTGTGGGACCTGATGGTTGAGAGATAATAACTGTTCCTGAACATTGTTGTGTGGGACCTGATGGTTGAGGGGTAATAAGTGTTCCTGAACCTGGTGGTGTTGGATCTGATGGGTGAGGGGTACAAACTGTTCCTGAACCCAGTGGTGTGGGACCTGATGGTTGAGGGGTAATAACAGTTCCTGAACATGATGGTGTGGAACCTGATGGTTGAGGGGTAAAAACTATTCCTGAACCTGGTGGTGTGCGACCTGATGGTTGAGGGGTAATAACTGTTTCTGAACCTGGTGGTTCAGGGGTAATTACTGTTCCTGAACTTGGTGGTGTGGAACCTGATGGTTGACGGGTAATAACTGTTCCTGAACCTGTTGGTGTGGGACCTGATGGTTGAGGGGTAATAACTGTTCCTGAACCTGCTGGTGCGGGACCTGATGGTTCAGGGGTAACAACTGTTCCTGAACCTGATGGTGTGGGACCTGATGATTGAGGGGTAATATCTGTTCCTGAACCTGATGATGTGGGACCTGATGGTTGAGGGGTAATAACAGTTCCTGAACCTGGTTATGTGGGACCTGATGGTTGAGGGGTAATAACTGTTCCTGGACCTGATGGTGTGGGGCCCGATGGTTGAGAGGTTATAACTGTTCCTGAACCTGGTATTTTGGGACCTGATGATTAAGGGGTAATAACTTTTCCTGAACCTGGTGGTGTGGGACCTGATGGTTGAGGGGTAATAGCTTCCTAAACCTGGTAGTGTGGGACCTGATGGTTGAGGGGTAATAACTGTTCCTGAACCTGGAGGTGTGGGACCTGATGGTTGTGGGGTAATAACTGTTCCTAAACCTGCTGCTGTGGGACCTGATGGTTGAGAGGTAATAACTGTTCCTGAACATTGTTGTGTGGGACCTGATGGTTGAGGGGTAATAAGTGTTCCTGAACCTGGTGGTGTGGGATCTGATGGGTGAGGGGTACAAACTGTTCCTAAACGTGGTGGTGTGGGACCTGATGGTTGCAGGATAATAACTGTTGCTTGTTCCTGAACCTGGTGGTGTGGTATCTGATGGTTGAGGGGTAATAAAAGTTCCTGAACATGATGGTGTGGAACCTGATGGTTGTGGGGTAATAACTATTCCTGAACCTGGTGGTGTGCGACCTGATGGTTGAGGGGTAAGAGCTTCCTAAACCTTATAGTGTGGGACCTGACGGTTGAGGTGTAATAACCGTTCCTACACCTGGTGTGGGACCGGATGGTTGTAGGATAATAACTGTTCCTTGTTCCTGAACTTGGTGATGTGGGACCTGATGGTTGAGGGGTAATAGCTTCCTAATCCTGGTACTACGGGACCTGATGGTTGAGGGGTAATAACTGTTCATGAACCTGGTGGTGTGGGACCTGATGATTGTGTGGTAATAACTGTTCCTGAACCTGCTGGTGTGGGACCTGATGGTTGAGGGGTAAGAAATGTTACTGAACCTGGTGGTGCGGGACCTGATGGTTGAGGGGTAATAACTGTTCCTGAACATTGTTGTGTGGGACCTGATGGTTGAGGGGTACTAAATGTTCCTGAACCTGGTGGTGTGGGACCTGATGGTTGATGGGCAATAACTGCTCCTGAACCTTGTGGTGCAGTATCTGATGGTTGAGGGGTAATAGCTTCCTAAACCTGGTACTGTGTGTCCTGATGGTTGAGGGGTAATAACTGTTCCTAAACGTGGTGGTGTGGGACCTGATGGTTGTAGGATAATAACTGTTGCTTGTTCCTGAACCTGGTGGTGTGGGAACTGATGGTTGAGGGGTAATAACTGTTCCTGAACTTGGTGGTGTGTGACCTGATGGTTGTAGGATAATAACTGTTCCAGAACCTGATGGTGTGGGACCTGATGGTTGAGAGTTAATAACTGTTCCTGAACCTGGTGGTGTGGGACCTGATGATTGAGGGGTAATAACTTTTCCTGAACCTGGTGGTGTGGGACCTGATGGTTAAGGGGTAATAGCTTCCTAAACCTGGTAGTGTGGGACCTGATGGTTGAGGGGTAATAACTGTTCCTGAACCTGGTGGTGTGGGACCTGATGGTTGAGGGGTAATAACTGTTCCTGAAACTGGAGGTGTGGGACCTGATGTTTGTGGGGTAATAACTGTTCCTAAACCTGCTGGTGTGGGACCTGATGGTTGAGGGTAATAACTGTTCCTGAACATTGTTGTGTGGGACCTGATGGTTGAGCGGTAATAAGTGTTCCTGAACCTGGTGGTGTGGGATCTGATGAGTGAGGGGTACAAACTGCTCCTGAACCTGGTGGTTTGGGACCTGATTGTTGAGGGGCAATAACTGCTCCTGAACCTGGTGGTGCAGGACCTGATGGTTGAGGGGTAATAACTGTTCCTAAACGTGGTGGTGTGGGACCTGATGGTTGCAGGATAATAACTGTTGCTTGTTCCTGAACCTGGTGGTGTGGGATCTGATGGTTGAGGGGTAATAACTGTTCCTGAACCTGGTGGTGTGGGACCTGATGGTTGCGGAGTAATAGCTTCCTGAAACTGGTGGTGTGGGACCTGATGGTTGAGGGGTAATAACAGTTCCTGAACATGATGGTGTGGAACCGGATGGTTGAGGGGTAAGAGCTTCCTAAACCTTATAGTGTGGGACCTGACGGTTGAGGGGTAATAACCGTTCCTACACCTGGTGTGGGACCGGATGGTTGTAGGATAATAACTGTTCCTTGTTCCTGAACCTGGTGATGTGGGTCCTGTTGGTTGAGGGCTAATAACTGTTCGTGAACCTCGTGGTGTGGGATCTGATGGCTGAGGGGTAATAAATATTCCTGAACCTGGTGGTTTGGGACCTGATGGTTGAGCAGTAATAACTGTTGCTGAACCTGGTGGTGTGGGTCTGATGGTTGAGAGGTACTAGCTTCCTAAACCTGGTAGTGTGGGACCTGATGGTTGAGGGGTAATAACTATTCCTGAATCTGGTGGTTTGGGACCTGATGGTTGGGGGGTAATAACTGTTCCTGAATCTGGTGGTGTGGGAGCTGATGGTTGAGGGGTATTAAGTTTTCCTCAACCTGGTGGTGTGGGACCTGATGGGTGAGGGTTACTAACTGTTCCTGAACCTGGTGGTGTGGGACCTGAGGGTTGAGGGGCAATAACTGTTCCTGAACCTGGTGGTGTGGGACCTGATGGTTGAGGGGTAATAGCTTCCTAATCCTGGTACTATGGGACCTGATGGTTGAGGGGTAATAACTGTTCATGAACCTGGTGGTGTGGGACCTGATGGTTGTGTGGTAATAACTGTTCCTGAAACTGCTGGTGTGGGACCTGATGGTTGAGGGGTAACAACTATTACTGAACCTGGTGGTGCGGGACCTGATGGTTGAGGGGTAATAACTGTTCCTGAACATTGTTGTGTGGGACCTGATGGTTGAGGGGTACTAACTGTTCCTGAACCTGGTGGTGTGGGACCTGATGGTTGATGGGCAATAACTGCTCCTGAACCTGGTGGTGCAGGATCTGATGGTTGAGGGGTAATAGCTTCCTAAACCTGGTACTGTGTGTCCTGATGGTTGAGGGGTAATAACTGTTCCTAAACGTGCTGGTGTGGGACCTGATGGTTGTAGGATAATAACTGTTGCCTGTTCCTGAACCTGGTGGTGTGGGAACTGATGGTTGAGGGGTAATAACTGTTCCTGAACTTGGTGGTGTGGGACCTGATGGTTGAGAGGTAATAACTGTTCCTGAACATTGTTGTGTGGGACCTGATGGTTGAGGGGTAATAAGTGTTCCTGAACCTGGTGGTGTGGGATTTGATGGGTGAGGGGTACAAACTGTTCCTGAACCTGGTGGTTTGGGACCTGATGGATGAGGGGCAATAACTGCTCCTGAACCTGGTGGTGCAGGACCTGATGGTTGAGGGGTAATAACTGTTCCTAAACGTTGTGGTGTGGTACCTGATAGTTGCAGGATAATAACTGTTGCTTGTTCCTGAACCTGGTGGTGTGGGATCTGATGGTTGAGGGGTAATAACTGTTCCTGAACCTGGTGGTGTGGGACCTGATGGTTGTAGGATAATAACTGTTCCTGAACCTGGTGGTGTGGGTCCTGATTGTTGAGGGGTAATAACTGTTCCTGAAGCTGGTGGTGTGGGACCTGATGGTTGAGGAGTAATGGCTTCCTGAAACTGGTGGTGTGGGACCTGATGGTTGAGGGGTAATAACCGTTCCTACACCTGGTGGTGTGGGACCGGATGGTTGTAGGATAATAACGGTTCCTTGTTCCTGAACCTGGTGGTGTGGGTCCTGTTGGTTGAGGGCTAATAACTGTTCGTGAACCTGGTGGTGTGGGATCTGTTGGCTAAGGGGTAATAAATATTCCTGAACCTGGTGGTTTGGGACCTGATGGTTGAGCGGTAATAACTGTTCCTGAACCTGGTGGTGTGGGTCTGATGGTTGAGATGTAATAACTGTTCCTGAACCTGCTGGTGTGGGACCTGATGGTTGTGTGGTAATAACTGTTCCTGAACCTGCTGGTGTGGGACCTGATGGTTGAGGGGTAACAACTGTTACTGAACCTGGTGGTGCGGGACCTGATGGTTGAGGGGTAATAACTGTTCCTGAACATTGTTGTGTGGGACCTGATGGTTGAGGGGTACTAACTGTTCCTGAACCTGGTGGAGTGGGACCTGATGGTTGATGGGCAATAACTGCTCCTGAACCTGGTGGTGCAGGATCTGATGGTTGAGGGGTAATAGCTTCCTAAACCTGGTACTGTGTGTCCTGATGGTTGAGGGGTAATAACTGTTCCTGAAGCTGGTGGTGTGTGTCCTGATGGTTGAGGAGTAATATCTTCCTGAACCTGGTGGTGTGGGACCTGATGGTTGAGGGGTAATAACTGTTCCTGAAACTGATGGTGTGGGATCTGATGGTTGAGAGGTAATAACTGTACCTGAAATTGGTGGTGTCGAACCTGATGGTTGAGGGGTAATAACCGTTCCTACACCTGGTGGTGTGGGACCGGATGGTTGTAGGATAATAACTGTTCCTCGTTACTGAACCTGGTGGTGTGGGTCCTGATGGTTGAGGGATAATAACTTCGTTAACCAGTTGGTGTGGGATCTGATGGTTGAAGGGTAATAACTGTTCCTAAACCTGCTGGTGTGGGACCTGATGGTTGAGGGGTAATAACTGTTCCTGAACCTGGTGGTGTGTGTCCTGATGGATGTAGGATAATACCTGCTCCTGAACCTGGTGGTGTGGGACCTGATGGTTGAGGGGTAATAGCTTCTTAATCCTGGTACTGTGGAACCTGATGGTTGAGGGGGAATAACTGTTCCTGAACCTGGTGATGTGGGTCCTGATGGTTGCAGGATAATAACTGTTCTTGAACCTGGTGGTGTGGGTCCTGATGGTTTTAGGATAATAGCTGTTCCTGAAACTGGTGGTGTGGGACCTGATGGTTGAGGGGTAATAACAGTTCCTGAAGCTGTTGGTGTGGGACCTGATGGTTGAGGGGTAATAACTGTTCCTGAACCTGGTGGTGTGGGACTTGATGGTTGAGGTGTAATAACTCGTCCTGAACCTGGTGGTGTGGGACCTGATGGTTGATGGGTAATATCTGTTCCTGAACCTTGTGGTGTGGGACCTGATGGTTGAGGGGTAATAACTTCCTGAAGCTGGTGGTGTGGACCTAATGGTTGGGGGGTAATAGGTTCCTAACCGTGGTAGTGTGGGACCTGATGGTTTAGGGGTAATAACTTCCTCAACCTGGTGGTGTGGGACCTGATGGTTGAGGGGTAATAGCTTCCTATACCTGGTAGTGTGGGAACTGAAGGTTGAGGGGTAATAACTGTTCCTGAACCTGGTGGTGTGGGACGTGATGGTTGAGGGGTAATAACTGTTCCTGAACCTGGTGGCGTGGGACCTGATGGTTGTGGGGTAACAACTGTTCCTGAACCTGGTGGTGTGGGACCTAATGGTTGAGGGGTAATAACTGTTCCTGAACCTTGTGGTGTGGGTCCTGAATGTTGAGGCTTAATAACTGTTCCTGAACCTGGTGGTGTGGGACTTGATGGTTGAGGGGTAATAACTGTTCCCAAACCTGGTGGTGTGGGACCTGATGGTTAAGGGGTAATAACTGTTCCTGAACCTGTTGTTCTGGGATCTGATGGATGAGGGATAATAAGTGTTCCTGAACCAGGATCGTTGAAGGCTAATAACTGTTCCTGAAGCTGGTGGTGTGGGGCCTGTTGGTTGAGGGGTAATAACTGTTCCTGAACCTGGTGGTTTGGGACCTGATGGTTGAGGGGTAATAACTGTTCCTGAAACTGATGGTGTGGGATCTGATGGTTGAGATGTAATAACTGTACCTGAAATTGGTGGTGTCGAACCTGATGGTTGAGGGGTAATAACTGTTCCTGAACCTGTGGTGTGCAACCTGATGGTTGAGGGGTAAGAGCTTCCTAAACCTGATAGAGTGGGACCTGACTGTTGAGGGGTAATAACTGTTCCTACACCTGGTGGTGTGGGACCGGATGGTTGTAGGATAATAACTGTTCCTTGTTACTGAACCTGGTGGTGTGGGTCCTGATGCTTGAGGGATAATAACTTCGTTAACCAGTTGGTGTGGGATCTGATGGTTGAAGGGTAATAACTGTTCCTAAACCTGCTGGTGTGGGACCTGATGGTTGAGGGGTAATAACTGTTCCTGAACCTGGTGGTGTGTGTCCTGATGGATGTAGGATAATACCTGCTCCTGAACCTGGTGGTGTGGGACCTGATGGTTGAGGGGTAATAGCTTCTTAATCCTGGTACTGTGGAACCTGATGGTTGAGGGGGAATAACTGTTCCTAAACGTGGTGGTGTGGGACCTGATGGTTGAGGGGTAATAACTGTTCCTGAACCTGGTGATGTGGGTCCTGATGGTTGCAGGATAATAACTGTTCTTGAACCTGGTGGTGTGGGTCCTGATGGTTTTAGGATAATAGCTGTTCCTGAAACTGGTGGTGTGGGACCTGATGGTTGAGGGGGAATAACTGTTCCTAAACGTGGTGGTGTGGGACCTGATGGTTGAGGGGTAATAACTGTTCCTGAACCTGGTGGTGTGGGTCCTGATGGTTGTAGGATAATAACTGTTCCTGAACCTGGTTGTGTGGGTCCTGATGGTTTTAGGATAATAGCTGTTCCTGAAACTGGTGGTGTGGGACCTGATGGTTGAGGGGTAATAACAGTTCCTGAAGCTGTTGGTGTGGGACCTGATGGTTGAGGGGTAATAACAGTTCCTGAACCTGGTGGTGTGTGACCTGATGGTTGAGGGGTAATAACTGTTCCTGAACCTGGTGGTGTAGAACCTGATGGTTGAGGGCTAATAGCTGTTCCTGAACCTGGTGGTGTGGGACCTGATGGTTGAGGGGTAATTGCTTCCTAAACCTGGTAGTGTGGGACCTGATGGTTGAGGGGTAATAACTGTTCCTAAACCTGGAGGTGTGGGACCTGATGGTTGAGAGGTAATAACTGTTTCTGAACATTGTTGTGTGGGACCTGATGGTTGAGGGGTAATAAGTGTTCCTGAACCTGGTGGTGTGGGATCTGATGGGTGAGGGTAATAACTGTTCCTGAACCTGGTGGTGTGGGACCTGATGGTTGTAGGATAATAACTGTTCCTGAACCTGGTGGTGTGGGTCCTGATGGTTGAGGGGTAATAACTGTTCCTGAAGCTGGTGGTGTGGGACCTGATGGTTGAGGGGTAATAACAGTTCCTGAACATGATGGTGTGGAACCTGACGGTTGAGGGGTAATAACTGTTACTGAACCTGGTGGTGTAGAACCTGATGGTTGAGGGCTAATAGCTGTTCCTGAACCTGGTGGTGTGGGACCTGATGGTTGAGGGGTAATTGCTTCCTAAACCTGGTAGTGTGGGACCTGATGGTTGAGGGGTAATAACTGTTCCTACACCTGGAGGTGTGGGACCTGATGGTTGTGGGGTAATAACTGTTCCTAAACCTGCTGGTGTGGGACCTGATGGTTGAGAGGTAATAACTGTTCCTGAACATTGTTGTGTGGGACCTGATGGTTGAGGGGTAATAAGTGTTCCTGAACCTGGTGGTGTGGGATCTGATGGGTGAGGGTAATAACTGTTCCTGAACCTGGTGGTGTGGGACCTGATGGTTGTAGGATAATAACTGTTCCTGAACCTGGTGGTGTGGGTCCTGATGGTTGAGGGGTAATAACTGTTCCTGAAGCTGGTGGTGTGGGACCTGATGGTTGAGGGGTAATAACAGTTCCTGAACATGATGGTGTGGAACCTGATGGTTGAGGGGTAATAACTATTCCTGAACCTGGTGGTTTGGGACCTGATGGTTGAGCGGTAATAACTGTTCCTCAACCTGGTGGTGTGAGACTTGATGGGTGAGGGTTACTAACTGTTCCTGAACCTGGTGGTGTGGGATCTGATGGTTGAGGGGTAATAGCTTCCTAATCCTGGTACTGTGGAACCTGATGGTTGAGGGGGAATAACTGTTCCTAAACGTGGTGGTGTGGGAACTGATGGTTGAGGGGTAATAACTGTTCCTGAACCTGGTGGTGTGGGTCCTGATGGTTGTAGGATAATAACTGTTCCTGAACCTGGTGGTGTGGGTCCTGATGGTTTTAGGATAATAGCTGTTCCTGAAACTGGTGGTGTGGGACCTGATGGTTGAGGGGTAATAACTGTTCCTAAATGTGGTGGTGTGGGACCTGATGGTTGTAGGATAATAACTGTTGCTTGTTCCTGAACCTGGTGGTGTGGGAACTGATGGTTGAGGGGTAATAACTGTTCCTGAACTTGGTGGTGTGTGACCTGATGGTTGTAGGATAATAACTGTTCCAGAACCTGATGGTGTGGGACCTGATGGTTGAGAGTTAATAACTGTTCCTGAACCTGGTGGTGTGGGACCTGATGATTGAGGGGTAATAACTTTTCCTGAACCTGGTGGTGTGGGACCTGATGGTTAAGGGGTAATAGCTTCCTAAACCTGGTAGTGTGGGACCTGATGGTTGAGGGGTAATAACTGTTCCTGAACCTGGTGGTGTGGGACCTGATGGTTGAGGGGTAATAACTGTTCCTGAAACTGGAGGTGTGGGACCTGATGTTTGTGGGGTAATAACTGTTCCTAAACCTGCTGGTGTGGGACCTGATGGTTGAGGGTAATAACTGTTCCTGAACATTGTTGTGTGGGACCTGATGGTTGAGCGGTAATAAGTGTTCCTGAACCTGGTGGTGTGGGATCTGATGAGTGAGGGGTACAAACTGCTCCTGAACCTGGTGGTTTGGGACCTGATTGTTGAGGGGCAATAACTGCTCCTGAACCTGGTGGTGCAGGACCTGATGGTTGAGGGGTAATAACTGTTCCTAAACGTGGTGGTGTGGGACCTGATGGTTGCAGGATAATAACTGTTGCTTGTTCCTGAACCTGGTGGTGTGGGATCTGATGGTTGAGGGGTAATAACTGTTCCTGAACCTGGTGGTGTGGGACCTGATGGTTGCGGAGTAATAGCTTCCTGAAACTGGTGGTGTGGGACCTGATGGTTGAGGGGTAATAACAGTTCCTGAACATGATGGTGTGGAACCGGATGGTTGAGGGGTAAGAGCTTCCTAAACCTTATAGTGTGGGACCTGACGGTTGAGGGGTAATAACCGTTCCTACACCTGGTGTGGGACCGGATGGTTGTAGGATAATAACTGTTCCTTGTTCCTGAACCTGGTGATGTGGGTCCTGTTGGTTGAGGGCTAATAACTGTTCGTGAACCTCGTGGTGTGGGATCTGATGGCTGAGGGGTAATAAATATTCCTGAACCTGGTGGTTTGGGACCTGATGGTTGAGCAGTAATAACTGTTGCTGAACCTGGTGGTGTGGGTCTGATGGTTGAGAGGTACTAGCTTCCTAAACCTGGTAGTGTGGGACCTGATGGTTGAGGGGTAATAACTATTCCTGAATCTGGTGGTTTGGGACCTGATGGTTGGGGGGTAATAACTGTTCCTGAATCTGGTGGTGTGGGAGCTGATGGTTGAGGGGTATTAAGTTTTCCTCAACCTGGTGGTGTGGGACCTGATGGGTGAGGGTTACTAACTGTTCCTGAACCTGGTGGTGTGGGACCTGAGGGTTGAGGGGCAATAACTGTTCCTGAACCTGGTGGTGTGGGACCTGATGGTTGAGGGGTAATAGCTTCCTAATCCTGGTACTATGGGACCTGATGGTTGAGGGGTAATAACTGTTCATGAACCTGGTGGTGTGGGACCTGATGGTTGTGTGGTAATAACTGTTCCTGAAACTGCTGGTGTGGGACCTGATGGTTGAGGGGTAACAACTATTACTGAACCTGGTGGTGCGGGACCTGATGGTTGAGGGGTAATAACTGTTCCTGAACATTGTTGTGTGGGACCTGATGGTTGAGGGGTACTAACTGTTCCTGAACCTGGTGGTGTGGGACCTGATGGTTGATGGGCAATAACTGCTCCTGAACCTGGTGGTGCAGGATCTGATGGTTGAGGGGTAATAGCTTCCTAAACCTGGTACTGTGTGTCCTGATGGTTGAGGGGTAATAACTGTTCCTAAACGTGCTGGTGTGGGACCTGATGGTTGTAGGATAATAACTGTTGCCTGTTCCTGAACCTGGTGGTGTGGGAACTGATGGTTGAGGGGTAATAACTGTTCCTGAACTTGGTGGTGTGGGACCTGATGGTTGAGAGGTAATAACTGTTCCTGAACATTGTTGTGTGGGACCTGATGGTTGAGGGGTAATAAGTGTTCCTGAACCTGGTGGTGTGGGATTTGATGGGTGAGGGGTACAAACTGTTCCTGAACCTGGTGGTTTGGGACCTGATGGATGAGGGGCAATAACTGCTCCTGAACCTGGTGGTGCAGGACCTGATGGTTGAGGGGTAATAACTGTTCCTAAACGTTGTGGTGTGGTACCTGATAGTTGCAGGATAATAACTGTTGCTTGTTCCTGAACCTGGTGGTGTGGGATCTGATGGTTGAGGGGTAATAACTGTTCCTGAACCTGGTGGTGTGGGACCTGATGGTTGTAGGATAATAACTGTTCCTGAACCTGGTGGTGTGGGTCCTGATTGTTGAGGGGTAATAACTGTTCCTGAAGCTGGTGGTGTGGGACCTGATGGTTGAGGAGTAATGGCTTCCTGAAACTGGTGGTGTGGGACCTGATGGTTGAGGGGTAATAACCGTTCCTACACCTGGTGGTGTGGGACCGGATGGTTGTAGGATAATAACGGTTCCTTGTTCCTGAACCTGGTGGTGTGGGTCCTGTTGGTTGAGGGCTAATAACTGTTCGTGAACCTGGTGGTGTGGGATCTGTTGGCTAAGGGGTAATAAATATTCCTGAACCTGGTGGTTTGGGACCTGATGGTTGAGCGGTAATAACTGTTCCTGAACCTGGTGGTGTGGGTCTGATGGTTGAGATGTAATAACTGTTCCTGAACCTGCTGGTGTGGGACCTGATGGTTGTGTGGTAATAACTGTTCCTGAACCTGCTGGTGTGGGACCTGATGGTTGAGGGGTAACAACTGTTACTGAACCTGGTGGTGCGGGACCTGATGGTTGAGGGGTAATAACTGTTCCTGAACATTGTTGTGTGGGACCTGATGGTTGAGGGGTACTAACTGTTCCTGAACCTGGTGGAGTGGGACCTGATGGTTGATGGGCAATAACTGCTCCTGAACCTGGTGGTGCAGGATCTGATGGTTGAGGGGTAATAGCTTCCTAAACCTGGTACTGTGTGTCCTGATGGTTGAGGGGTAATAACTGTTCCTGAAGCTGGTGGTGTGTGTCCTGATGGTTGAGGAGTAATATCTTCCTGAACCTGGTGGTGTGGGACCTGATGGTTGAGGGGTAATAACTGTTCCTGAAACTGATGGTGTGGGATCTGATGGTTGAGAGGTAATAACTGTACCTGAAATTGGTGGTGTCGAACCTGATGGTTGAGGGGTAATAACCGTTCCTACACCTGGTGGTGTGGGACCGGATGGTTGCAGGATAATAACTGTTCCTCGTTACTGAACCTGGTGGTGTGGGTCCTGATGGTTGAGGGATAATAACTTCGTTAACCAGTTGGTGTGGGATCTGATGGTTGAAGGGTAATAACTGTTCCTAAACCTGCTGGTGTGGGACCTGATGGTTGAGGGGTAATAACTGTTCCTGAACCTGGTGGTGTGTGTCCTGATGGATGTAGGATAATACCTGCTCCTGAACCTGGTGGTGTGGGACCTGATGGTTGAGGGGTAATAGCTTCTTAATCCTGGTACTGTGGAACCTGATGGTTGAGGGGGAATAACTGTTCCTAAACGTGGTGGTGTGGGACCTGATGGTTGAGGGGTAATAACTGTTCCTGAACCTGGTGATGTGGGTCCTGATGGTTGCAGGATAATAACTGTTCTTGAACCTGGTGGTGTGGGTCCTGATGGTTTTAGGATAATAGCTGTTCCTGAAACTGGTGGTGTGGGACCTGATGGTTGAGGGGTAATAACAGTTCCTGAAGCTGTTGGTGTGGGACCTGATGGTTGAGGGGTAATAACTGTTCCTGAACCTGGTGGTGTGGGACTTGATGGTTGAGGTGTAATAACTCGTCCTGAACCTGGTGGTGTGGGACCTGATGGTTGATGGGTAATATCTGTTCCTGAACCTTGTGGTGTGGGACCTGATGGTTGAGGGGTAATAACTTCCTGAAGCTGGTGGTGTGGACCTAATGGTTGGGGGGTAATAGGTTCCTAACCGTGGTAGTGTGGGACCTGATGGTTTAGGGGTAATAACTTCCTCAACCTGGTGGTGTGGGACCTGATGGTTGAGGGGTAATAGCTTCCTATACCTGGTAGTGTGGGAACTGAAGGTTGAGGGGTAATAACTGTTCCTGAACCTGGTGGTGTGGGACGTGATGGTTGAGGGGTAATAACTGTTCCTGAACCTGGTGGCGTGGGACCTGATGGTTGTGGGGTAACAACTGTTCCTGAACCTGGTGGTGTGGGACCTAATGGTTGAGGGGTAATAACTGTTCCTGAACCTTGTGGTGTGGGTCCTGAATGTTGAGGCTTAATAACTGTTCCTGAACCTGGTGGTGTGGGACTTGATGGTTGAGGGGTAATAACTGTTCCCAAACCTGGTGGTGTGGGACCTGATGGTTAAGGGGTAATAACTGTTCCTGAACCTGTTGTTCTGGGATCTGATGGATGAGGGATAATAAGTGTTCCTGAACCAGGATCGTTGAAGGCTAATAACTGTTCCTGAAGCTGGTGGTGTGGGGCCTGTTGGTTGAGGGGTAATAACTGTTCCTGAACCTGGTGGTTTGGGACCTGATGGTTGAGGGGTAATAACTGTTCCTGAAACTGATGGTGTGGGATCTGATGGTTGAGATGTAATAACTGTACCTGAAATTGGTGGTGTCGAACCTGATGGTTGAGGGGTAATAACTGTTCCTGAACCTGTGGTGTGCAACCTGATGGTTGAGGGGTAAGAGCTTCCTAAACCTGATAGAGTGGGACCTGACTGTTGAGGGGTAATAACTGTTCCTACACCTGGTGGTGTGGGACCGGATGGTTGTAGGATAATAACTGTTCCTTGTTACTGAACCTGGTGGTGTGGGTCCTGATGCTTGAGGGATAATAACTTCGTTAACCAGTTGGTGTGGGATCTGATGGTTGAAGGGTAATAACTGTTCCTAAACCTGCTGGTGTGGGACCTGATGGTTGAGGGGTAATAACTGTTCCTGAACCTGGTGGTGTGTGTCCTGATGGATGTAGGATAATACCTGCTCCTGAACCTGGTGGTGTGGGACCTGATGGTTGAGGGGTAATAGCTTCTTAATCCTGGTACTGTGGAACCTGATGGTTGAGGGGGAATAACTGTTCCTAAACGTGGTGGTGTGGGACCTGATGGTTGAGGGGTAATAACTGTTCCTGAACCTGGTGATGTGGGTCCTGATGGTTGCAGGATAATAACTGTTCTTGAACCTGGTGGTGTGGGTCCTGATGGTTTTAGGATAATAGCTGTTCCTGAAACTGGTGGTGTGGGACCTGATGGTTGAGGGGGAATAACTGTTCCTAAACGTGGTGGTGTGGGACCTGATGGTTGAGGGGTAATAACTGTTCCTGAACCTGGTGGTGTGGGTCCTGATGGTTGTAGGATAATAACTGTTCCTGAACCTGGTTGTGTGGGTCCTGATGGTTTTAGGATAATAGCTGTTCCTGAAACTGGTGGTGTGGGACCTGATGGTTGAGGGGTAATAACAGTTCCTGAAGCTGTTGGTGTGGGACCTGATGGTTGAGGGGTAATAACAGTTCCTGAACCTGGTGGTGTGTGACCTGATGGTTGAGGGGTAATAACTGTTCCTGAACCTGGTGGTGTAGAACCTGATGGTTGAGGGCTAATAGCTGTTCCTGAACCTGGTGGTGTGGGACCTGATGGTTGAGGGGTAATTGCTTCCTAAACCTGGTAGTGTGGGACCTGATGGTTGAGGGGTAATAACTGTTCCTACACCTGGAGGTGTGGGACCTGATGGTTGTGGGGTAATAACTGTTCCTAAACCTGGAGGTGTGGGACCTGATGGTTGAGAGGTAATAACTGTTTCTGAACATTGTTGTGTGGGACCTGATGGTTGAGGGGTAATAAGTGTTCCTGAACCTGGTGGTGTGGGATCTGATGGGTGAGGGTAATAACTGTTCCTGAACCTGGTGGTGTGGGACCTGATGGTTGTAGGATAATAACTGTTCCTGAACCTGGTGGTGTGGGTCCTGATGGTTGAGGGGTAATAACTGTTCCTGAAGCTGGTGGTGTGGGACCTGATGGTTGAGGGGTAATAACAGTTCCTGAACATGATGGTGTGGAACCTGACGGTTGAGGGGTAATAACTGTTACTGAACCTGGTGGTGTAGAACCTGATGGTTGAGGGCTAATAGCTGTTCCTGAACCTGGTGGTGTGGGACCTGATGGTTGAGGGGTAATTGCTTCCTAAACCTGGTAGTGTGGGACCTGATGGTTGAGGGGTAATAACTGTTCCTACACCTGGAGGTGTGGGACCTGATGGTTGTGGGGTAATAACTGTTCCTAAACCTGCTGGTGTGGGACCTGATGGTTGAGAGGTAATAACTGTTCCTGAACATTGTTGTGTGGGACCTGATGGTTGAGGGGTAATAAGTGTTCCTGAACCTGGTGGTGTGGGATCTGATGGGTGAGGGTAATAACTGTTCCTGAACCTGGTGGTGTGGGACCTGATGGTTGTAGGATAATAACTGTTCCTGAACCTGGTGGTGTGGGTCCTGATGGTTGAGGGGTAATAACTGTTCCTGAAGCTGGTGGTGTGGGACCTGATGGTTGAGGGGTAATAACAGTTCCTGAACATGATGGTGTGGAACCTGATGGTTGAGGGGTAATAACTGTTCCTCAACCTGGTGGTGTGAGACTTGATGGGTGAGGGTTACTAACTGTTCCTGAACCTGGTGGTGTGGGATCTGATGGTTGAGGGGTAATAGCTTCCTAATCCTGGTACTGTGGAACCTGATGGTTGAGGGGGAATAACTGTTCCTAAACGTGGTGGTGTGGGAACTGATGGTTGAGGGGTAATAACTGTTCCTGAACCTGGTGGTGTGGGTCCTGATGGTTGTAGGATAATAACTGTTCCTGAACCTGGTGGTGTGGGTCCTGATGGTTTTAGGATAATAGCTGTTCCTGAAACTGGTGGTGTGGGACCTGATGGTTGAGGGGTAATAACAGTTCCTGAAGCTGTTGGTGTGGGACCTGATGGTTGAGGGGTAATAACATTTCCTGAACCTGGTGGTGTGTGACCTGATGGTTGAGGGGTAATAACTGTTCCTGAACCTGGTGGTGTAGAACCTGATGGTTGAGGGCTAATAGCTGTTCCTGAACCTGGTGGTGTGGGACCTGATGGTTGAGGGGTAATAGCTTCCTAAACCTGGTAGTGTGGGACCTGATGGTTGAGGGGTAATAACTGTTCCTAAACGTGGTGGTGTGGGACCTGATGGTTGCAGGATAATAACTGTTGCTTGTTCCTGAACCTGGTGGTGTGGTATCTGATGGTTGAGGGGTAATAAAAGTTCCTGAACATGATGGTGTGGAACCTGATGGTTGTGGGGTAATAACTATTCCTGAACCTGGTGGTGTGCGACCTGATGGTTGAGGGGTAAGAGCTTCCTAAACCTTATAGTGTGGGACCTGACGGTTGAGGTGTAATAACCGTTCCTACACCTGGTGTGGGACCGGATGGTTGTAGGATAATAACTGTTCCTTGTTCCTGAACTTGGTGATGTCGGACCTGATGGTTGAGGGGTAATAGCTTCCTAATCCTGGTACTATGGGACCTGATGGTTGAGGGGTAATAACTGTTCATGAACCTGGTGGTGTGGGACCTGATGATTGTGTGGTAATAACTGTTCCTGAACCTGCTGGTGTGGGACCTGATGGTTGAGGGGTAAGAACTGTTACTGAACCTGGTGGTGCGGGACCTGATGGTTGAGGGGTAATAACTGTTCCTAAACGTGGTGGTGCGGGACCTGATGGTTGAGGGGTAATAACTGTTCCTAAACGTGGTGGTGTGGGATCTGATGGTTGAGGGGTAATAACTGTTCCTGAACCTGGTGGTGTGGGACCTGATGGTTGTAGGATAATAACTGTTCCTGAACCTGGTGGTGTTGGAGCTGATGGTTGAGGGGTAATAACTGTTCCTCAACCTGGTGGTTGGGACCTGATGGGTGAGGGTTACTAACTGTTCCTGAACCTGGTGGTGTGGGATCTGATGGGTGAGGGGTACAAACTGTTCCTGAACCTGGTGGTTTGGGACCTGATGGTTGAGGGCAATAACTGCTCCTGAACCTGGTGGTGCAGGACCTGATGGTTGAGGGGTAATAACTGTTCCTAAACGTGGTGGTGTGGGACCTGATGGTTGCAGGATAATAACTGTTGCTTGTTCCTGAACCTGGTGGTGTGGGATCTGATGGTTGAGGGGTAATAACTGTTCCTGAACCTGGTGGTGTGGGACCTGATGGTTGTGGGGTAATAACTGTTCCTAAACCTGCTGCTGTGGGACCTGATGGTTGAGAGATAATAACTGTTCCTGAACATTGTTGTGTGGGACCTGATGGTTGAGGGGTAATAAGTGTTCCTGAACCTGGTGGTGTGGGATCTGATGGGTGAGGGGTACAAACTGTTCCTGAACCCAGTGGTGTGGGACCTGATGGTTGAGGGGTAATAACAGTTCCTGAACATGATGGTGTGGAACCTGATGGTTGAGGGGTAAAAACTATTCCTGAACCTGGTGGTGTGCGACCTGATGGTTGAGGGGTAATAACTGTTTCTGAACCTGGTGGTTGAGAGGTCATTACTGTTCCTGAACCTGTTGGTGTGGGACCTGATGGTTGAGGGGTAATAACTGTTCCTGAACCTGCTGGTGCGGGACCTGATGGTTCAGGGGTAACAACTGTTCCTGAACCTGATGGTGTGGGACCTGATGGTTGAGGGGTAATATCTGTTCCTGAACCTGATGATGTGGGACCTGATGGTTGAGGGGTAATAACAGTTCCTGAACCTGGTTATGTGGGACCTGATGGTTGAGGGGTAATAACTGTTCCTGGACCTGATGGTGTGGGGCCCGATGGTTGAGAGGTTATAACTGTTCCTGAACCTGGTATTTTGGGACCTGATGATTAAGGGGTAATAACTTTTCCTGAACCTGGTGGTGTGGGACCTGATGGTTGAGGGGTAATAGCTTCCTAAACCTGGTAGTGTGGGACCTGATGGTTGAGGGGTAATAACAGTTCCTGAAGCTGTTGGTGTGGGACCTGATGGTTGAGGGGTAATAACTGTTCCTGAACCTGGTGGTGTGGGACTTGATGGTTGAGGTGTAATAACTCGTCCTGAACCTGGTGGTGTGGGACCTGATGGTTGATGGGTAATATCTGTTCCTGAACCTTGTGGTGTGGGACCTGATGGTTGAGGGGTAATAACTTCCTGAAGCTGGTGGTGTGGACCTAATGGTTGGGGGGTAATAGGTTCCTAACCGTGGTAGTGTGGGACCTGATGGTTTAGGGGTAATAACTTCCTCAACCTGGTGGTGTGGGACCTGATGGTTGAGGGGTAATAGCTTCCTATACCTGGTAGTGTGGGAACTGAAGGTTGAGGGGTAATAACTGTTCCTGAACCTGGTGGTGTGGGACGTGATGGTTGAGGGGTAATAACTGTTCCTGAACCTGGTGGCGTGGGACCTGATGGTTGTGGGGTAACAACTGTTCCTGAACCTGGTGGTGTGGGACCTAATGGTTGAGGGGTAATAACTGTTCCTGAACCTTGTGGTGTGGGTCCTGAATGTTGAGGCTTAATAACTGTTCCTGAACCTGGTGGTGTGGGACTTGATGGTTGAGGGGTAATAACTGTTCCCAAACCTGGTGGTGTGGGACCTGATGGTTAAGGGGTAATAACTGTTCCTGAACCTGTTGTTCTGGGATCTGATGGATGAGGGATAATAAGTGTTCCTGAACCAGGATCGTTGAAGGCTAATAACTGTTCCTGAAGCTGGTGGTGTGGGGCCTGTTGGTTGAGGGGTAATAACTGTTCCTGAACCTGGTGGTTTGGGACCTGATGGTTGAGGGGTAATAACTGTTCCTGAAACTGATGGTGTGGGATCTGATGGTTGAGATGTAATAACTGTACCTGAAATTGGTGGTGTCGAACCTGATGGTTGAGGGGTAATAACTGTTCCTGAACCTGTGGTGTGCAACCTGATGGTTGAGGGGTAAGAGCTTCCTAAACCTGATAGAGTGGGACCTGACTGTTGAGGGGTAATAACTGTTCCTACACCTGGTGGTGTGGGACCGGATGGTTGTAGGATAATAACTGTTCCTTGTTACTGAACCTGGTGGTGTGGGTCCTGATGCTTGAGGGATAATAACTTCGTTAACCAGTTGGTGTGGGATCTGATGGTTGAAGGGTAATAACTGTTCCTAAACCTGCTGGTGTGGGACCTGATGGTTGAGGGGTAATAACTGTTCCTGAACCTGGTGGTGTGTGTCCTGATGGATGTAGGATAATACCTGCTCCTGAACCTGGTGGTGTGGGACCTGATGGTTGAGGGGTAATAGCTTCTTAATCCTGGTACTGTGGAACCTGATGGTTGAGGGGGAATAACTGTTCCTAAACGTGGTGGTGTGGGACCTGATGGTTGAGGGGTAATAACTGTTCCTGAACCTGGTGATGTGGGTCCTGATGGTTGCAGGATAATAACTGTTCTTGAACCTGGTGGTGTGGGTCCTGATGGTTTTAGGATAATAGCTGTTCCTGAAACTGGTGGTGTGGGACCTGATGGTTGAGGGGGAATAACTGTTCCTAAACGTGGTGGTGTGGGACCTGATGGTTGAGGGGTAATAACTGTTCCTGAACCTGGTGGTGTGGGTCCTGATGGTTGTAGGATAATAACTGTTCCTGAACCTGGTTGTGTGGGTCCTGATGGTTTTAGGATAATAGCTGTTCCTGAAACTGGTGGTGTGGGACCTGATGGTTGAGGGGTAATAACAGTTCCTGAAGCTGTTGGTGTGGGACCTGATGGTTGAGGGGTAATAACAGTTCCTGAACCTGGTGGTGTGTGACCTGATGGTTGAGGGGTAATAACTGTTCCTGAACCTGGTGGTGTAGAACCTGATGGTTGAGGGCTAATAGCTGTTCCTGAACCTGGTGGTGTGGGACCTGATGGTTGAGGGGTAATTGCTTCCTAAACCTGGTAGTGTGGGACCTGATGGTTGAGGGGTAATAACTGTTCCTACACCTGGAGGTGTGGGACCTGATGGTTGTGGGGTAATAACTGTTCCTAAACCTGGAGGTGTGGGACCTGATGGTTGAGAGGTAATAACTGTTTCTGAACATTGTTGTGTGGGACCTGATGGTTGAGGGGTAATAAGTGTTCCTGAACCTGGTGGTGTGGGATCTGATGGGTGAGGGTAATAACTGTTCCTGAACCTGGTGGTGTGGGACCTGATGGTTGTAGGATAATAACTGTTCCTGAACCTGGTGGTGTGGGTCCTGATGGTTGAGGGGTAATAACTGTTCCTGAAGCTGGTGGTGTGGGACCTGATGGTTGAGGGGTAATAACAGTTCCTGAACATGATGGTGTGGAACCTGACGGTTGAGGGGTAATAACTGTTACTGAACCTGGTGGTGTAGAACCTGATGGTTGAGGGCTAATAGCTGTTCCTGAACCTGGTGGTGTGGGACCTGATGGTTGAGGGGTAATTGCTTCCTAAACCTGGTAGTGTGGGACCTGATGGTTGAGGGGTAATAACTGTTCCTACACCTGGAGGTGTGGGACCTGATGGTTGTGGGGTAATAACTGTTCCTAAACCTGCTGGTGTGGGACCTGATGGTTGAGAGGTAATAACTGTTCCTGAACATTGTTGTGTGGGACCTGATGGTTGAGGGGTAATAAGTGTTCCTGAACCTGGTGGTGTGGGATCTGATGGGTGAGGGTAATAACTGTTCCTGAACCTGGTGGTGTGGGACCTGATGGTTGTAGGATAATAACTGTTCCTGAACCTGGTGGTGTGGGTCCTGATGGTTGAGGGGTAATAACTGTTCCTGAAGCTGGTGGTGTGGGACCTGATGGTTGAGGGGTAATAACAGTTCCTGAACATGATGGTGTGGAACCTGATGGTTGAGGGGTAATAACTGTTCCTCAACCTGGTGGTGTGAGACTTGATGGGTGAGGGTTACTAACTGTTCCTGAACCTGGTGGTGTGGGATCTGATGGTTGAGGGGTAATAGCTTCCTAATCCTGGTACTGTGGAACCTGATGGTTGAGGGGGAATAACTGTTCCTAAACGTGGTGGTGTGGGAACTGATGGTTGAGGGGTAATAACTGTTCCTGAACCTGGTGGTGTGGGTCCTGATGGTTGTAGGATAATAACTGTTCCTGAACCTGGTGGTGTGGGTCCTGATGGTTTTAGGATAATAGCTGTTCCTGAAACTGGTGGTGTGGGACCTGATGGTTGAGGGGTAATAACAGTTCCTGAAGCTGTTGGTGTGGGACCTGATGGTTGAGGGGTAATAACATTTCCTGAACCTGGTGGTGTGTGACCTGATGGTTGAGGGGTAATAACTGTTCCTGAACCTGGTGGTGTAGAACCTGATGGTTGAGGGCTAATAGCTGTTCCTGAACCTGGTGGTGTGGGACCTGATGGTTGAGGGGTAATAGCTTCCTAAACCTGGTAGTGTGGGACCTGATGGTTGAGGGGTAATAACTGTTCCTAAACGTGGTGGTGTGGGACCTGATGGTTGCAGGATAATAACTGTTGCTTGTTCCTGAACCTGGTGGTGTGGTATCTGATGGTTGAGGGGTAATAAAAGTTCCTGAACATGATGGTGTGGAACCTGATGGTTGTGGGGTAATAACTATTCCTGAACCTGGTGGTGTGCGACCTGATGGTTGAGGGGTAAGAGCTTCCTAAACCTTATAGTGTGGGACCTGACGGTTGAGGTGTAATAACCGTTCCTACACCTGGTGTGGGACCGGATGGTTGTAGGATAATAACTGTTCCTTGTTCCTGAACTTGGTGATGTCGGACCTGATGGTTGAGGGGTAATAGCTTCCTAATCCTGGTACTATGGGACCTGATGGTTGAGGGGTAATAACTGTTCATGAACCTGGTGGTGTGGGACCTGATGATTGTGTGGTAATAACTGTTCCTGAACCTGCTGGTGTGGGACCTGATGGTTGAGGGGTAAGAACTGTTACTGAACCTGGTGGTGCGGGACCTGATGGTTGAGGGGTAATAACTGTTCCTAAACGTGGTGGTGCGGGACCTGATGGTTGAGGGGTAATAACTGTTCCTAAACGTGGTGGTGTGGGATCTGATGGTTGAGGGGTAATAACTGTTCCTGAACCTGGTGGTGTGGGACCTGATGGTTGTAGGATAATAACTGTTCCTGAACCTGGTGGTGTTGGAGCTGATGGTTGAGGGGTAATAACTGTTCCTCAACCTGGTGGTTGGGACCTGATGGGTGAGGGTTACTAACTGTTCCTGAACCTGGTGGTGTGGGATCTGATGGGTGAGGGGTACAAACTGTTCCTGAACCTGGTGGTTTGGGACCTGATGGTTGAGGGCAATAACTGCTCCTGAACCTGGTGGTGCAGGACCTGATGGTTGAGGGGTAATAACTGTTCCTAAACGTGGTGGTGTGGGACCTGATGGTTGCAGGATAATAACTGTTGCTTGTTCCTGAACCTGGTGGTGTGGGATCTGATGGTTGAGGGGTAATAACTGTTCCTGAACCTGGTGGTGTGGGACCTGATGGTTGTGGGGTAATAACTGTTCCTAAACCTGCTGCTGTGGGACCTGATGGTTGAGAGATAATAACTGTTCCTGAACATTGTTGTGTGGGACCTGATGGTTGAGGGGTAATAAGTGTTCCTGAACCTGGTGGTGTGGGATCTGATGGGTGAGGGGTACAAACTGTTCCTGAACCCAGTGGTGTGGGACCTGATGGTTGAGGGGTAATAACAGTTCCTGAACATGATGGTGTGGAACCTGATGGTTGAGGGGTAAAAACTATTCCTGAACCTGGTGGTGTGCGACCTGATGGTTGAGGGGTAATAACTGTTTCTGAACCTGGTGGTTGAGAGGTCATTACTGTTCCTGAACCTGTTGGTGTGGGACCTGATGGTTGAGGGGTAATAACTGTTCCTGAACCTGCTGGTGCGGGACCTGATGGTTCAGGGGTAACAACTGTTCCTGAACCTGATGGTGTGGGACCTGATGGTTGAGGGGTAATATCTGTTCCTGAACCTGATGATGTGGGACCTGATGGTTGAGGGGTAATAACAGTTCCTGAACCTGGTTATGTGGGACCTGATGGTTGAGGGGTAATAACTGTTCCTGGACCTGATGGTGTGGGGCCCGATGGTTGAGAGGTTATAACTGTTCCTGAACCTGGTATTTTGGGACCTGATGATTAAGGGGTAATAACTTTTCCTG
This sequence comes from Hemitrygon akajei, assembly GCF_048418815.1. Taxonomy (NCBI): domain Eukaryota; kingdom Metazoa; phylum Chordata; class Chondrichthyes; order Myliobatiformes; family Dasyatidae; genus Hemitrygon; species Hemitrygon akajei. Next base: position 217,133,093 of record NC_133124.1, on the reverse strand, counting down.
AACCTGGTGGTGTGGGACCTGATGGTTGAGGGGTAATAGCTTCCTAAACCTGGTAGTGTGGGACCTGATGGTTGAGGGGTAATAACTGTTCCTGAACCTGGAGGTGTGGGACCTGATGGTTGAGGGGTAATAAGTGTTCCTGAACCTGGTGGTGTGGGATCTGATGGGTGAGGGGTACAAACTGTTCCTGAACCTGGTGGTTTGGGACCTGATGGTTGAGGGGCACTAACTGCTCCTGAACCTGGTGGTGCAGGACCTGATGGTTGAGGGGTAATAACTGTTCCTAAACCTGCTGGTGTGGGACCTGATGGTTGAGAGATAATAACTGTTCCTGAACATTGTTGTGTGGGACCTGATGGTTGAGGGGTAATAACTGTTTCTGAACTTAATGGTTGAGGGGTAATAAGTGTTCCTGAACCTGGTGGTGTGGGATCTGATGGGTGAGGGGTACAAACTGTTCCTGAACCTGGTGGTTTGGGACCTGATGGTTGAGGGCAATAATTGCTCCTGAACCTGGTGGTGCAGGACCTGATGGTTGAGGGGTAATAACTGTTCCTAAACGTGGTGGTGTGGGACCTGATGGTTGCAGGATAATAACTGTTGCTTGTTCCTGAACCTGGTGGTGTGGGATCTGATGGTTGAGGGGTAATAACTGTTCCTGAACCTGGTGGTGTGGGACCTGATGGTTGTGGGGTAATAACTGTTCCTAAACCTGCTGGTGTGGGACCTGATGGTTGAGAGATAATAACTGTTCCTGAACATTGTTGTGTGGGACCTGATGGTTGAGGGGTAATAAGTGTTCCTGAACCTGGTGGTGTTGGATCTGATGGGTGAGGGGTACAAACTGTTCCTGAACCCAGTGGTGTGGGACCTGATGGTTGAGGGGTAATAACAGTTCCTGAACATGATGGTGTGGAACCTGATGGTTGAGGGGTAAAAACTATTCCTGAACCTGGTGGTGTGCGACCTGATGGTTGAGGGGTAATAACTGTTTCTGAACCTGGTGGTTCAGGGGTAATTACTGTTCCTGAACTTGGTGGTGTGGAACCTGATGGTTGACGGGTAATAACTGTTCCTGAACCTGTTGGTGTGGGACCTGATGGTTGAGGGGTAATAACTGTTCCTGAACCTGCTGGTGCGGGACCTGATGGTTCAGGGGTAACAACTGTTCCTGAACCTGATGGTGTGGGACCTGATGATTGAGGGGTAATATCTGTTCCTGAACCTGATGATGTGGGACCTGATGGTTGAGGGGTAATAACAGTTCCTGAACCTGGTTATGTGGGACCTGATGGTTGAGGGGTAATAACTGTTCCTGGACCTGATGGTGTGGGGCCCGATGGTTGAGAGGTTATAACTGTTCCTGAACCTGGTATTTTGGGACCTGATGATTAAGGGGTAATAACTTTTCCTGAACCTGGTGGTGTGGGACCTGATGGTTGAGGGGTAATAGCTTCCTAAACCTGGTAGTGTGGGACCTGATGGTTGAGGGGTAATAACTGTTCCTGAACCTGGAGGTGTGGGACCTGATGGTTGTGGGGTAATAACTGTTCCTAAACCTGCTGCTGTGGGACCTGATGGTTGAGAGGTAATAACTGTTCCTGAACATTGTTGTGTGGGACCTGATGGTAGAGGGGTAATAAGTGTTCCTGAACCTGGTGGTGTGGGATCTGATGGGTGAGGGGTACAAACTGTTCCTAAACGTGGTGGTGTGGGACCTGATGGTTGCAGGATAATAACTGTTGCTTGTTCCTGAACCTGGTGGTGTGGTATCTGATGGTTGAGGGGTAATAAAAGTTCCTGAACATGATGGTGTGGAACCTGATGGTTGTGGGGTAATAACTATTCCTGAACCTGGTGGTGTGCGACCTGATGGTTGAGGGGTAAGAGCTTCCTAAACCTTATAGTGTGGGACCTGACGGTTGAGGTGTAATAACCGTTCCTACACCTAGTGTGGGACCGGATGGTTGTAGGATAATAACTGTTCCTTGTTCCTGAACTTGGTGATGTGGGACCTGATGGTTGAGGGGTAATAGCTTCCTAATCCTGGTACTACGGGACCTGATGGTTGAGGGGTAATAACTGTTCATGAACCTGGTGGTGTGGGACCTGATGATTGTGTGGTAATAACTGTTCCTGAACCTGCTGGTGTGGGACCTGATGGTTGAGGGGTAAGAAATGTTACTGAACCTGGTGGTGCGGGACCTGATGGTTGAGGGGTAATAACTGTTCCTGAACATTGTTGTGTGGGACCTGATGGTTGAGGGGTACTAAATGTTCCTGAACCTGGTGGTGTGGGACCTGATGGTTGATGGGCAATAACTGCTCCTGAACCTTGTGGTGCAGTATCTGATGGTTGAGGGGTAATAGCTTCCTAAACCTGGTACTGTGTGTCCTGATGGTTGAGGGGTAATAACTGTTCCTAAATGTGGTGGTGTGGGACCTGATGGTTGTAGGATAATAACTGTTGCTTGTTCCTGAACCTGGTGGTGTGGGAACTGATGGTTGAGGGGTAATAACTGTTCCTGAACTTGGTGGTGTGTGACCTGATGGTTGTAGGATAATAACTGTTCCAGAACCTGATGGTGTGGGACCTGATGGTTGAGAGTTAATAACTGTTCCTGAACCTGGTGGTGTGGGACCTGATGATTGAGGGGTAATAACTTTTCCTGAACCTGGTGGTGTGGGACCTGATGGTTAAGGGGTAATAGCTTCCTAAACCTGGTAGTGTGGGACCTGATGGTTGAGGGGTAATAACTGTTCCTGAACCTGGTGGTGTGGGACCTGATGGTTGAGGGGTAATAACTGTTCCTGAAACTGGAGGTGTGGGACCTGATGTTTGTGGGGTAATAACTGTTCCTAAACCTGCTGGTGTGGGACCTGATGGTTGAGGGTAATAACTGTTCCTGAACATTGTTGTGTGGGACCTGATGGTTGAGCGGTAATAAGTGTTCCTGAACCTGGTGGTGTGGGATCTGATGAGTGAGGGGTACAAACTGCTCCTGAACCTGGTGGTTTGGGACCTGATTGTTGAGGGGCAATAACTGCTCCTGAACCTGGTGGTGCAGGACCTGATGGTTGAGGGGTAATAACTGTTCCTAAACGTGGTGGTGTGGGACCTGATGGTTGCAGGATAATAACTGTTGCTTGTTCCTGAACCTGGTGGTGTGGGATCTGATGGTTGAGGGGTAATAACTGTTCCTGAACCTGGTGGTGTGGGACCTGATGGTTGCGGAGTAATAGCTTCCTGAAACTGGTGGTGTGGGACCTGATGGTTGAGGGGTAATAACAGTTCCTGAACATGATGGTGTGGAACCGGATGGTTGAGGGGTAAGAGCTTCCTAAACCTTATAGTGTGGGACCTGACGGTTGAGGGGTAATAACCGTTCCTACACCTGGTGTGGGACCGGATGGTTGTAGGATAATAACTGTTCCTTGTTCCTGAACCTGGTGATGTGGGTCCTGTTGGTTGAGGGCTAATAACTGTTCGTGAACCTCGTGGTTTGGGATCTGATGGCTGAGGGGTAATAAATATTCCTGAACCTGGTGGTTTGGGACCTGATGGTTGAGCAGTAATAACTGTTGCTGAACCTGGTGGTGTGGGTCTGATGGTTGAGAGGTACTAGCTTCCTAAACCTGGTAGTGTGGGACCTGATGGTTGAGGGGTAATAACTATTCCTGAATCTGGTGGTTTGGGACCTGATGGTTGGGGGGTAATAACTGTTCCTGAATCTGGTGGTGTGGGAGCTGATGGTTGAGGGGTATTAAGTTTTCCTCAACCTGGTGGTGTGGGACCTGATGGGTGAGGGTTACTAACTGTTCCTGAACCTGGTGGTGTGGGACCTGAGGGTTGAGGGGCAATAACTGTTCCTGAACCTGGTGGTGTGGGACCTGATGGTTGAGGGGTAATAGCTTCCTAATCCTGGTACTATGGGACCTGATGGTTGAGGGGTAATAACTGTTCATGAACCTGGTGGTGTGGGACCTGATGGTTGTGTGGTAATAACTGTTCCTGAAACTGCTGGTGTGGGACCTGATGGTTGAGGGGTAACAACTATTACTGAACCTGGTGGTGCGGGACCTGATGGTTGAGGGGTAATAACTGTTCCTGAACATTGTTGTGTGGGACCTGATGGTTGAGGGGTACTAACTGTTCCTGAACCTGGTGGTGTGGGACCTGATGGTTGATGGGCAATAACTGCTCCTGAACCTGGTGGTGCAGGATCTGATGGTTGAGGGGTAATAGCTTCCTAAACCTGGTACTGTGTGTCCTGATGGTTGAGGGGTAATAACTGTTCCTAAACGTGCTGGTGTGGGACCTGATGGTTGTAGGATAATAACTGTTGCCTGTTCCTGAACCTGGTGGTGTGGGAACTGATGGTTGAGGGGTAATAACTGTTCCTGAACTTGGTGGTGTGGGACCTGATGGTTGAGAGGTAATAACTGTTCCTGAACATTGTTGTGTGGGACCTGATGGTTGAGGGGTAATAAGTGTTCCTGAACCTGGTGGTGTGGGATTTGATGGGTGAGGGGTACAAACTGTTCCTGAACCTGGTGGTTTGGGACCTGATGGATGAGGGGCAATAACTGCTCCTGAACCTGGTGGTGCAGGACCTGATGGTTGAGGGGTAATAACTGTTCCTAAACGTTGTGGTGTGGTACCTGATAGTTGCAGGATAATAACTGTTGCTTGTTCCTGAACCTGGTGGTGTGGGATCTGATGGTTGAGGGGTAATAACTGTTCCTGAACCTGGTGGTGTGGGACCTGATGGTTGTAGGATAATAACTGTTCCTGAACCTGGTGGTGTGGGTCCTGATTGTTGAGGGGTAATAACTGTTCCTGAAGCTGGTGGTGTGGGACCTGATGGTTGAGGAGTAATGGCTTCCTGAAACTGGTGGTGTGGGACCTGATGGTTGAGGGGTAATAACCGTTCCTACACCTGGTGGTGTGGGACCGGATGGTTGTAGGATAATAACGGTTCCTTGTTCCTGAACCTGGTGGTGTGGGTCCTGTTGGTTGAGGGCTAATAACTGTTCGTGAACCTGGTGGTGTGGGATCTGTTGGCTAAGGGGTAATAAATATTCCTGAACCTGGTGGTTTGGGACCTGATGGTTGAGCGGTAATAACTGTTCCTGAACCTGGTGGTGTGGGTCTGATGGTTGAGATGTAATAACTGTTCCTGAACCTGCTGGTGTGGGACCTGATGGTTGTGTGGTAATAACTGTTCCTGAACCTGCTGGTGTGGGACCTGATGGTTGAGGGGTAACAACTGTTACTGAACCTGGTGGTGCGGGACCTGATGGTTGAGGGGTAATAACTGTTCCTGAACATTGTTGTGTGGGACCTGATGGTTGAGGGGTACTAACTGTTCCTGAACCTGGTGGAGTGGGACCTGATGGTTGATGGGCAATAACTGCTCCTGAACCTGGTGGTGCAGGATCTGATGGTTGAGGGGTAATAGCTTCCTAAACCTGGTACTGTGTGTCCTGATGGTTGAGGGGTAATAACTGTTCCTGAAGCTGGTGGTGTGTGTCCTGATGGTTGAGGAGTAATATCTTCCTGAACCTGGTGGTGTGGGACCTGATGGTTGAGGGGTAATAACTGTTCCTGAAACTGATGGTGTGGGATCTGATGGTTGAGAGGTAATAACTGTACCTGAAATTGGTGGTGTCGAACCTGATGGTTGAGGGGTAATAACCGTTCCTACACCTGGTGGTGTGGGACCGGATGGTTGTAGGATAATAACTGTTCCTCGTTACTGAACCTGGTGGTGTGGGTCCTGATGGTTGAGGGATAATAACTTCGTTAACCAGTTGGTGTGGGATCTGATGGTTGAAGGGTAATAACTGTTCCTAAACCTGCTGGTGTGGGACCTGATGGTTGAGGGGTAATAACTGTTCCTGAACCTGGTGGTGTGTGTCCTGATGGATGTAGGATAATACCTGCTCCTGAACCTGGTGGTGTGGGACCTGATGGTTGAGGGGTAATAGCTTCTTAATCCTGGTACTGTGGAACCTGATGGTTGAGGGGGAATAACTGTTCCTGAACCTGGTGATGTGGGTCCTGATGGTTGCAGGATAATAACTGTTCTTGAACCTGGTGGTGTGGGTCCTGATGGTTTTAGGATAATAGCTGTTCCTGAAACTGGTGGTGTGGGACCTGATGGTTGAGGGGTAATAACAGTTCCTGAAGCTGTTGGTGTGGGACCTGATGGTTGAGGGGTAATAACTGTTCCTGAACCTGGTGGTGTGGGACTTGATGGTTGAGGTGTAATAACTCGTCCTGAACCTGGTGGTGTGGGACCTGATGGTTGATGGGTAATATCTGTTCCTGAACCTTGTGGTGTGGGACCTGATGGTTGAGGGGTAATAACTTCCTGAAGCTGGTGGTGTGGACCTAATGGTTGGGGGGTAATAGGTTCCTAACCGTGGTAGTGTGGGACCTGATGGTTTAGGGGTAATAACTTCCTCAACCTGGTGGTGTGGGACCTGATGGTTGAGGGGTAATAGCTTCCTATACCTGGTAGTGTGGGAACTGAAGGTTGAGGGGTAATAACTGTTCCTGAACCTGGTGGTGTGGGACGTGATGGTTGAGGGGTAATAACTGTTCCTGAACCTGGTGGCGTGGGACCTGATGGTTGTGGGGTAACAACTGTTCCTGAACCTGGTGGTGTGGGACCTAATGGTTGAGGGGTAATAACTGTTCCTGAACCTTGTGGTGTGGGTCCTGAATGTTGAGGCTTAATAACTGTTCCTGAACCTGGTGGTGTGGGACTTGATGGTTGAGGGGTAATAACTGTTCCCAAACCTGGTGGTGTGGGACCTGATGGTTAAGGGGTAATAACTGTTCCTGAACCTGTTGTTCTGGGATCTGATGGATGAGGGATAATAAGTGTTCCTGAACCAGGATCGTTGAAGGCTAATAACTGTTCCTGAAGCTGGTGGTGTGGGGCCTGTTGGTTGAGGGGTAATAACTGTTCCTGAACCTGGTGGTTTGGGACCTGATGGTTGAGGGGTAATAACTGTTCCTGAAACTGATGGTGTGGGATCTGATGGTTGAGATGTAATAACTGTACCTGAAATTGGTGGTGTCGAACCTGATGGTTGAGGGGTAATAACTGTTCCTGAACCTGTGGTGTGCAACCTGATGGTTGAGGGGTAAGAGCTTCCTAAACCTGATAGAGTGGGACCTGACTGTTGAGGGGTAATAACTGTTCCTACACCTGGTGGTGTGGGACCGGATGGTTGTAGGATAATAACTGTTCCTTGTTACTGAACCTGGTGGTGTGGGTCCTGATGCTTGAGGGATAATAACTTCGTTAACCAGTTGGTGTGGGATCTGATGGTTGAAGGGTAATAACTGTTCCTAAACCTGCTGGTGTGGGACCTGATGGTTGAGGGGTAATAACTGTTCCTGAACCTGGTGGTGTGTGTCCTGATGGATGTAGGATAATACCTGCTCCTGAACCTGGTGGTGTGGGACCTGATGGTTGAGGGGTAATAGCTTCTTAATCCTGGTACTGTGGAACCTGATGGTTGAGGGGGAATAACTGTTCCTAAACGTGGTGGTGTGGGACCTGATGGTTGAGGGGTAATAACTGTTCCTGAACCTGGTGATGTGGGTCCTGATGGTTGCAGGATAATAACTGTTCTTGAACCTGGTGGTGTGGGTCCTGATGGTTTTAGGATAATAGCTGTTCCTGAAACTGGTGGTGTGGGACCTGATGGTTGAGGGGGAATAACTGTTCCTAAACGTGGTGGTGTGGGACCTGATGGTTGAGGGGTAATAACTGTTCCTGAACCTGGTGGTGTGGGTCCTGATGGTTGTAGGATAATAACTGTTCCTGAACCTGGTTGTGTGGGTCCTGATGGTTTTAGGATAATAGCTGTTCCTGAAACTGGTGGTGTGGGACCTGATGGTTGAGGGGTAATAACAGTTCCTGAAGCTGTTGGTGTGGGACCTGATGGTTGAGGGGTAATAACAGTTCCTGAACCTGGTGGTGTGTGACCTGATGGTTGAGGGGTAATAACTGTTCCTGAACCTGGTGGTGTAGAACCTGATGGTTGAGGGCTAATAGCTGTTCCTGAACCTGGTGGTGTGGGACCTGATGGTTGAGGGGTAATTGCTTCCTAAACCTGGTAGTGTGGGACCTGATGGTTGAGGGGTAATAACTGTTCCTAAACCTGGAGGTGTGGGACCTGATGGTTGAGAGGTAATAACTGTTTCTGAACATTGTTGTGTGGGACCTGATGGTTGAGGGGTAATAAGTGTTCCTGAACCTGGTGGTGTGGGATCTGATGGGTGAGGGTAATAACTGTTCCTGAACCTGGTGGTGTGGGACCTGATGGTTGTAGGATAATAACTGTTCCTGAACCTGGTGGTGTGGGTCCTGATGGTTGAGGGGTAATAACTGTTCCTGAAGCTGGTGGTGTGGGACCTGATGGTTGAGGGGTAATAACAGTTCCTGAACATGATGGTGTGGAACCTGACGGTTGAGGGGTAATAACTGTTACTGAACCTGGTGGTGTAGAACCTGATGGTTGAGGGCTAATAGCTGTTCCTGAACCTGGTGGTGTGGGACCTGATGGTTGAGGGGTAATTGCTTCCTAAACCTGGTAGTGTGGGACCTGATGGTTGAGGGGTAATAACTGTTCCTACACCTGGAGGTGTGGGACCTGATGGTTGTGGGGTAATAACTGTTCCTAAACCTGCTGGTGTGGGACCTGATGGTTGAGAGGTAATAACTGTTCCTGAACATTGTTGTGTGGGACCTGATGGTTGAGGGGTAATAAGTGTTCCTGAACCTGGTGGTGTGGGATCTGATGGGTGAGGGTAATAACTGTTCCTGAACCTGGTGGTGTGGGACCTGATGGTTGTAGGATAATAACTGTTCCTGAACCTGGTGGTGTGGGTCCTGATGGTTGAGGGGTAATAACTGTTCCTGAAGCTGGTGGTGTGGGACCTGATGGTTGAGGGGTAATAACAGTTCCTGAACATGATGGTGTGGAACCTGATGGTTGAGGGGTAATAACTATTCCTGAACCTGGTGGTTTGGGACCTGATGGTTGAGCGGTAATAACTGTTCCTCAACCTGGTGGTGTGAGACTTGATGGGTGAGGGTTACTAACTGTTCCTGAACCTGGTGGTGTGGGATCTGATGGTTGAGGGGTAATAGCTTCCTAATCCTGGTACTGTGGAACCTGATGGTTGAGGGGGAATAACTGTTCCTAAACGTGGTGGTGTGGGAACTGATGGTTGAGGGGTAATAACTGTTCCTGAACCTGGTGGTGTGGGTCCTGATGGTTGTAGGATAATAACTGTTCCTGAACCTGGTGGTGTGGGTCCTGATGGTTTTAGGATAATAGCTGTTCCTGAAACTGGTGGTGTGGGACCTGATGGTTGAGGGGTAATAACTGTTCCTAAATGTGGTGGTGTGGGACCTGATGGTTGTAGGATAATAACTGTTGCTTGTTCCTGAACCTGGTGGTGTGGGAACTGATGGTTGAGGGGTAATAACTGTTCCTGAACTTGGTGGTGTGTGACCTGATGGTTGTAGGATAATAACTGTTCCAGAACCTGATGGTGTGGGACCTGATGGTTGAGAGTTAATAACTGTTCCTGAACCTGGTGGTGTGGGACCTGATGATTGAGGGGTAATAACTTTTCCTGAACCTGGTGGTGTGGGACCTGATGGTTAAGGGGTAATAGCTTCCTAAACCTGGTAGTGTGGGACCTGATGGTTGAGGGGTAATAACTGTTCCTGAACCTGGTGGTGTGGGACCTGATGGTTGAGGGGTAATAACTGTTCCTGAAACTGGAGGTGTGGGACCTGATGTTTGTGGGGTAATAACTGTTCCTAAACCTGCTGGTGTGGGACCTGATGGTTGAGGGTAATAACTGTTCCTGAACATTGTTGTGTGGGACCTGATGGTTGAGCGGTAATAAGTGTTCCTGAACCTGGTGGTGTGGGATCTGATGAGTGAGGGGTACAAACTGCTCCTGAACCTGGTGGTTTGGGACCTGATTGTTGAGGGGCAATAACTGCTCCTGAACCTGGTGGTGCAGGACCTGATGGTTGAGGGGTAATAACTGTTCCTAAACGTGGTGGTGTGGGACCTGATGGTTGCAGGATAATAACTGTTGCTTGTTCCTGAACCTGGTGGTGTGGGATCTGATGGTTGAGGGGTAACAACTGTTCCTACACCTGGAGGTGTGGGTCCTGATGGTTGAGGGGTAATAACTGTTCCTGAAGCTGGTGGTGTGGGACCTGATGGTTGAGGGGTAATAACAGTTCCTGAACATGATGATGTGGAACCTGATGGTTGAGGGGTAATAACTATTCCTGAACCTGGTGGTGTGCGACCTGATGGTTGAGGGGTAAGAGCTTCCTAAACCTTATAGTGTGGGACCTGATGGTTGAGGGGTAATAACCGTTCCTACACCTGGTGGTGTGGGACCGGATGGTTGTAGGATAATAACTGTTCCTTGTTCCTGAACCTGGTGGTGTGGGTCCTGATGGTTGAGGGCTAATAACTGTTCATGAACCTGGAGGTGTGGAATCTGATGGCTGAGGGGTAATAAATATTCTTGAACCTGGTGGTTTGGGACCTGATGGTTGAGCGGTAATAACTGTTCCAGAACCTGGTGGTGTGGGTCTGATGGTTGAGAGGTAATAGCTTCCTAAACCTGGTAGTGTGGGACCTGATGGTTGAGGGGTAATAACTATTCCTGAATCTGGTGGTTTGGGACCTGATGGTTGGGGGGTAATAACTGTTCCTGAATCTGGTGGTGTGGGAGCTGATGGTTGAGGGGTAATAACTGTTCCTCAACCTGGTGGTGTGGGACCTGATGGGTGAGGGTTACTAACTGTTCCTGAACCTGGTGGACTGGGACCTGATGGTTGCAGGATAATAACTGTTGCTTGTTCCTGAACCTGGTGGTGTGGGATCTGATGGTTGAGGGGTAATAACTGTTCCTGAACCTGGTGGTGTGGGACCTGATGGTTGTAGGATAATAACTGTTCCTGAACCTGGTGGTGTGGGTCCTGATGGTTGAGGGGTAATAACTGTTCCTGAAGCTGGTGGTGTGGGACCTGATGTTTGAGGAGTAATAGCTTCCTGAAACTGGTGGTGTGGGACCTGATGGTTGAGGGGTAATAACTGTTCCTGAACTTGGTGGTGTGGGACCTGATGGTTGCAGGATAATAACTGTTGCTTGTTCCTGAACCTGGTGGTGTGGGAACTGATGGTTGAGGGGTAATAACTGTTACTGAACTTGGTTGTGTGGGACCTGATGGTTGTAGGATAATAACTGTTCCTGAACCTGGTGGTGTGGGTCCTGATGGTTGAGGGGTAATAACTGTTCCTGAAGCTGGTGGTGTGGGACCTGATGGTTGAGGAGTAATAGCTTCCTGAACCTGGTGGTGTGGGACCTGATGGTTGAGGGGTAATAACTGTTCCTGAAACTGATGGTGTGGGATCTGATGGTTGAGAGGTAATAACTGTACTGAAATTGGTTGTGTGGAACCTGATGGTTGAGGGGTAATAACTGTTCCTGAACCTGGTGGTGTGCCACCTGATGGTTGAGGGGTAAGAGCTTCCTAAACCTGATAGAGTGGGACCTGACTGTTGAGGGGTAATAACAGTTCCTACACCTGGTGGTGTGGGACCGGATGGTTGTAGGATAATAACTGTTCCTTGTTACTGAACCTGGTGGTGTGGGTCCTGATGGTTGAGGGATAATAACTTCGTTAACCTGTTGGTGTCGGATCTGATGGCTGAGTGGTAATAAATAATCCTGAACCTGGTGGTTTGGGACCTGATGGTTGAGCGGTAATAACTGTTCCTGAACCTGGTGGTGTGGGACCTGATGGTTGAGGGGTAATAACTATTCCTGAATCTGGTGGTTTGGGACCTGATGGTTGCGGGATAATAACTGTTCCTCAACCTGGTGGTGTGGGACCTGATGGGTGAGGGTTACTAACTGTTCCTGAACCTGGTGGTGTGGGACCTGATGGTTGAGGGGTAATAGCTTCCTAATCCTGGTACTGTGGGACCTGATGGTTGAGGGGTAATAACTGTTCCTGAACCTGGTGGTGTGGGATCTGATGGGTGAGGGTAATAACTGTTCCTGAACCTGGTGGTGTGGGACCTGATGGTTGTAGGATAATAACTGTTCCTGAACCTGGTGGTGTGGGTCCTGATGGTTGAGGGGTAATAACTGTTCCTGAAGCTGGTGGTGTGGGACCTGATGGTTGAGGTGTAATAACAGTTCCTGAACATGATGGTGTGGAACCTGATGGTTGAGGGGTAATAACTATTCCTGAACCTGGTGGTGTGCGACCTGATGGTTGAGGGGTAAGAGCTTCCTAAACCTTATAGTGTGGGACCTGATGGTTGAGGGGTAATAACCGTTCCTACACCTGGTGGTGTGGGACCGGATGGTTGTAGGATAATAACTGTTCCTTGTTCCTGAACCTGGTGGTGTGGGTCCTGATGGTTGAGGGCTAATAACTGTTCGTGAACCTGGTGGTGTGGAATCTGATGGCTGAGGGGTAATAAATATTCCTGAACCTGGTGGTTTGGGACCTGATGGCTGAGCGGTAATAACTGTTCCTGAACCTGGTGGTGTGGGTCTGATGGTTGAGAGGTAATAGCTTCCTAAACCTGGTAGTGTGGGACCTGATGGTTGAGGGGTAATAAATATTCCTGAACCTGGTGGTGTGGGACCTGATGGGTGAGGGTTACTAACTGTTCCTGAACCTGGTGGACTGGGACCTGATGGTTGCAGGATAATAACTGTTGCTTGTTCCTGAACCTGGTGGTGTGGGATCTGATGGTTGAGGGGTAATAACTGTTCCTGAACCTGGTGGTGTGGGACCTGATGGTTGTAGGATAATAACTGTTCCTGAACCTGGTGGTGTGGGTCCTGATGGTTGAGGGGTAATAACTGTTCCTGAAGCTGGTGGTGTGGGACCTGATGGTTGAGGAGTAATAGCTTCCTGAAACTGGTGGTGTGGGACCTGATGGTTGAGGGGTAATAACAGTTCCTGAACATGATGGTGTGGAACCTGATGGTTGAGGGGTAATAACTATTCCTGAACCTGGTGGTGTGGGACCTGATGGTTGAGGGGTAATAACCGTTCCTACACCTGTTGGTGTGGGATCTGATGGCTGAGGGGTAATAAATATTTCTGAACCTGGTGGTTTGGGTCCTGATGGTTGAGCGGTAATAACTGTTCCTGAACCTGGTGTTGTGGGTCTGATGGTTGAGAGGTAATAGCTTCCTAAACCTGGTAGTGTGGGACCTGATGGTTGAGGGGTAATAACTATTCCTGAATCTGGTGGTTTGGGACCTGATGGTTGGGGGGTAATAACTGTTGCTTGTTCCTGAACCTGGTGGTGTGGGTCCTGATGGTTGAGGGGTAATAACTGTTCCTGAACTTGGTGGTGTGGGACCTGATGGTTGCAGGATAATAACTGTTGCTTGTTCCTGAACCTGGTGGTGTGGGAACTGATGGTTGAGGGGTAATAACTGTTCCTGAACTTGGTGGTGTGGGACCTGATGGTTGTAGGATAATAACTGTTCCTGAACCTGGTGGTGTGGGTCCTGATGGTTGAGGGGTAATAACTGTTCCTGAAGCTGGTGTTGTGGGACCTGATGGTTGAGGAGTAATAGCTTCCTGAACCTGGTGGTGTGGGACCTGATGGTTGAGGGGTAATAACTGTTCCTGAACCTGATGGTGTGGGATCTGATGGTTGAGAGGTAATAACTGTACCTGAAATTGGTGGTGTGGAACCTGATGGTTGAGGGGTAATAACTGTTCCTGAACCTGGTGGTGTGCCACCTGATGGTTGAGGGGTAAGAGCTTCCTAAACCTGATAGAGTGGGACCTGACTGTTGAGGGGTAATAACAGTTCCTACACCTGGTGGTGTGGGACCGGATGGTTGTAGGATAATAACTGTTCCTTGTTACTGAACCTGGTGGTGTGGGTCCTGATGGTTGAGGGATAATAACTTCGTTAACCTGTTGGTGTCGGATCTGATGGTTGAGTGGTAATAAATATTCCTGAACCTGGTGGTTTGGGACCTGTTGGTTGAGCGGTAATAACTGTTCCTGAACCTGGTGGTGTGGGACCTGATGGTTGAGGGGTAATAACTATTCCTGAATCTGGTGGTTTGGGACCTGATGGTTGCGGGATAATAACTGTTCCTCAACCTGGTGGTGTGGGACCTGATGGGTGAGGGTTACTAACTGTTCCTGAACCTGGTGGTGTGGGACCTGATGGTTGAGGGGTAATAGCTTCCTAATCCTGGTACTGTGGGACCTGATGGTTGAGTGGTAATAACTGTTCCTGAACCTGGTGGTGTGGGACCTGATGGTTGAGGGGTAATAACTGTTCCTACACCTGGATGTGTGGGACCTGATGGTTGTGGGGTAATAACTGTTCCTAAACCTGCTGGTGTGGGACCTGATGGTTGAGAGGTAATAACTGTTCCTGAACATTGTTGTGTGGGACCTGATGGTTGAGGGGTAATAAGTGTTCCTGAACCTGGTGGTGTGGGATCTGATGGGTGAGGGTAATAACTGTTCCTGAACCTGGTGGTGTGGGACCTGATGGTTGTAGGATAATAACTGTTGCTTGTTCCTGAACCTGGTGGTGTGGGAACTGATGGTTGAGGGGTAATAACTGTTCCTGAACTTGGTGGTGTGGGACCTGATGGTTGTAGGATAATAACTGTTCCTGAACCTGGTGGTGTGGGTCCTGATGGTTGAGGGGTAATAACTGTTCCAGAAGCTGGTGGTGTGGGACCTGATGGTTGAGGAGTAATAGCTTCCTGAACCTGGTGGTGTGGGACCTGATGGTTGAGTGGTAATAACTGTTCCTGAACCTGATAGTGTGGGATCTGATGGTTGAGAGGTAATAACTGTACCTGAAATTGGTGGTGTGGAACCTGATGGTTGAGGGGTAATAACTGTTGCTTGTTCCTGAACCTGGTGGTGTGGGAACTGATGGTTGAGGGGTAATAACTGTTCCTGAACTTGGTGGTGTGGGACCTGATGGTTGTAGGATAATAACTGTTCCTGAACCTGCTGGTGTGGGACCTGATGGTTGAGAGGTAATAACTGTTCCTGAACATTGTTGTGTGGGACCTGATGGTTGAGGGGTAATAAGTGTTCCTGAACCTGGTGGTGTGGGATCTGATGGTTGATGGGCAATAACTGCTCCTGAACCTGGTGGTGCAGGATCTGATGGTTGAGGGGTAATAACTGTTCGTAAACGTGGTGGTGTTTGGGGCCTGATGGTTGTAGGATAATAAGTGTTGCTTGTTCCTGAACCTGGTGGTGTGGGAACTGATGGTTGAGGGGTAATAACTGTTCCTGAACTTGGTGGTGTGGGACCTGATGGTTGTAGGATAATAACTGTTCCTGACCCTGGTGGTGTGGGTCCTGATGGTTGAGGGGTAATAACTGTTCCTGAAGCTGGTGGTGTGGGACCTGATGGTTGAGGAGTAATAGCTTCCTGAAGCTGGTGGTGTGGGACCTGATGGTTGAGGAGTAATAGCTTCCTGAACCTGGTGGTGTGGGACCTGATGGTTGAGGGGTAATAACTGTTCCTGAACCTGGTGGTGTGGGTCCTGATGGTTGAGGGGTAATAACTGTTCGTGAACCTGGTGGTGTGGGATCTGATGGCTGAGGGGTAATAACTATTCCTGAACCTGGTGGTTTGGGACCTGATGGTTGAGCGGTAATAACTGTTCCTGAACCTGGTGGTGTGGGTCTGATGGTTGAGAGATAATAGCTTCCTAAACCTGGTAGTGTGGGACCTGATGGTTGAGGGGTAATAACTATTCCTGAATCTGGTGGTTTGGGACCTGATGGTTGGGGGGTAATAACTGTTCCTGAATCTGGTGGTGTGGGAGCTGATGGTTGAGGGGTAATAACTGTTCCTCAACCTGGTGGTGTGGGACCTGATGGTTGAGGGGTAATAACTGTTCCTAAACCTGCTAGTGTGGGATCTGATGGTTGAGGGGTAATAACTGTTCCTAAACGTGGTGGTGGTGTGGGACCTGATGGTTGTAGGATAATAACTGTTGCTTGTTCCTGAACCTGGTGGTGTGGGTCCTGATGGTTGAGGGGTAATAACTGTTCCTGAACCTGGTGGTGTGGGACCTGATGGTTGCAGGATAATAACTGTTGCTTGTTCCTGAACCTGGTGGTGTGGGAACTGATGGTTGAGGGGTAATAACTGTTCCTGAACTTGGTGGTGTGGGACCTGATGGTTGTAGGATAATAACTGTTCCTGAACCTGGTGGTGTGGGTCCTGATGGTTGAGGGGTAATAACTGTTCCTGAAGCTGGTGGTGTGGGACCTGATGGTTGAGGCGTAATAGCTTCCTGAACCTGGTGGTGTGGGACCTGATGGTTGAGGGGTAATAACTGTTCCTGAACCTGATGGTGTGGGATCTGATGGTTGAGAGGTAATAACTGTACCTGAAATTGGTGGTGTGGAACCTGATGGTTGAGGGGTAATAACTGTTCCTGAACCTGGTGGTGTGCCACCTGATGGTTGAAGGGTAAGAGCTTCCTAAACCTGATAGAGTGGGACCTGACTGTTGAGGGGTAATAACAGTTCCTACACCTGGTGGTGTGGGACCGGATGGTTGTAGGATAATAACTGTTCCTTGTTACTGAACCCGTTGGTGTGGGTCCTGATGGTTGAGGGATAATAACTTCGTTAACCTGTTGGTGTCGGATCTGATGGTTGAGTGGTAATAAATATTCCTGAACCTGGTGGTTTGGGACCTGATGGTTGAGCGGTAATAACTGTTCCTGAACCTGGTGGTGTGGGACCTGATGGTTGAGGGGTAATAACTATTCCTGAATCTGGTGGTTTGGGACCTGATGGTTGCGGGATAATAACTGTTCCTCAACCTGGTGGTGTGGGACCTGATGGTTGAGGGGTAATAACTGTTCCTGAACCTGATGGTGTGGGATCTGATGGTTGTAGGATAATAACTGTTCCTGAACCTGGTGGTGTGGGTCCTGATGGTTGAGGGGTAATAACTGTTCGTGAACCTGGTGGTGTGGGATCTGATGGCTGAGGGGTAATAAATATTCCTGAACCTGGTGGTTTGGGACCTGATGGTTGAGCGGTAATAACTGTTCCTGAACCTGGTGGTGTGGGTCTGATGGTTGAGAGATAATAGCTTCCTAAACCTGGTAGTGTGGGACCTGATGGTTGAGGGGTAATAACTATTCCTGAATCTGGTGGTTTGGGACCTGATGGTTGGGGGGTAATAACTGTTCCTGAATCTGGTGGTGTGGGAGCTGATGGTTGAGGGGTAATAACTGTTCCTCAACCTGGTGGTGTGGGACCTGATGGTTGAGGGGTAATAACTGTTCCTAAACCTGCTAGTGTGGGATCTGATGGTTGAGGGGTAATAACTGTTCCTAAACGTGGTGGTGGTGTGGGACCTGATGGTTGTAGGATAATAACTGTTGCTTGTTCCTGAACCTGGTGGTGTGGGTCCTGATGGTTGAGGGGTAATAACTGTTCCTGAACTTGGTGGTGTGGGACCTGATGGTTGCAGGATAATAACTGTTGCTTGTTCCTGAACCTGGTGGTGTGGGAACTGATGGTTGAGGGGTAATAACTGTTCCTGAACTTGGTGGTGTGGGACCTGATGGTTGTAGGATAATAACTGTTCCTGAACCTGGTGGTGTGGGTCCTGATGGTTGAGGGGTAATAACTGTTCCTGAAGCTGGTGGTGTGGGACCTGATGGTTGAGGCGTAATAGCTTCCTGAACCTGGTGGTGTGGGACCTGATGGTTGAGGGGTAATAACTGTTCCTGAACCTGATGGTGTGGGATCTGATGGTTGAGAGGTAATAACTGTACCTGAAATTGGTGGTGTGGAACCTGATGGTTGAGGGGTAATAACTGTTCCTGAACCTGGTGGTGTGCCACCTGATGGTTGAAGGGTAAGAGCTTCCTAAACCTGATAGAGTGGGACCTGACTGTTGAGGGGTAATAACAGTTCCTACACCTGGTGGTGTGGGACCGGATGGTTGTAGGATAATAACTGTTCCTTGTTACTGAACCCGTTGGTGTGGGTCCTGATGGTTGAGGGATAATAACTTCGTTAACCTGTTGGTGTCGGATCTGATGGTTGAGTGGTAATAAATATTCCTGAACCTGGTGGTTTGGGACCTGATGGTTGAGCGGTAATAACTAATCCTGAATCTGGTGGTTTGGGACCTGATGGTTGCGGGATAATAACTGTTCCTCAACCTGGTGGTGTGGGACCTGATGGGTGAGGGTTACTAACTGTTCCTGAACCTGGTGGTGTGGGACCTGATGGTTGAGGGGTAATAGCTTCCTAATCCTGGTACTGTGGGACCTGATGGTTGAGGGGTAATAACTGTTCCTGAACCTGGTGGTGTGGGACCTGATGGTTGAGGGGTAATAACTATTCCTGAATCTGGTGGTTTGGGACCTGATGGTTGCGGGATAATAACTGTTCCTCAACCTGGTGGTGTGGGACCTGATGGGTGAGGGTTACTAACTGTTCCTGAACCTGGTGGTGTGGGACCTGATGGTTGAGGGGTAATAGCTTCCTAATCCTGGTACTGTGGGACCTGATGGTTGAGGGGTAATAACTGTTCCTGAACCTGGTGGTGTGGGACCTGATGGTTGAGGGGTAATAACTGTTCCTACACCTGGAGGTGTGGGACCTGATGGTTGTGGGGTAATAACTGTTCCTAAACCTGCTGGTGTGGGACCTGATGGTTGAGGGGTAATAAGTGTTCCTGAACCTGGTGGTGTGGGATCTGATGGGTGAGGGTAATAACTGTTCCTGAACCTGGTGGTGTGGGACCTGATGGTTGTAGGATAATAACTGTTGCTTGTTCCTGAACCTGGTGGTGTGGGAACTGATGGTTGAGGGGTAATAACTGTTCCTGAACTTGGTGGTGTGGGACCTGATGGTTGTAGGATAATAACTGTTCCTGAACCTGCTGGTGTGGGACCTGATGGTTGAGGAGTAATAGCTTCCTGAACCTGGTGGTGTGGGACCTGATGGTTGAGGGGTAATAACTGTTCCTGAACCTGATGGTGTGGGATCTGATGGTTGAGAGGTAATAACTGTACCTGAAATTGGTGGTGTGGAACCTGATGGTTGAGGGGCAATAACTGTTGCTTGTTCCTGAACCTGGTGGTGTGGGAACTGATGGTTGAGGGGTAATAACTGTTCCTGAACTTGGTGGTGTGGGACCTGATGGTTGTAGGATAATAACTGTTCCTGAACCTGCTGGTGTGGGACCTGATGGTTGAGAGGTAATAACTGTTCCTGAACATTGTTGTGTGGGACCTGATGGTTGAGGGGTAATAAGTGTTCCTGAACCTGGTGGTGTGGGATCTGATGGTTGATGGGCAATAACTGTTCGTAAACGTGGTGGTGTGGGACCTGATGGTTGTAGGATAATAAGTGTTGCTTGTTCCTGAACCTGGTGGTGTGGGAACTGATAGTTGAGGGGTAATAACTGTTCCTGAACTTGGTGGTGTGGGACCTGATGGTTGTAGGATAATAACTGTTCCTGAACCTGGTGGTGTGGGTCCTGATGGTTGAGGGGTAATAACTGTTCCTGAACCTGATGGTGTGGGATCTGATGGTTGTAGGATAATAACTGTTCCTGAACCTGGTGGTGTGGGTCCTGATGGTTGAGGGGTAATAACTGTTCGTGAACCTGGTGGTGTGGGATCTGATGGCTGAGGGGTAATAAATATTCCTGAACCTGGTGGTTTGGGACCTGATGGTTGAGCGGTAATAACTGTTCCTGAACCTGGTGGTGTGGGTCTGATGGTTGAGAGATAATAGCTTCCTAAACCTGGTAGTGTGGGACCTGATGGTTGAGGGGTAATAACTATTCCTGAATCTGTTGGTTTGGGACCTGATGGTTGGGGGGTAATAACTGTTCCTGAATCTGGTGGTGTGGGAGCTGATGGTTGAGGGGTAATAACTGTTCCTCAACCTGGTGGTGTGGGACCTGATGGCTGAGGGGTAATAACTGTTCCTAAACCTGCTAGTGTGGGATCTGATGGTTGAGGGGTAATAACTGTTCCTAAACGTGGTGGTGGTGTGGGACCTGATGGTTGTAGGATAATAACTGTTGCTTGTTCCTGAACCTGGTGGTGTGGGTCCTGATGGTTGAGGGGTAATAACTGTTCCTGAACTTGGTGGTGTGGGACCTGATGGTTGAGGGGTAATAACTGTTCCTGAACCTGGTGGTGTGGGACCTGATGGTTGAGGGGTAATAACTATTCCTGAATCTGGTGGTTTGGGACCTGATGGTTGCGGGATAATAACTGTTCCTCAACCTGGTGGTGTGGGACCTGATGGGTGAGGGTTACTAACTGTTCCTGAACCTGGTGGTGTGGGACCTGATGGTTGAGGGGTAATAGCTTCCTAATCCTGGTACTGTGGGACCTGATGGTTGAGGGGTAATAACTGTTCCTGAACCTGGTGGTGTGGGACCTGATGGTTGAGGGGTAATAACTGTTCCTACACCTGGAGGTGTGGGACCTGATGGTTGTGGGGTAATAACTGTTCCTAAACCTGCTGGTGTGGGACCTGATGGTTGAGGGGTAATAAGTGTTCCTGAACCTGGTGGTGTGGGATCTGATGGGTGAGGGTAATAACTGTTCCTGAACCTGGTGGTGTGGGACCTGATGGTTGTAGGATAATAACTGTTGCTTGTTCCTGAACCTGGTGGTGTGGGAACTGATGGTTGAGGGGTAATAACTGTTCCTGAACTTGGTGGTGTGGGACCTGATGGTTGTAGGATAATAACTGTTCCTGAACCTGCTGGTGTGGGACCTGATGGTTGAGGAGTAATAGCTTCCTGAACCTGGTGGTGTGGGACCTGATGGTTGAGGGGTAATAACTGTTCCTGAACCTGATGGTGTGGGATCTGATGGTTGAGAGGTAATAACTGTACCTGAAATTGGTGGTGTGGAACCTGATGGTTGAGGGGCAATAACTGTTGCTTGTTCCTGAACCTGGTGGTGTGGGAACTGATGGTTGAGGGGTAATAACTGTTCCTGAACTTGGTGGTGTGGGACCTGATGGTTGTAGGATAATAACTGTTCCTGAACCTGCTGGTGTGGGACCTGATGGTTGAGAGGTAATAACTGTTCCTGAACATTGTTGTGTGGGACCTGATGGTTGAGGGGTAATAAGTGTTCCTGAACCTGGTGGTGTGGGATCTGATGGTTGATGGGCAATAACTGTTCGTAAACGTGGTGGTGTGGGACCTGATGGTTGTAGGATAATAAGTGTTGCTTGTTCCTGAACCTGGTGGTGTGGGAACTGATGGTTGAGGGGTAATAACTGTTCCTGAACTTGGTGGTGTGGGACCTGATGGTTGTAGGATAATAACTGTTCCTGAACCTGGTGGTGTGGGTCCTGATGGTTGAGGGGTAATAACTGTTCCTGAACCTGATGGTGTGGGATCTGATGGTTGTAGGATAATAACTGTTCCTGAACCTGGTGGTGTGGGTCCTGATGGTTGAGGGGTAATAACTGTTCGTGAACCTGGTGGTGTGGGATCTGATGGCTGAGGGGTAATAAATATTCCTGAACCTGGTGGTTTGGGACCTGATGGTTGAGCGGTAATAACTGTTCCTGAACCTGGTGGTGTGGGTCTGATGGTTGAGAGATAATAGCTTCCTAAACCTGGTAGTGTGGGACCTGATGGTTGAGGGGTAATAACTATTCCTGAATCTGTTGGTTTGGGACCTGATGGTTGGGGGGTAATAACTGTTCCTGAATCTGGTGGTGTGGGAGCTGATGGTTGAGGGGTAATAACTGTTCCTCAACCTGGTGGTGTGGGACCTGATGGCTGAGGGGTAATAACTGTTCCTAAACCTGCTAGTGTGGGATCTGATGGTTGAGGGGTAATAACTGTTCCTAAACGTGGTGGTGGTGTGGGACCTGATGGTTGTAGGATAATAACTGTTGCTTGTTCCTGAACCTGGTGGTGTGGGTCCTGATGGTTGAGGGGTAATAACTGTTCCTGAACTTGGTGGTGTGGGACCTGATGGTTGCAGGATAATAACTGTTGCTTGTTCCTGAACCTGGTGGTGTGGGAACTGATGGTTGAGGGGTAATAACTGTTCCTGAACTTGGTGGTGTGGGACCTGATGGTTGTAGGAGAATAACTGTTCCTGAACCTGGTGGTGTGGGTCCTGATGGTTGAGGGGTAATAACTGTTCCTGAAGCTGGTGGTGTGGGACCTGATGGTTGAGGCGTAATAGCTTCCTGAACCTGGTGGTGTGGGACCTGATGGTTGAGGGGTAATAACTGTTCCTGAACCTGATGGTGTGGGATCTGATGGTTGAGAGGTAATAACTGTACCTGAAATTGGTGGTGTGGAACCTGATGGTTGAGGGGTAATAACTGTTCCTGAACCTGGTGGTGTGCCACCTGATGGTTGAGGTGTAATAACTGTTCCTGAACTTGGTGGTGTGGGACCTGATGGTTGTAGGATAATAACTGTTCCTGAACCTGGTGGTGTGGGTCCTGATGGTTGAGGGGTAATAACTGTTCCTGAAGCTGGTGGTGTGGGACCTGATGGTTGAGGCGTAATAGCTTCCTGAACCTGGTGGTGTGGGACCTGATGGTTGAGGGGTAATAACTGTTCCTGAACCTGATGGTGTGGGATCTGATGGTTGAGAGGTAATAACTGTACCTGAAATTGGTGGTGTGGAACCTGATGGTTGAGGGGTAATAACTGTTCCTGAACCTGGTGGTGTGCCACCTGATGGTTGAAGGGTAAGAGCTTCCTAAACCTGATAGAGTGGGACCTGACTGTTGAGGGGTAATAACAGTTCCTACACCTGGTGGTGTGGGACCGGATGGTTGTAGGATAATAACTGTTCCTTGTTACTGAACCCGTTGGTGTGGGTCCTGATGGTTGAGGGATAATAACTTCGTTAACCTGTTGGTGTCGGATCTGATGGTTGAGTGGTAATAAATATTCCTGAACCTGGTGGTTTGGGACCTGATGGTTGAGCGGTAATAACTGTTCCTGAACCTGGTGGTGTGGGACCTGATGGTTGAGGGGTAATAACTATTCCTGAATCTGGTGGTTTGGGACCTGATGGTTGCGGGATAATAACTGTTCCTCAACCTGGTGGTGTGGGACCTGATGGGTGAGGGTTACTAACTGTTCCTGAACCTGGTGGTGTGGGACCTGATGGTTGAGGGGTAATAGCTTCCTAATCCTGGTACTGTGGGACCTGATGGTTGAGGGGTAATAACTGTTCCTGAACCTGGTGGTGTGGGACCTGATGGTTGAGGGGTAATAACTGTTCCTACACCTGGAGGTGTGGGACCTGATGGTTGTGGGGTAATAACTGTTCCTAAACCTGCTGGTGTGGGACCTGATGGTTGAGGGGTAATAAGTGTTCCTGAACCTGGTGGTGTGGGATCTGATGGGTGAGGGTAATAACTGTTCCTGAACCTGGTGGTGTGGGACCTGATGGTTGTAGGATAATAACTGTTGCTTGTTCCTGAACCTGGTGGTGTGGGAACTGATGGTTGAGGGGTAATAACTGTTCCTGAACTTGGTGGTGTGGGACCTGATGGTTGTAGGATAATAACTGTTCCTGAACCTGGTGGTGTGGGTCCTGATGGTTGAGGGGTAATAACTGTTCCAGAAGCTGGTGGTGTGGGACCTGATGGTTGAGGAGTAATAGCTTCCTGAACCTGGTGGTGTGGGACCTGATGGTTGAGGGGTAATAACTGTTCCTGAACCTGATGGTGTGGGATCTGATGGTTGAGAGGTAATAACTGTACCTGAAATTGGTGGTGTGGAACCTGATGGTTGAGGGGCAATAACTGTTGCTTGTTCCTGAACCTGGTGGTGTGGGACCTGATGGTTGAGGGGTAATAGCTTCCTAATCCTGGTACTGTGGGACCTGATGGTTGAGTGGTAATAACTGTTCCTGAACCTGGTGGTGTGGGACCTGATGGTTGAGGGGTAATAACTGTTCCTACACCTGGATGTGTGGGACCTGATGGTTGTGGGGTAATAACTGTTCCTAAACCTGCTGGTGTGGGACCTGATGGTTGAGAGGTAATAACTGTTCCTGAACATTGTTGTGTGGGACCTGATGGTTGAGGGGTAATAAGTGTTCCTGAACCTGGTGGTGTGGGATCTGATGGGTGAGGGTAATAACTGTTCCTGAACCTGGTGGTGTGGGACCTGATGGTTGTAGGATAATAACTGTTGCTTGTTCCTGAACCTGGTGGTGTGGGAACTGATGGTTGAGGGGTAATAACTGTTCCTGAACTTGGTGGTGTGGGACCTGATGGTTGTAGGATAATAACTGTTCCTGAACCTGGTGGTGTGGGTCCTGATGGTTGAGGGGTAATAACTGTTCCAGAAGCTGGTGGTGTGGGACCTGATGGTTGAGGAGTAATAGCTTCCTGAACCTGGTGGTGTGGGACCTGATGGTTGAGTGGTAATAACTGTTCCTGAACCTGATAGTGTGGGATCTGATGGTTGAGAGGTAATAACTGTACCTGAAATTGGTGGTGTGGAACCTGATGGTTGAGGGGTAATAACTGTTGCTTGTTCCTGAACCTGGTGGTGTGGGAACTGATGGTTGAGGGGTAATAACTGTTCCTGAACTTGGTGGTGTGGGACCTGATGGTTGTAGGATAATAACTGTTCCTGAACCTGCTGGTGTGGGACCTGATGGTTGAGAGGTAATAACTGTTCCTGAACATTGTTGTGTGGGACCTGATGGTTGAGGGGTAATAAGTGTTCCTGAACCTGGTGGTGTGGGATCTGATGGTTGATGGGCAATAACTGCTCCTGAACCTGGTGGTGCAGGATCTGATGGTTGAGGGGTAATAACTGTTCGTAAACGTGGTGGTGTTTGGGGCCTGATGGTTGTAGGATAATAAGTGTTGCTTGTTCCTGAACCTGGTGGTGTGGGAACTGATGGTTGAGGGGTAATAACTGTTCCTGAACTTGGTGGTGTGGGACCTGATGGTTGAGGAGTAATAGCTTCCTGAAGCTGGTGGTGTGGGACCTGATGGTTGAGGAGTAATAGCTTCCTGAACCTGGTGGTGTGGGACCTGATGGTTGAGGGGTAATAACTGTTCCTGAACCTGGTGGTGTGGGTCCTGATGGTTGAGGGGTAATAACTGTTCGTGAACCTGGTGGTGTGGGATCTGATGGCTGAGGGGTAATAACTATTCCTGAACCTGGTGGTTTGGGACCTGATGGTTGAGCGGTAATAACTGTTCCTGAACCTGGTGGTGTGGGTCTGATGGTTGAGAGATAATAGCTTCCTAAACCTGGTAGTGTGGGACCTGATGGTTGAGGGGTAATAACTATTCCTGAATCTGGTGGTTTGGGACCTGATGGTTGGGGGGTAATAACTGTTCCTGAATCTGGTGGTGTGGGAGCTGATGGTTGAGGGGTAATAACTGTTCCTCAACCTGGTGGTGTGGGACCTGATGGTTGAGGGGTAATAACTGTTCCTAAACCTGCTAGTGTGGGATCTGATGGTTGAGGGGTAATAACTGTTCCTAAACGTGGTGGTGGTGTGGGACCTGATGGTTGTAGGATAATAACTGTTGCTTGTTCCTGAACCTGGTGGTGTGGGTCCTGATGGTTGAGGGGTAATAACTGTTCCTGAACCTGGTGGTGTGGGACCTGATGGTTGCAGGATAATAACTGTTGCTTGTTCCTGAACCTGGTGGTGTGGGAACTGATGGTTGAGGGGTAATAACTGTTCCTGAACTTGGTGGTGTGGGACCTGATGGTTGTAGGATAATAACTGTTCCTGAACCTGGTGGTGTGGGTCCTGATGGTTGAGGGGTAATAACTGTTCCTGAAGCTGGTGGTGTGGGACCTGATGGTTGAGGCGTAATAGCTTCCTGAACCTGGTGGTGTGGGACCTGATGGTTGAGGGGTAATAACTGTTCCTGAACCTGATGGTGTGGGATCTGATGGTTGAGAGGTAATAACTGTACCTGAAATTGGTGGTGTGGAACCTGATGGTTGAGGGGTAATAACTGTTCCTGAACCTGGTGGTGTGCCACCTGATGGTTGAAGGGTAAGAGCTTCCTAAACCTGATAGAGTGGGACCTGACTGTTGAGGGGTAATAACAGTTCCTACACCTGGTGGTGTGGGACCGGATGGTTGTAGGATAATAACTGTTCCTTGTTACTGAACCCGTTGGTGTGGGTCCTGATGGTTGAGGGATAATAACTTCGTTAACCTGTTGGTGTCGGATCTGATGGTTGAGTGGTAATAAATATTCCTGAACCTGGTGGTTTGGGACCTGATGGTTGAGCGGTAATAACTGTTCCTGAACCTGGTGGTGTGGGACCTGATGGTTGAGGGGTAATAACTATTCCTGAATCTGGTGGTTTGGGACCTGATGGTTGCGGGATAATAACTGTTCCTCAACCTGGTGGTGTGGGACCTGATGGTTGAGGGGTAATAACTGTTCCTGAACCTGATGGTGTGGGATCTGATGGTTGTAGGATAATAACTGTTCCTGAACCTGGTGGTGTGGGTCCTGATGGTTGAGGGGTAATAACTGTTCGTGAACCTGGTGGTGTGGGATCTGATGGCTGAGGGGTAATAAATATTCCTGAACCTGGTGGTTTGGGACCTGATGGTTGAGCGGTAATAACTGTTCCTGAACCTGGTGGTGTGGGTCTGATGGTTGAGAGATAATAGCTTCCTAAACCTGGTAGTGTGGGACCTGATGGTTGAGGGGTAATAACTATTCCTGAATCTGGTGGTTTGGGACCTGATGGTTGGGGGGTAATAACTGTTCCTGAATCTGGTGGTGTGGGAGCTGATGGTTGAGGGGTAATAACTGTTCCTCAACCTGGTGGTGTGGGACCTGATGGTTGAGGGGTAATAACTGTTCCTAAACCTGCTAGTGTGGGATCTGATGGTTGAGGGGTAATAACTGTTCCTAAACGTGGTGGTGGTGTGGGACCTGATGGTTGTAGGATAATAACTGTTGCTTGTTCCTGAACCTGGTGGTGTGGGTCCTGATGGTTGAGGGGTAATAACTGTTCCTGAACTTGGTGGTGTGGGACCTGATGGTTGCAGGATAATAACTGTTGCTTGTTCCTGAACCTGGTGGTGTGGGAACTGATGGTTGAGGGGTAATAACTGTTCCTGAACTTGGTGGTGTGGGACCTGATGGTTGTAGGATAATAACTGTTCCTGAACCTGGTGGTGTGGGTCCTGATGGTTGAGGGGTAATAACTGTTCCTGAAGCTGGTGGTGTGGGACCTGATGGTTGAGGCGTAATAGCTTCCTGAACCTGGTGGTGTGGGACCTGATGGTTGAGGGGTAATAACTGTTCCTGAACCTGATGGTGTGGGATCTGATGGTTGAGAGGTAATAACTGTACCTGAAATTGGTGGTGTGGAACCTGATGGTTGAGGGGTAATAACTGTTCCTGAACCTGGTGGTGTGCCACCTGATGGTTGAAGGGTAAGAGCTTCCTAAACCTGATAGAGTGGGACCTGACTGTTGAGGGGTAATAACAGTTCCTACACCTGGTGGTGTGGGACCGGATGGTTGTAGGATAATAACTGTTCCTTGTTACTGAACCCGTTGGTGTGGGTCCTGATGGTTGAGGGATAATAACTTCGTTAACCTGTTGGTGTCGGATCTGATGGTTGAGTGGTAATAAATATTCCTGAACCTGGTGGTTTGGGACCTGATGGTTGAGCGGTAATAACTAATCCTGAATCTGGTGGTTTGGGACCTGATGGTTGCGGGATAATAACTGTTCCTCAACCTGGTGGTGTGGGACCTGATGGGTGAGGGTTACTAACTGTTCCTGAACCTGGTGGTGTGGGACCTGATGGTTGAGGGGTAATAGCTTCCTAATCCTGGTACTGTGGGACCTGATGGTTGAGGGGTAATAACTGTTCCTGAACCTGGTGGTGTGGGACCTGATGGTTGAGGGGTAATAACTATTCCTGAATCTGGTGGTTTGGGACCTGATGGTTGCGGGATAATAACTGTTCCTCAACCTGGTGGTGTGGGACCTGATGGGTGAGGGTTACTAACTGTTCCTGAACCTGGTGGTGTGGGACCTGATGGTTGAGGGGTAATAGCTTCCTAATCCTGGTACTGTGGGACCTGATGGTTGAGGGGTAATAACTGTTCCTGAACCTGGTGGTGTGGGACCTGATGGTTGAGGGGTAATAACTGTTCCTACACCTGGAGGTGTGGGACCTGATGGTTGTGGGGTAATAACTGTTCCTAAACCTGCTGGTGTGGGACCTGATGGTTGAGGGGTAATAAGTGTTCCTGAACCTGGTGGTGTGGGATCTGATGGGTGAGGGTAATAACTGTTCCTGAACCTGGTGGTGTGGGACCTGATGGTTGTAGGATAATAACTGTTGCTTGTTCCTGAACCTGGTGGTGTGGGAACTGATGGTTGAGGGGTAATAACTGTTCCTGAACTTGGTGGTGTGGGACCTGATGGTTGTAGGATAATAACTGTTCCTGAACCTGCTGGTGTGGGACCTGATGGTTGAGGAGTAATAGCTTCCTGAACCTGGTGGTGTGGGACCTGATGGTTGAGGGGTAATAACTGTTCCTGAACCTGATGGTGTGGGATCTGATGGTTGAGAGGTAATAACTGTACCTGAAATTGGTGGTGTGGAACCTGATGGTTGAGGGGCAATAACTGTTGCTTGTTCCTGAACCTGGTGGTGTGGGAACTGATGGTTGAGGGGTAATAACTGTTCCTGAACTTGGTGGTGTGGGACCTGATGGTTGTAGGATAATAACTGTTCCTGAACCTGCTGGTGTGGGACCTGATGGTTGAGAGGTAATAACTGTTCCTGAACATTGTTGTGTGGGACCTGATGGTTGAGGGGTAATAAGTGTTCCTGAACCTGGTGGTGTGGGATCTGATGGTTGATGGGCAATAACTGTTCGTAAACGTGGTGGTGTGGGACCTGATGGTTGTAGGATAATAAGTGTTGCTTGTTCCTGAACCTGGTGGTGTGGGAACTGATAGTTGAGGGGTAATAACTGTTCCTGAACTTGGTGGTGTGGGACCTGATGGTTGTAGGATAATAACTGTTCCTGAACCTGGTGGTGTGGGTCCTGATGGTTGAGGGGTAATAACTGTTCCTGAACCTGATGGTGTGGGATCTGATGGTTGTAGGATAATAACTGTTCCTGAACCTGGTGGTGTGGGTCCTGATGGTTGAGGGGTAATAACTGTTCGTGAACCTGGTGGTGTGGGATCTGATGGCTGAGGGGTAATAAATATTCCTGAACCTGGTGGTTTGGGACCTGATGGTTGAGCGGTAATAACTGTTCCTGAACCTGGTGGTGTGGGTCTGATGGTTGAGAGATAATAGCTTCCTAAACCTGGTAGTGTGGGACCTGATGGTTGAGGGGTAATAACTATTCCTGAATCTGTTGGTTTGGGACCTGATGGTTGGGGGGTAATAACTGTTCCTGAATCTGGTGGTGTGGGAGCTGATGGTTGAGGGGTAATAACTGTTCCTCAACCTGGTGGTGTGGGACCTGATGGCTGAGGGGTAATAACTGTTCCTAAACCTGCTAGTGTGGGATCTGATGGTTGAGGGGTAATAACTGTTCCTAAACGTGGTGGTGGTGTGGGACCTGATGGTTGTAGGATAATAACTGTTGCTTGTTCCTGAACCTGGTGGTGTGGGTCCTGATGGTTGAGGGGTAATAACTGTTCCTGAACTTGGTGGTGTGGGACCTGATGGTTGAGGGGTAATAACTGTTCCTGAACCTGGTGGTGTGGGACCTGATGGTTGAGGGGTAATAACTATTCCTGAATCTGGTGGTTTGGGACCTGATGGTTGCGGGATAATAACTGTTCCTCAACCTGGTGGTGTGGGACCTGATGGGTGAGGGTTACTAACTGTTCCTGAACCTGGTGGTGTGGGACCTGATGGTTGAGGGGTAATAGCTTCCTAATCCTGGTACTGTGGGACCTGATGGTTGAGGGGTAATAACTGTTCCTGAACCTGGTGGTGTGGGACCTGATGGTTGAGGGGTAATAACTGTTCCTACACCTGGAGGTGTGGGACCTGATGGTTGTGGGGTAATAACTGTTCCTAAACCTGCTGGTGTGGGACCTGATGGTTGAGGGGTAATAAGTGTTCCTGAACCTGGTGGTGTGGGATCTGATGGGTGAGGGTAATAACTGTTCCTGAACCTGGTGGTGTGGGACCTGATGGTTGTAGGATAATAACTGTTGCTTGTTCCTGAACCTGGTGGTGTGGGAACTGATGGTTGAGGGGTAATAACTGTTCCTGAACTTGGTGGTGTGGGACCTGATGGTTGTAGGATAATAACTGTTCCTGAACCTGCTGGTGTGGGACCTGATGGTTGAGGAGTAATAGCTTCCTGAACCTGGTGGTGTGGGACCTGATGGTTGAGGGGTAATAACTGTTCCTGAACCTGATGGTGTGGGATCTGATGGTTGAGAGGTAATAACTGTACCTGAAATTGGTGGTGTGGAACCTGATGGTTGAGGGGCAATAACTGTTGCTTGTTCCTGAACCTGGTGGTGTGGGAACTGATGGTTGAGGGGTAATAACTGTTCCTGAACTTGGTGGTGTGGGACCTGATGGTTGTAGGATAATAACTGTTCCTGAACCTGCTGGTGTGGGACCTGATGGTTGAGAGGTAATAACTGTTCCTGAACATTGTTGTGTGGGACCTGATGGTTGAGGGGTAATAAGTGTTCCTGAACCTGGTGGTGTGGGATCTGATGGTTGATGGGCAATAACTGTTCGTAAACGTGGTGGTGTGGGACCTGATGGTTGTAGGATAATAAGTGTTGCTTGTTCCTGAACCTGGTGGTGTGGGAACTGATGGTTGAGGGGTAATAACTGTTCCTGAACTTGGTGGTGTGGGACCTGATGGTTGTAGGATAATAACTGTTCCTGAACCTGGTGGTGTGGGTCCTGATGGTTGAGGGGTAATAACTGTTCCTGAACCTGATGGTGTGGGATCTGATGGTTGTAGGATAATAACTGTTCCTGAACCTGGTGGTGTGGGTCCTGATGGTTGAGGGGTAATAACTGTTCGTGAACCTGGTGGTGTGGGATCTGATGGCTGAGGGGTAATAAATATTCCTGAACCTGGTGGTTTGGGACCTGATGGTTGAGCGGTAATAACTGTTCCTGAACCTGGTGGTGTGGGTCTGATGGTTGAGAGATAATAGCTTCCTAAACCTGGTAGTGTGGGACCTGATGGTTGAGGGGTAATAACTATTCCTGAATCTGTTGGTTTGGGACCTGATGGTTGGGGGGTAATAACTGTTCCTGAATCTGGTGGTGTGGGAGCTGATGGTTGAGGGGTAATAACTGTTCCTCAACCTGGTGGTGTGGGACCTGATGGCTGAGGGGTAATAACTGTTCCTAAACCTGCTAGTGTGGGATCTGATGGTTGAGGGGTAATAACTGTTCCTAAACGTGGTGGTGGTGTGGGACCTGATGGTTGTAGGATAATAACTGTTGCTTGTTCCTGAACCTGGTGGTGTGGGTCCTGATGGTTGAGGGGTAATAACTGTTCCTGAACTTGGTGGTGTGGGACCTGATGGTTGCAGGATAATAACTGTTGCTTGTTCCTGAACCTGGTGGTGTGGGAACTGATGGTTGAGGGGTAATAACTGTTCCTGAACTTGGTGGTGTGGGACCTGATGGTTGTAGGAGAATAACTGTTCCTGAACCTGGTGGTGTGGGTCCTGATGGTTGAGGGGTAATAACTGTTCCTGAAGCTGGTGGTGTGGGACCTGATGGTTGAGGCGTAATAGCTTCCTGAACCTGGTGGTGTGGGACCTGATGGTTGAGGGGTAATAACTGTTCCTGAACCTGATGGTGTGGGATCTGATGGTTGAGAGGTAATAACTGTACCTGAAATTGGTGGTGTGGAACCTGATGGTTGAGGGGTAATAACTGTTCCTGAACCTGGTGGTGTGCCACCTGATGGTTGAGGTGTAATAACTGTTCCTGAACTTGGTGGTGTGGGACCTGATGGTTGTAGGATAATAACTGTTCCTGAACCTGGTGGTGTGGGTCCTGATGGTTGAGGGGTAATAACTGTTCCTGAAGCTGGTGGTGTGGGACCTGATGGTTGAGGCGTAATAGCTTCCTGAACCTGGTGGTGTGGGACCTGATGGTTGAGGGGTAATAACTGTTCCTGAACCTGATGGTGTGGGATCTGATGGTTGAGAGGTAATAACTGTACCTGAAATTGGTGGTGTGGAACCTGATGGTTGAGGGGTAATAACTGTTCCTGAACCTGGTGGTGTGCCACCTGATGGTTGAAGGGTAAGAGCTTCCTAAACCTGATAGAGTGGGACCTGACTGTTGAGGGGTAATAACAGTTCCTACACCTGGTGGTGTGGGACCGGATGGTTGTAGGATAATAACTGTTCCTTGTTACTGAACCCGTTGGTGTGGGTCCTGATGGTTGAGGGATAATAACTTCGTTAACCTGTTGGTGTCGGATCTGATGGTTGAGTGGTAATAAATATTCCTGAACCTGGTGGTTTGGGACCTGATGGTTGAGCGGTAATAACTGTTCCTGAACCTGGTGGTGTGGGACCTGATGGTTGAGGGGTAATAACTATTCCTGAATCTGGTGGTTTGGGACCTGATGGTTGCGGGATAATAACTGTTCCTCAACCTGGTGGTGTGGGACCTGATGGGTGAGGGTTACTAACTGTTCCTGAACCTGGTGGTGTGGGACCTGATGGTTGAGGGGTAATAGCTTCCTAATCCTGGTACTGTGGGACCTGATGGTTGAGGGGTAATAACTGTTCCTGAACCTGGTGGTGTGGGACCTGATGGTTGAGGGGTAATAACTGTTCCTACACCTGGAGGTGTGGGACCTGATGGTTGTGGGGTAATAACTGTTCCTAAACCTGCTGGTGTGGGACCTGATGGTTGAGGGGTAATAAGTGTTCCTGAACCTGGTGGTGTGGGATCTGATGGGTGAGGGTAATAACTGTTCCTGAACCTGGTGGTGTGGGACCTGATGGTTGTAGGATAATAACTGTTGCTTGTTCCTGAACCTGGTGGTGTGGGAACTGATGGTTGAGGGGTAATAACTGTTCCTGAACTTGGTGGTGTGGGACCTGATGGTTGTAGGATAATAACTGTTCCTGAACCTGGTGGTGTGGGTCCTGATGGTTGAGGGGTAATAACTGTTCCAGAAGCTGGTGGTGTGGGACCTGATGGTTGAGGAGTAATAGCTTCCTGAACCTGGTGGTGTGGGACCTGATGGTTGAGGGGTAATAACTGTTCCTGAACCTGATGGTGTGGGATCTGATGGTTGAGAGGTAATAACTGTACCTGAAATTGGTGGTGTGGAACCTGATGGTTGAGGGGCAATAACTGTTGCTTGTTCCTGAACCTGGTGGTGTGGGACCTGATGGTTGAGGGGTAATAGCTTCCTAATCCTGGTACTGTGGGACCTGATGGTTGAGTGGTAATAACTGTTCCTGAACCTGGTGGTGTGGGACCTGATGGTTGAGGGGTAATAACTGTTCCTACACCTGGATGTGTGGGACCTGATGGTTGTGGGGTAATAACTGTTCCTAAACCTGCTGGTGTGGGACCTGATGGTTGAGAGGTAATAACTGTTCCTGAACATTGTTGTGTGGGACCTGATGGTTGAGGGGTAATAAGTGTTCCTGAACCTGGTGGTGTGGGATCTGATGGGTGAGGGTAATAACTGTTCCTGAACCTGGTGGTGTGGGACCTGATGGTTGTAGGATAATAACTGTTGCTTGTTCCTGAACCTGGTGGTGTGGGAACTGATGGTTGAGGGGTAATAACTGTTCCTGAACTTGGTGGTGTGGGACCTGATGGTTGTAGGATAATAACTGTTCCTGAACCTGGTGGTGTGGGTCCTGATGGTTGAGGGGTAATAACTGTTCCAGAAGCTGGTGGTGTGGGACCTGATGGTTGAGGAGTAATAGCTTCCTGAACCTGGTGGTGTGGGACCTGATGGTTGAGTGGTAATAACTGTTCCTGAACCTGATAGTGTGGGATCTGATGGTTGAGAGGTAATAACTGTACCTGAAATTGGTGGTGTGGAACCTGATGGTTGAGGGGTAATAACTGTTGCTTGTTCCTGAACCTGGTGGTGTGGGAACTGATGGTTGAGGGGTAATAACTGTTCCTGAACTTGGTGGTGTGGGACCTGATGGTTGTAGGATAATAACTGTTCCTGAACCTGCTGGTGTGGGACCTGATGGTTGAGAGGTAATAACTGTTCCTGAACATTGTTGTGTGGGACCTGATGGTTGAGGGGTAATAAGTGTTCCTGAACCTGGTGGTGTGGGATCTGATGGTTGATGGGCAATAACTGCTCCTGAACCTGGTGGTGCAGGATCTGATGGTTGAGGGGTAATAACTGTTCGTAAACGTGGTGGTGTTTGGGGCCTGATGGTTGTAGGATAATAAGTGTTGCTTGTTCCTGAACCTGGTGGTGTGGGAACTGATGGTTGAGGGGTAATAACTGTTCCTGAACTTGGTGGTGTGGGACCTGATGGTTGTAGGATAATAACTGTTCCTGACCCTGGTGGTGTGGGTCCTGATGGTTGAGGGGTAATAACTGTTCCTGAAGCTGGTGGTGTGGGACCTGATGGTTGAGGAGTAATAGCTTCCTGAA
Organism: Hemitrygon akajei; assembly: GCF_048418815.1. Taxonomy (NCBI): domain Eukaryota; kingdom Metazoa; phylum Chordata; class Chondrichthyes; order Myliobatiformes; family Dasyatidae; genus Hemitrygon; species Hemitrygon akajei. The sequence continues at coordinate 217,098,349 of NC_133124.1, read as the reverse complement.
GCTGGTGGTGTGGGACCTGATGGTTGAGGAGTAATAGCTTCCTGAACCTGGTGGTGTGGGACCTGATGGTTGAGGGGTAATAACTGTTCCTGAACCTGGTGGTGTGGGTCCTGATGGTTGAGGGGTAATAACTGTTCGTGAACCTGGTGGTGTGGGATCTGATGGCTGAGGGGTAATAACTATTCCTGAACCTGGTGGTTTGGGACCTGATGGTTGAGCGGTAATAACTGTTCCTGAACCTGGTGGTGTGGGTCTGATGGTTGAGAGATAATAGCTTCCTAAACCTGGTAGTGTGGGACCTGATGGTTGAGGGGTAATAACTATTCCTGAATCTGGTGGTTTGGGACCTGATGGTTGGGGGGTAATAACTGTTCCTGAATCTGGTGGTGTGGGAGCTGATGGTTGAGGGGTAATAACTGTTCCTCAACCTGGTGGTGTGGGACCTGATGGTTGAGGGGTAATAACTGTTCCTAAACCTGCTAGTGTGGGATCTGATGGTTGAGGGGTAATAACTGTTCCTAAACGTGGTGGTGGTGTGGGACCTGATGGTTGTAGGATAATAACTGTTGCTTGTTCCTGAACCTGGTGGTGTGGGTCCTGATGGTTGAGGGGTAATAACTGTTCCTGAACCTGGTGGTGTGGGACCTGATGGTTGCAGGATAATAACTGTTGCTTGTTCCTGAACCTGGTGGTGTGGGAACTGATGGTTGAGGGGTAATAACTGTTCCTGAACTTGGTGGTGTGGGACCTGATGGTTGTAGGATAATAACTGTTCCTGAACCTGGTGGTGTGGGTCCTGATGGTTGAGGGGTAATAACTGTTCCTGAAGCTGGTGGTGTGGGACCTGATGGTTGAGGCGTAATAGCTTCCTGAACCTGGTGGTGTGGGACCTGATGGTTGAGGGGTAATAACTGTTCCTGAACCTGATGGTGTGGGATCTGATGGTTGAGAGGTAATAACTGTACCTGAAATTGGTGGTGTGGAACCTGATGGTTGAGGGGTAATAACTGTTCCTGAACCTGGTGGTGTGCCACCTGATGGTTGAAGGGTAAGAGCTTCCTAAACCTGATAGAGTGGGACCTGACTGTTGAGGGGTAATAACAGTTCCTACACCTGGTGGTGTGGGACCGGATGGTTGTAGGATAATAACTGTTCCTTGTTACTGAACCCGTTGGTGTGGGTCCTGATGGTTGAGGGATAATAACTTCGTTAACCTGTTGGTGTCGGATCTGATGGTTGAGTGGTAATAAATATTCCTGAACCTGGTGGTTTGGGACCTGATGGTTGAGCGGTAATAACTGTTCCTGAACCTGGTGGTGTGGGACCTGATGGTTGAGGGGTAATAACTATTCCTGAATCTGGTGGTTTGGGACCTGATGGTTGCGGGATAATAACTGTTCCTCAACCTGGTGGTGTGGGACCTGATGGTTGAGGGGTAATAACTGTTCCTGAACCTGATGGTGTGGGATCTGATGGTTGTAGGATAATAACTGTTCCTGAACCTGGTGGTGTGGGTCCTGATGGTTGAGGGGTAATAACTGTTCGTGAACCTGGTGGTGTGGGATCTGATGGCTGAGGGGTAATAAATATTCCTGAACCTGGTGGTTTGGGACCTGATGGTTGAGCGGTAATAACTGTTCCTGAACCTGGTGGTGTGGGTCTGATGGTTGAGAGATAATAGCTTCCTAAACCTGGTAGTGTGGGACCTGATGGTTGAGGGGTAATAACTATTCCTGAATCTGGTGGTTTGGGACCTGATGGTTGGGGGGTAATAACTGTTCCTGAATCTGGTGGTGTGGGAGCTGATGGTTGAGGGGTAATAACTGTTCCTCAACCTGGTGGTGTGGGACCTGATGGTTGAGGGGTAATAACTGTTCCTAAACCTGCTAGTGTGGGATCTGATGGTTGAGGGGTAATAACTGTTCCTAAACGTGGTGGTGGTGTGGGACCTGATGGTTGTAGGATAATAACTGTTGCTTGTTCCTGAACCTGGTGGTGTGGGTCCTGATGGTTGAGGGGTAATAACTGTTCCTGAACTTGGTGGTGTGGGACCTGATGGTTGCAGGATAATAACTGTTGCTTGTTCCTGAACCTGGTGGTGTGGGAACTGATGGTTGAGGGGTAATAACTGTTCCTGAACTTGGTGGTGTGGGACCTGATGGTTGTAGGATAATAACTGTTCCTGAACCTGGTGGTGTGGGTCCTGATGGTTGAGGGGTAATAACTGTTCCTGAAGCTGGTGGTGTGGGACCTGATGGTTGAGGCGTAATAGCTTCCTGAACCTGGTGGTGTGGGACCTGATGGTTGAGGGGTAATAACTGTTCCTGAACCTGATGGTGTGGGATCTGATGGTTGAGAGGTAATAACTGTACCTGAAATTGGTGGTGTGGAACCTGATGGTTGAGGGGTAATAACTGTTCCTGAACCTGGTGGTGTGCCACCTGATGGTTGAAGGGTAAGAGCTTCCTAAACCTGATAGAGTGGGACCTGACTGTTGAGGGGTAATAACAGTTCCTACACCTGGTGGTGTGGGACCGGATGGTTGTAGGATAATAACTGTTCCTTGTTACTGAACCCGTTGGTGTGGGTCCTGATGGTTGAGGGATAATAACTTCGTTAACCTGTTGGTGTCGGATCTGATGGTTGAGTGGTAATAAATATTCCTGAACCTGGTGGTTTGGGACCTGATGGTTGAGCGGTAATAACTAATCCTGAATCTGGTGGTTTGGGACCTGATGGTTGCGGGATAATAACTGTTCCTCAACCTGGTGGTGTGGGACCTGATGGGTGAGGGTTACTAACTGTTCCTGAACCTGGTGGTGTGGGACCTGATGGTTGAGGGGTAATAGCTTCCTAATCCTGGTACTGTGGGACCTGATGGTTGAGGGGTAATAACTGTTCCTGAACCTGGTGGTGTGGGACCTGATGGTTGAGGGGTAATAACTATTCCTGAATCTGGTGGTTTGGGACCTGATGGTTGCGGGATAATAACTGTTCCTCAACCTGGTGGTGTGGGACCTGATGGGTGAGGGTTACTAACTGTTCCTGAACCTGGTGGTGTGGGACCTGATGGTTGAGGGGTAATAGCTTCCTAATCCTGGTACTGTGGGACCTGATGGTTGAGGGGTAATAACTGTTCCTGAACCTGGTGGTGTGGGACCTGATGGTTGAGGGGTAATAACTGTTCCTACACCTGGAGGTGTGGGACCTGATGGTTGTGGGGTAATAACTGTTCCTAAACCTGCTGGTGTGGGACCTGATGGTTGAGGGGTAATAAGTGTTCCTGAACCTGGTGGTGTGGGATCTGATGGGTGAGGGTAATAACTGTTCCTGAACCTGGTGGTGTGGGACCTGATGGTTGTAGGATAATAACTGTTGCTTGTTCCTGAACCTGGTGGTGTGGGAACTGATGGTTGAGGGGTAATAACTGTTCCTGAACTTGGTGGTGTGGGACCTGATGGTTGTAGGATAATAACTGTTCCTGAACCTGCTGGTGTGGGACCTGATGGTTGAGGAGTAATAGCTTCCTGAACCTGGTGGTGTGGGACCTGATGGTTGAGGGGTAATAACTGTTCCTGAACCTGATGGTGTGGGATCTGATGGTTGAGAGGTAATAACTGTACCTGAAATTGGTGGTGTGGAACCTGATGGTTGAGGGGCAATAACTGTTGCTTGTTCCTGAACCTGGTGGTGTGGGAACTGATGGTTGAGGGGTAATAACTGTTCCTGAACTTGGTGGTGTGGGACCTGATGGTTGTAGGATAATAACTGTTCCTGAACCTGCTGGTGTGGGACCTGATGGTTGAGAGGTAATAACTGTTCCTGAACATTGTTGTGTGGGACCTGATGGTTGAGGGGTAATAAGTGTTCCTGAACCTGGTGGTGTGGGATCTGATGGTTGATGGGCAATAACTGTTCGTAAACGTGGTGGTGTGGGACCTGATGGTTGTAGGATAATAAGTGTTGCTTGTTCCTGAACCTGGTGGTGTGGGAACTGATAGTTGAGGGGTAATAACTGTTCCTGAACTTGGTGGTGTGGGACCTGATGGTTGTAGGATAATAACTGTTCCTGAACCTGGTGGTGTGGGTCCTGATGGTTGAGGGGTAATAACTGTTCCTGAACCTGATGGTGTGGGATCTGATGGTTGTAGGATAATAACTGTTCCTGAACCTGGTGGTGTGGGTCCTGATGGTTGAGGGGTAATAACTGTTCGTGAACCTGGTGGTGTGGGATCTGATGGCTGAGGGGTAATAAATATTCCTGAACCTGGTGGTTTGGGACCTGATGGTTGAGCGGTAATAACTGTTCCTGAACCTGGTGGTGTGGGTCTGATGGTTGAGAGATAATAGCTTCCTAAACCTGGTAGTGTGGGACCTGATGGTTGAGGGGTAATAACTATTCCTGAATCTGTTGGTTTGGGACCTGATGGTTGGGGGGTAATAACTGTTCCTGAATCTGGTGGTGTGGGAGCTGATGGTTGAGGGGTAATAACTGTTCCTCAACCTGGTGGTGTGGGACCTGATGGCTGAGGGGTAATAACTGTTCCTAAACCTGCTAGTGTGGGATCTGATGGTTGAGGGGTAATAACTGTTCCTAAACGTGGTGGTGGTGTGGGACCTGATGGTTGTAGGATAATAACTGTTGCTTGTTCCTGAACCTGGTGGTGTGGGTCCTGATGGTTGAGGGGTAATAACTGTTCCTGAACTTGGTGGTGTGGGACCTGATGGTTGAGGGGTAATAACTGTTCCTGAACCTGGTGGTGTGGGACCTGATGGTTGAGGGGTAATAACTATTCCTGAATCTGGTGGTTTGGGACCTGATGGTTGCGGGATAATAACTGTTCCTCAACCTGGTGGTGTGGGACCTGATGGGTGAGGGTTACTAACTGTTCCTGAACCTGGTGGTGTGGGACCTGATGGTTGAGGGGTAATAGCTTCCTAATCCTGGTACTGTGGGACCTGATGGTTGAGGGGTAATAACTGTTCCTGAACCTGGTGGTGTGGGACCTGATGGTTGAGGGGTAATAACTGTTCCTACACCTGGAGGTGTGGGACCTGATGGTTGTGGGGTAATAACTGTTCCTAAACCTGCTGGTGTGGGACCTGATGGTTGAGGGGTAATAAGTGTTCCTGAACCTGGTGGTGTGGGATCTGATGGGTGAGGGTAATAACTGTTCCTGAACCTGGTGGTGTGGGACCTGATGGTTGTAGGATAATAACTGTTGCTTGTTCCTGAACCTGGTGGTGTGGGAACTGATGGTTGAGGGGTAATAACTGTTCCTGAACTTGGTGGTGTGGGACCTGATGGTTGTAGGATAATAACTGTTCCTGAACCTGCTGGTGTGGGACCTGATGGTTGAGGAGTAATAGCTTCCTGAACCTGGTGGTGTGGGACCTGATGGTTGAGGGGTAATAACTGTTCCTGAACCTGATGGTGTGGGATCTGATGGTTGAGAGGTAATAACTGTACCTGAAATTGGTGGTGTGGAACCTGATGGTTGAGGGGCAATAACTGTTGCTTGTTCCTGAACCTGGTGGTGTGGGAACTGATGGTTGAGGGGTAATAACTGTTCCTGAACTTGGTGGTGTGGGACCTGATGGTTGTAGGATAATAACTGTTCCTGAACCTGCTGGTGTGGGACCTGATGGTTGAGAGGTAATAACTGTTCCTGAACATTGTTGTGTGGGACCTGATGGTTGAGGGGTAATAAGTGTTCCTGAACCTGGTGGTGTGGGATCTGATGGTTGATGGGCAATAACTGTTCGTAAACGTGGTGGTGTGGGACCTGATGGTTGTAGGATAATAAGTGTTGCTTGTTCCTGAACCTGGTGGTGTGGGAACTGATGGTTGAGGGGTAATAACTGTTCCTGAACTTGGTGGTGTGGGACCTGATGGTTGTAGGATAATAACTGTTCCTGAACCTGGTGGTGTGGGTCCTGATGGTTGAGGGGTAATAACTGTTCCTGAACCTGATGGTGTGGGATCTGATGGTTGTAGGATAATAACTGTTCCTGAACCTGGTGGTGTGGGTCCTGATGGTTGAGGGGTAATAACTGTTCGTGAACCTGGTGGTGTGGGATCTGATGGCTGAGGGGTAATAAATATTCCTGAACCTGGTGGTTTGGGACCTGATGGTTGAGCGGTAATAACTGTTCCTGAACCTGGTGGTGTGGGTCTGATGGTTGAGAGATAATAGCTTCCTAAACCTGGTAGTGTGGGACCTGATGGTTGAGGGGTAATAACTATTCCTGAATCTGTTGGTTTGGGACCTGATGGTTGGGGGGTAATAACTGTTCCTGAATCTGGTGGTGTGGGAGCTGATGGTTGAGGGGTAATAACTGTTCCTCAACCTGGTGGTGTGGGACCTGATGGCTGAGGGGTAATAACTGTTCCTAAACCTGCTAGTGTGGGATCTGATGGTTGAGGGGTAATAACTGTTCCTAAACGTGGTGGTGGTGTGGGACCTGATGGTTGTAGGATAATAACTGTTGCTTGTTCCTGAACCTGGTGGTGTGGGTCCTGATGGTTGAGGGGTAATAACTGTTCCTGAACTTGGTGGTGTGGGACCTGATGGTTGCAGGATAATAACTGTTGCTTGTTCCTGAACCTGGTGGTGTGGGAACTGATGGTTGAGGGGTAATAACTGTTCCTGAACTTGGTGGTGTGGGACCTGATGGTTGTAGGAGAATAACTGTTCCTGAACCTGGTGGTGTGGGTCCTGATGGTTGAGGGGTAATAACTGTTCCTGAAGCTGGTGGTGTGGGACCTGATGGTTGAGGCGTAATAGCTTCCTGAACCTGGTGGTGTGGGACCTGATGGTTGAGGGGTAATAACTGTTCCTGAACCTGATGGTGTGGGATCTGATGGTTGAGAGGTAATAACTGTACCTGAAATTGGTGGTGTGGAACCTGATGGTTGAGGGGTAATAACTGTTCCTGAACCTGGTGGTGTGCCACCTGATGGTTGAGGTGTAATAACTGTTCCTGAACTTGGTGGTGTGGGACCTGATGGTTGTAGGATAATAACTGTTCCTGAACCTGGTGGTGTGGGTCCTGATGGTTGAGGGGTAATAACTGTTCCTGAAGCTGGTGGTGTGGGACCTGATGGTTGAGGCGTAATAGCTTCCTGAACCTGGTGGTGTGGGACCTGATGGTTGAGGGGTAATAACTGTTCCTGAACCTGATGGTGTGGGATCTGATGGTTGAGAGGTAATAACTGTACCTGAAATTGGTGGTGTGGAACCTGATGGTTGAGGGGTAATAACTGTTCCTGAACCTGGTGGTGTGCCACCTGATGGTTGAAGGGTAAGAGCTTCCTAAACCTGATAGAGTGGGACCTGACTGTTGAGGGGTAATAACAGTTCCTACACCTGGTGGTGTGGGACCGGATGGTTGTAGGATAATAACTGTTCCTTGTTACTGAACCCGTTGGTGTGGGTCCTGATGGTTGAGGGATAATAACTTCGTTAACCTGTTGGTGTCGGATCTGATGGTTGAGTGGTAATAAATATTCCTGAACCTGGTGGTTTGGGACCTGATGGTTGAGCGGTAATAACTGTTCCTGAACCTGGTGGTGTGGGACCTGATGGTTGAGGGGTAATAACTATTCCTGAATCTGGTGGTTTGGGACCTGATGGTTGCGGGATAATAACTGTTCCTCAACCTGGTGGTGTGGGACCTGATGGGTGAGGGTTACTAACTGTTCCTGAACCTGGTGGTGTGGGACCTGATGGTTGAGGGGTAATAGCTTCCTAATCCTGGTACTGTGGGACCTGATGGTTGAGGGGTAATAACTGTTCCTGAACCTGGTGGTGTGGGACCTGATGGTTGAGGGGTAATAACTGTTCCTACACCTGGAGGTGTGGGACCTGATGGTTGTGGGGTAATAACTGTTCCTAAACCTGCTGGTGTGGGACCTGATGGTTGAGGGGTAATAAGTGTTCCTGAACCTGGTGGTGTGGGATCTGATGGGTGAGGGTAATAACTGTTCCTGAACCTGGTGGTGTGGGACCTGATGGTTGTAGGATAATAACTGTTGCTTGTTCCTGAACCTGGTGGTGTGGGAACTGATGGTTGAGGGGTAATAACTGTTCCTGAACTTGGTGGTGTGGGACCTGATGGTTGTAGGATAATAACTGTTCCTGAACCTGGTGGTGTGGGTCCTGATGGTTGAGGGGTAATAACTGTTCCAGAAGCTGGTGGTGTGGGACCTGATGGTTGAGGAGTAATAGCTTCCTGAACCTGGTGGTGTGGGACCTGATGGTTGAGGGGTAATAACTGTTCCTGAACCTGATGGTGTGGGATCTGATGGTTGAGAGGTAATAACTGTACCTGAAATTGGTGGTGTGGAACCTGATGGTTGAGGGGCAATAACTGTTGCTTGTTCCTGAACCTGGTGGTGTGGGAACTGATGGTTGAGGGGTAATAACTGTTCCTGAACTTGGTGGTGTGGGACCTGATGGTTGTAGGATAATAACTGTTCCTGAACCTGCTGGTGTGGGACCTGATGGTTGAGAGGTAATAACTGTTCCTGAACATTGTTGTGTGGGACCTGATGGTTGAGGGGTAATAAGTGTTCCTGAACCTGGTGGTGTGGGATCTGATGGTTGATGGGCAATAACTGTTCGTAAACGTGGTGGTGTGGGACCTGATGGTTGTAGGATAATAAGTGTTGCTTGTTCCTGAACCTGGTGGTGTGGGAACTGATGGTTGAGGGGTAATAACTGTTCCTGAACTTGGTGGTGTGGGACCTGATGGTTGTAGGATAATAACTGTTCCTGAACCTGGTGGTGTGGGTCCTGATGGTTGAGGGGTAATAACTGTTCCTGAACTTGATGGTGTGGGATCTGATGGTTGTAGGATAATAACTGTTCCTGAACCTGGTGGTGTGGGTCCTGATGGTTGAGGGGTAATAACTGTTCGTGAACCTGGTGGTGTGGGATCTGATGGCTGAGGGGTAATAAATATTCCTGAACCTGGTGGTTTGGGACCTGATGGTTGAGCGGTAATAACTGTTCCTGAACCTGTTGGTGTGGGTCTGATGGTTGAGAGATAATAGCTTCCTAAACCTGGTAGTGTGGAACCTGATGGTTGAGGGGTAATAACTATTCCTGAATCTGTTGGTTTGGGACCTGATGGTTGGGGGGTAATAACTGTTCCTGAATCTGGTGGTGTGGGAGCTGATGGTTGAGGGGTAATAACTGTTCCTCAACCTGGTGGTGTGGGACCTGATGGTTGAGGGGTAATAACTGTTCCTAAACCTGCTAGTGTGGGATCTGATGGTTGAGGGGTAATAACTGTTCCTAAACGTGGTGGTGGTGTGGGACCTGATGGTTGTAGGATAATAACTGTTGCTTGTTCCTGAACCTTGTGGTGTGGGTCCTGATGGTTGAGGGGTAATAACTGTTCCTGAACTTGGTGGTGTGGGACCTGATGGTTGCAGGATAATAACTGTTGCTTGTTCCTGAACCTGGTGGTGTGGGAACTGATGGTTGAGGGGTAATAACTGTTCCTGAACTTGGTGGTGTGGGACCTGATGGTTGTAGGAGAATAACTGTTCCTGAACCTGGTGGTGTGGGTCCTGATGGTTGAGGGGTAATAACTGTTCCTGAAGCTGGTGGTGTGGGACCTGATGGTTGAGGCGTAATAGCTTCCTGAACCTGGTGGTGTGGGACCTGATGGTTGAGGGGTAATAACTGTTCCTGAACCTGATGGTGTGGGATCTGATGGTTGAGAGGTAATAACTGTACCTGAAATTGGTGGTGTGGAACCTGATGGTTGAGGGGTAATAACTGTTCCTGAACCTGGTGGTGTGCCACCTGATGGTTGAGGGGTAAGAGCTTCCTAAACCTGATAGAGTGGGACCTGACTGTTGAGGGGTAATAACAGTTCCTACACCTGGTGGTGTGGGACCGGATGGTTGTAGGATAATAACTGTTCCTTGTTACTGAACCTGTTGGTGTGGGTCCTGATGGTTGAGGGATAATAACTTCGTTAACCTGTTGGTGTCGGATCTGATGGTTGAGGGGTAATAAATATTCCTGAACCTGGTGGTTTGGGACCTGATGGTTGAGCGGTAATAACTGTTCATGAACCTGGTGGTGTGGGACCTGATGGTTGAGGGGTAATAACTGTTCCTGAACCTGGTGGTGTGGGACCTGATGGTTGCGGGATAATAACTGTTCCTCAACCTGGTGGTGTGGGACCTGATGGGTGAGGGTTACTAACTGTTCCTGAACCTGGTGGTGTGGGACCTGATGGTTGAGGGGTAATAGCTTCCTAATCCTGGTACTGTGGGACCTGATGGTTGAGGGGTAATAACTGTTCCTGAACCTGGTGGTGTGGGTCCTGATGGTTGCAGGATAATAACTGTTCCTGAACCTGGTGGTGTGGGTCCTGATGGTTTGAGGATAATAGCTGTTCCTGAAACTGGTGGTGTGGGACCTGATGGTTGAGGGGTAATAACAGTTCCTGAAGCTGTTGGTGTGGGACCTGATGGTTGAGGGGTAATAACTGTTCCTGAACCTGGTGGTGTGTGACCTGATGGTTGAGGGGTAATAACTGTTCCTGAACCTGTTGGTGTGGGACCTGATGTTTGAGGGGTAATAACTGTTCCTGAATCTGGTGGTGTGGGACCTGATGGTTGAGGGGTAATAACTGTTCCTCAACCTGTAGGTGTGGGACCTGATGGTTGAGGGGCAATAGTTTCCTAAACCTGGTAGTGTGGGACCTGATGGTTGAGGGGTAATACCTGTTCCTGAACCTGGTGGTGTGGGAGCTGATGGTTGTTGGGTAACAACTTTTCCTGAACCTGGTGTTGTGGGACCTGATGGTTGAGGGGTAATAGCTGCCTAAACCTTGTAGTGTGGGACCTGATGGTTTAGGGGTAAGAACTGTTCCTGAACCTGGTGGTGTGGGACTTGATGGTTGATGGGTAATAACTGTTCCTGAACCTTGTGGTGTGGGACCTGATGGTTGAGGGGTAATAACTTCCTGAAGCTGGTGGTGTGGACCTAATGGTTGGGGGGTAATAGCTTCCTAACCGTGGTAGTGTGGGACCTGATGGTTTAGGGGTAATAACTTCCTGAACCTGTTGGTGTGGGACCTGATGGGTGAGGGGTAATAACTGTTCCTCAACCTGGTGGTGTGGGACCTGATGGTTGAGGGGTAATAGCTTCCTAAACCTGGTAGTGTGGGAACTGATGGTTGAGGGGTAATAACTGTTCCTGAACCTGGTGGTGTGGGACGTGATGGTTGAGGGGTAATAACTGTTCCTGAACCTGGTGGCGTGGGACCTGATGGTTGTGGGGTAACAACTGTTCCTGAACCTGGTGGTGTGGGACCTAATGGTTGAGGGGTAATAACTGTTCCTGAACCTTGTGGTGTGGGTCCTGATTGTTGAGGGGTAATAACTGTTCCTGAACCTGGTGGTGTGGGACCTGATGGTTGAGGGGTAATAACTGTTCCTGAACCTGATGGTGTGGGATCTGATGGTTGTAGGATAATAACTGTTGCTGAACCTGGTGGTGTGGGTCCTGATGGTTGAGGGGTAATAACTGTTCGTGAACCTGGTGGTGTGGGATCTGATGGCTGAGGGGTAATAAATATTCCTGAACCTGGTGGTTTGGGACCTGATGGTTGAGCGGTAATAACTGTTCCTGAACCTGGTGGTGTGGGTCTGATGGTTGAGAGATAATAGCTTCCTAAACCTGGTAGTGTGGGACCTGATGGTTGAGGGGTAATAACTATTCCTGAATCTGGTGGTTTGGGACCTGATGGTTGGGGGGTAATAACTGTTCCTGAATCTGGTGGTGTGGGAGCTGATGGTTGAGGGGCAATAGGTTCCTAAACCTGGTAGTGTGGGACCTGATGGTTGAGGGGTAATACCTGTTCCTGAAACTGGTGGTGTGGGAGCTGATGGTTGTTGGGTAACAACTTTTCCTGAACCTGGTGTTGTGGGACCTGATGGTTGAGGGGTAATAGCTGCCTAAACCTTGTAGTGTGGGACCTGATGGTTTAGGGGTAAGAACTGTTCCTGAACCTGGTGGTGTGGGACTTGATGGTTGATGGGTAATAACTGTTCCTGAACCTTGTGGTGTGGGACCTGATGGTTGAGGGGTAATAACTTCCTGAAGCTGGTGGTGTGGACCTAATGGTTGGGGGGTAATAGCTTCCTAACCGTGGTAGTGTGGGACCTGATGGTTTAGGGGTAATAACTTCCTGAACCTGTTGGTGTGGGACCTGATGGGTGAGGGGTAATAACTGTTCCTCAACCTGGTGGTGTGGGACCTGATGGTTGAGGGGTAATAGCTTCCTAAACCTGGTAGTGTGGGAACTGATGGTTGAGGGGTAATAACTGTTCCTGAACCTGGTGGTGTGGGACGTGATGGTTGAGGGGTAATAACTGTTCCTGAACCTGGTGGCGTGGGACCTGATGGTTGTGGGGTAACAACTGTTCCTGAACCTGGTGGTGTGGGACCTAATGGTTGAGGGGTAATAACTGTTCCTGAACCTTGTGGTGTGGGTCCTGATTGTTGAGGGGTAATAACTGTTCCTGAACCTGTTGTTCTGGGATCTGATGGAAGAGGGATAATAAGTGTTCCTGAACCAGGATCGTTGAAGGCTAATAACTGTTCCTGAAGCTGGTGGTGTGGGGCCTGTTGGTTGACGGTTATAACTGTTCCTGAACCTGGTGGTTTGGGACCTGATGGTTGAGGGGTAATAACTGTTCCTGAACCTGGTGGTGTGGGACCTAATGGTTGAGGGGTAATAACTGTTCCTTGTTCCTGAACCTGCTGTTGTGGGTCCTGATGGTTGATGGGTAATAACTGTTCCTGAACCTGGTGATGTATGACCGGATGGTTGAGGGGTAATAACTGTTCCTGAACCTGGTGGTGTGGGACCCAAGGCTCAGGTACCTCTTTGCTAGTGGTAGCAGTGAGAAGAGTGAATGGCTGTATATGGTGGGATGTCTGGGAAGTCACATGAACTTGGCAGGGTGGGCAGGCATTTAATTGTCCTATGATGGTGGTCTGCAGAATGGCCAAAGGTCCAACTGAATCTCACTTTTGTTTGTTATGCTGGCAATGGGCAGGTTCCTGAATTCGGATGGTGGTCACCTAGTGGAGACTGGGCTAATTTTACTGGTAGGTGGAGAACCTGTTGTCAAAGTGTTTCAGCAGGCCAGGCAACATCTATGAAGAGTTTGGGGCAGAAGTCTTGCAGCGAACTGCCCTTGGGTTAAGCCCTGATGAAGGGTCTGGTCCTGGAGTATGGACTGTATTTCCCTCATAGATGCTGCCTGACTTGCTGAATTCCTCCAGCATTATCTATGCTTTGCTCAAGATTTCCATAGTCTCACCTGTCTAAGAGTCTTTTCCTCTCCAGCAGGCCAATGGCAGCACCATCCACCAGGCCGGGTACTGTTCCTTCAGCGAGGACTGCGGCAAGAACCCGGAGGTGAGCAACAACCTTCTCCCGGCCAGGGTGCCCTGTGTGTATAACGGGCCTGCCCTCAACTTGACCGGGAGTCACCTGACCTTGCTGAAGCAGGTCTGCCCGATGCTCTACACCGGGAGCTCCAGCACCCGGGCGTGCTGTAACGTCAAGCAGCTGAAGATGCTGGAGAAGAGCCTGTCCCTCTCCAAGGCGCTGCTGGTCCGCTGCCCGTCGTGCGTGCAGAACTTCATCAACCTTCACTGCCAGAATACCTGCAGCCCTAACCAAAGCCTCCACATCAATGTCACCAGGACCTTCATGGCCAACGAGACGGGGCCGCCGCGCCTGGCGGTGCTCGAGTACCGGTGCTACTACCAGCGGCATTTCGCGGAAGGAACCTTCGAGTCCTGCAAGAACGTGCGGATCCCGGCCACCGGCGGCTACGCCATCTCGCCCATGTGTGGCAAGTACGGCGCGACGCTCTGCACCACCCAGCGCTGGCTCAACTTCCAGGGAGACTCCAGCAACGGGCTGGCCCCCTTCGACATCGACTTCGTGCTGGTGGGCGCCGACGAGGCGGGGCCCGGCGGCGGCTTCGTGCCCTACGGCGGCCACTTCTGGCGGTGCAACGAGTCCACGGCCAGCGACGGCCAGGCGTGCTCCTGCCAAGACTGCCCAGCCTCCTGCCCACCCATCCCGCCCCCGCCGCCGACCCGCGTCCCCTGGGAGATCGGAAGCCTCCCCGGCTCCTTGGTGGTGTGCATCGCCCTCTTCTGCGCGCTGACCGCCCTCTTCGCCCTCTTCCTGACTCTCCGCTGGGCACTGAGGAGCCGGCTGGCGGGCAAGGCTTCCCCGGCGGCCCCGGGCGACAGGGGCTGCGCCTACAAGGTCAGTCAGGTCACCCAAGGGTGGGTGGCCAACGGCTTCAGGCGCTGGGGAACGGCGGTGGCGCGACACCCGCTGCCGGTCATCGGCGCCTCGGTGGTCGCCGTGGCGGTGCTCTCGGCCGGCCTGACCTACATCACGCTGACCACCGACCCGGTGCAGCTCTGGTCGGCGCCCAACAGCCGCGCCCGGCGGGAGAAAGACTTCCACGATGCCAACTTCGGCCCCTTCTTCCGCACCAATCAGATCATCATCACCGTGAGCAACCGCTCGGACTACACCTACGAGTCGGTGCTGTTTGGTAAAAACAAGTTCTCGGGCATCTTCTCCAAGGGCATCCTCTTGGAACTGCTGGACTTCCAGACCAGGCTGCAGAACATCGAGGTGTGGTCCGAAAAGGCCCAGAGGAACGTCAGCCTTAAAGACTTCTGCTACGCCCCGCTCAACCCTTACGCACCGCGCTCCACCGACTGCGCCGTCAACAGCCTCCTCCAGTACTTCCAGAACAACAGGAGCAGGATCAACGCCGTGGCCCAGCAGAGCATAGCCGGCAATACCGGCACCGTGGACTGGCGGGACCATTTCCTCTACTGTGTGAAGTAGGTAACTGGGTCGCCGCTGGCGGGAGAGGCGTCTGGAGAGGAAGTCACAGCTGGGGAATGGGTCACAGCTGGATGGGGAACAGATGGGCAGAGGGTCACAACTGGAGAGAAAGTCACAGCTGGAGTAGGGCGCATCTGGAGAATAAAACAGCTGGATGGGGAACAGATGGGGAGAGGGTCACAACTGGAGCAGGGCACATCT
This sequence comes from Hemitrygon akajei, assembly GCF_048418815.1. Taxonomy (NCBI): domain Eukaryota; kingdom Metazoa; phylum Chordata; class Chondrichthyes; order Myliobatiformes; family Dasyatidae; genus Hemitrygon; species Hemitrygon akajei. Next base: position 217,083,223 of record NC_133124.1, on the reverse strand, counting down.
GGAGAGGAAGTCACAGCTGGGGAATGGATCACAGCTGGATGGGGAACAGATGGGCAGAGGGTCACAACTGCAGTAGGGCACAGCTGGGGAATGGATCACAGCTGGATGGGGAACAGATGGGCAGAGGGTCATGGCTGGAAGGGGTTAAAGCTGGAGGGTGTGTCAGAACTGGAGTAGGGCACATCTGGAGAATGAAACACATCTGGATTGGCGGGCAGCTGGTGCATAGGGCACAGCAGGGGAAGGGTATTGCAGTCGATGGGATGCCCAGAAAGTGAGAACGGGACATAGTGGCTTGAGGCGGGGAACATGTGGAGAGTAGGGCTCTCTACCCTTTCCTTGGTCCCCCCTCAAATCAGCTGATGAAAGTGCAAAGGTCAGGCATTTTTCCTGTTCTTTCAAGTCTGGCTCTTGTCAGGAGCTGCCCAGTAAGGCCCCCTTCTGTCTACTCGGCATTTACCCGATTCCCGTTTGGACACCCCTACTATCACTCACCCTCACAGGGTGCAACCTGGACATCGTTCCCCCTTCTTACAGCCTGCAAGTCTGTTCCCATCAATTGCAGACGCATCTGCTGGTGTTAAAACTTCCCTAGGCCGTTTCTGTTCCAAACGCAACCACCCATTCCAACAGGGACTAAACCTTTCATTCCTGGCCTGTTCACGGCCTGGGTGCGGTGTTGGTGTCCGACCCGGTGCTGTGGTAATTCCATTATTACTCTCACGTTTGCCAAGGTACAGTGGGGCAACTTTGTTTGCATGTTATCTATACGGCCTACCTTAAACCGGTGAAGTGGTACAAAGGGGAAAGCCAAAAGAAAATGCAGAATATTGTGGAAATACAAGAGATTCTGTAGATGCTGGAAATCTTGATCAACACAGTTTCTATAGCTAGGGTGCCTAAGACTTTTGCACAGTACTGTAGTAATTTCATGTATTGCATTGTACTGCTGCTGCAAAAGGAAACCAATTTCATGACATGTGAGTGACGATAAACCTGATTCTGATATGAGTCTCTATTGTGGACTGAGAGTGGGAAGGGGAACAGGGAGGGAGGAATCATGGTTGGGAAAAGGGGAGGGGAGACGGGAGGGAGTGGGAAGCACCAGGGAGACATTCTATAGTGATCAATAAACCAATTGTTTGGAACCAGATGACCTTGCCTGGTGACTCAGGGCTGGGTGTGGCTGCACCCACGCTAATCCCCACCTCTGGCACTCCTTCTCTGCCACCTGCCCCACACCCCTCCCGCGGCACTCCACCCTTGCTTTTCCCAATACCCTTTACTCCCGCCAGATTTACAAACTCACTTTCTGCTCCATATTGACAGGTACAGTACCGTGCAAAAGTCACAGGCACCCTACATATATATACAGTATGTGCCCAAGACTTTCGCACAGTACTGTATAAAATGCTGGAGGAACTCAGCAGGTCAGGCAGCATCCATAGAGAGGAGTGAACAGTGGCATTCTGCACCAAAGCATCCTGATGAAGGGTCTTGGCCTGAAATGAGCCCTGTCCATTTCCCTCCTTAGATGCTGCCTGACCTGCTGAGTTCCTCCAGCATTTTGCAGTTGGTACAGAATATAGTGTTAGATTTGCAGTTCACATCTTGCTCCGCCTTTGTTAATAACTTTACTCACCTCAACCCCGAACTGATTCCACAAATTATAGACTCACATTCAGATCATGTTCTCAATATCATCTATTCAGTCATTATTTATCCATTTTGTATTTGCATATTTGTCTAATTTTGCACTTTGCCAGTCATTGATTCTGTTGTACTTCTTTGTTCTACTGTGAATGCCCGTAATAGAATGAATCTCAGGGTAGTATGTAGTGACATACACTTACAGTATTTTGATAATAAATTTACTTTGAGCTTTGAAATCTCAGCTGCTTACTTCACTTCCAATCCCCACCCACCCATAGTTGGACTTCATTCCCCTCCATAGATGCTACCTGACCTGCTGGGTTCCTCCAGCACTTTCTGTTGCTTTGCTCAAGATTTCCAGCACCTGCACGATTTCTAGTGTCTCTATATTCTGTTTTCTTTTTTTAGCTGCTACTTTGAGGTGCTTGCGTATGGCGTGATCTGTCAGGATGGCAAGCAAACGAAAGCTTTTGACTGTACATGTGACCACACTGAGAGGTACCGATTCTCTTTTGGCTCCCTGGCTGCTGTGAGTGAGAATGTCTTTCTTTCCGCAGCTCCCCTCTGTCATTCAAGGACAATACCGAGATGGGAATGAGCTGCATAGCTGATTATGGTGCACCCGTCTTTCCATTCTTGGCTGTTGGTGGATACTCAGGTAAGATTTTCAATGGTCTCTTTTGCCTTGGGTTCAGTCAGCATGAAAGCAGGCCCTTTAGCCCATCAAACCCGTGCTGACCATTAAACACCAGTTTCATGAGACGATGAGGCAGGGTACGGGGAGAACTCAGGAGAATGGGGAAGAGGGGAGTAATAAATAAACCGTGATGGAATGACGGAACAGACACGAGGGGCTGAATGGCCTAATTCTGCTTCTGCTGTCTCTTGGTCTTACTATCTAATCTGTCCCTCAATTACTTCAAATCTCTGTGCTTCAATTTGTGATACTCTGCTAAGGGAAATGGGTACCTCTGTCTCAGCCCCACATTACTTTATTCACCCCAGTTAAGACCCCACTAAACTTCCTCTCCAAAGCTGACATCGAGCCTTCTTTGGAGGTTCTCTGTAAACCCGTGAGCTCTACACAGGCCGCAGGTATATGGGTCCTATTGCCCCTTTGCAGGTCCTGACTACAGGTAGTCCACAATTCCCACCTGGAAACATACCCCTGTTACTTCAGCATTGCAGAGTCGGAGCCAAGGATTCCCTCCCTGGTAGCAGTGTTTCAGCATTTTCATTACAGCGGCTGAACGTGGCCTTCGCGAGAACAGCCAGAGCAAGCCTCGCCAGTGACGCCATATCGCATTAATGAATTACAAAAAATGATCAATATGTTCAGGAAACTTGTAGTTCTGTGGGGGGAAAAAATAGCTGAGGAATGTGGAGAGGAGAGGGGACTAGTTGGAAATGAGAAATGGATACCAGGATCTAATAAAACCATAAAACACAGGAGCAGAATTAGGCAAACACGAGGAAATCTGCAGATGCTGGAAATTCAAGCACCACACACAAAATGCTGGTGGAACACAGCAGGCCAGGCAGCATCTATAGGGAGAAGTACAGTCAACATTTCGGGCCGAGACCCATCGTCAGGACTAACTGAGAGGAGAGATAGTAGTATATTTTATCTTTTCTTTCGGTTAGTCCTGACAAAGGGTCTCGGCCCAAAACGTCGACTGTGCTTCTTCCTATAGATGCTGCCTGGCCTGCTGCGTTCCACCAGCATTTTGTGCGTGTAGCAGAGTTAGGCAATTAGTCAGTCTGTCACGGCTGATTTATCGTTCCCTCGGTCCCATCCTCCTGCCTCCTCCCCATACAGCGCCACGGTGGCGTAGCGGTTAGCGCTATGCTATTGGAGCATGGAGTGTCAGAGTTCAGAGTTCAATGCCTGCGCTGTCCCTGTGATCGTGTGGGTTTCCTCCGAGTGTTCCAGTTTCCTCCCACAGTCCAAAGACCGGTTAGTAGGTTAATTGGCCATTGTAAATTTTCCTGTGATTAGGCTAGTGGGTTGCTAGGTGTGGCTCATTGGGCCGGAGGGCCGGTTTGGTGGTGTTTCTCTAAATATATAAATAAACAACCTTTGTCACCCTGACTAATCAAAAACCTATCACCCTCTGCTTTAAATATACCCAATGGGTTGGCCACAGCCGTCTGTGGCAATGATTTCCACAGGTTCACCACCAAGAAATTGTTCCTCAACCTTATTAAAGCTACTCCCCAGAATAATGGGTTTACTTCCTGGGTTCATTCCCACTCAGAAACCGCCCTTCCGCTGATTTAACAAAGCCTGGAAGATCCTGGGGGATTTTGCTCAGATTACCTGGCAAGTAACTTCCCGTTCAGGTTATCCCCTCGAAACGTTCAGCCTCTGGCATCTGGGACAGCGTTAAGGTCACTCTACTTTAACCTTTGCTTTGTTGTCTAACAGGTGAAGATTTCTCCCAAGCCCAAGCACTCATCATGACATTCTCTCTAAACAGCTACAGTCGCGACGATCCCAGATTCGAATTTGCATTGCTCTGGGAGAAAGAATACTTAAAAATTCTACAACAGTACAAGCAGAACAAATCCATTAGTTTCAACTTTGTCTACATGTCAGAGGTATGGTGTCTCCAAAGTCTCAACCCTGTCAAATTCTTTTAAGTTCAAGTTTATTGTCATTTAACCCTACACATGTATACAGCTAAACGAAACTAAGTTCCTTGGGAGCCAAGGTGTGACCCACTATACGAGCACAACAACTTTACTCTCAACACGGACAAGACTGAAGAGATGATTGTGGACTTTAGGAAAGTACAGGCTGACCACTCCCCACTGCATATCACCAGGTTCTCCGTAGAGAGAGTCAGGAGCACCAGGTTTCTTGGACTGATCTCACCTGGTCCCTCAACACCACCTCTGTAGTCAGGAGGTACAACATACAGCACATAAAATAGTATTAACATGAATGAATGATCTTTATTGTCATTATACATAGGTACAATGAAACTCTGTTTGGCTTCCTCTCAGGAAATCAAACAAAGCATTAGATAAAAACAAGACCATAATAGAAAAACAGTATTAAATAGATAAGTAGCAGAAAATAAGTTACAGCAGCACCAGAATGTCACAGTAATGCACAAAGTGCCGTTAGTGCGAGTATTTGAGTCCTTGTGTGTGCTCACAGTTTCAGTCATTGTTCTGTGGGAGTGGTGTGATGGAGGCCACAGCTCTGTGGTAGAAGCTGTTCCTCCGTCTATTTGTTCTGGCTTTTAGTGTCCTGAACCTTTTGCTGGACGGCAGCAGGTCAGACAGGGAGTGGCCGGGCTGTGTGGTGTCTCTGGTTATGCTGATTGCATTATACATTATACTTTAATACATTATAACATAATACATTAACAGATAAAAAAAAGTATTCTGTAGATGTTTTCTCTAACACCGGAGGCTGAGGGGAGATCTGGTAGAGGTTTATAAGATAATGAGAGGCATGGATAGAGTAGATGGAGTATCTGTTTCCCAGGGTTGAAATGTCTAAAACCTGGGCGGATGCTTTGAAAGAAAGAAGGGGGTAGGTTCAAGGGGGATGTGAGGGGTATGTTTTTTACTCACAGAGTGATGGATGCCTGGAATGCGCTGCCTGGTATGGTGGAAGAGGCAAACACATTAGAGGCTTTTAAGAGATGTTTAGATAGGCACATGGATGTGAGGAAGATGGAGGGATATGGACATGGTGTAGGTAGGAGGAAATAGTGTTGGGGTCTTTTTGATTTGCTTTTTAGCTGGTTCAGCACAGCATTGTGGGCTGAATGGCCTGTTCCTGTGCTGTACGCTTCTATGTTCTCTGTACAATTTGACACAAAGCATATATACAACATATACCGGTAGTTATATGCGGTAATTGAGTCCCGGTAAAGTCACTCAGAGACCGTATCAGTACAAACTCTTTATTCAAAGCACCCGGGGCTGACTGTTAGTCACTCAAACAGGCACAGACTGTCTGTGATTGTTCCTGCCCGATCCACCAACTAACTCACAATTCCCCTTACAGAAGAGAGATAGTGTTCAGATACCCCTTCACATACCAAGCTGGAGTCAGACTTAATCTATTGCTTGACTGTAACGAGAGACAAATTACAGAATAGGTATAATAGACAGAACATACACAGAACAGGCTGGTCTTATCTCTGTGCATGTCTGCACAAAGAAACAAAGACCTTGAAACACTGTCTAACTCCCAGAAGAAATATGGCTCAGCATGGCTTAGCACATCTGTTGATCATCAGCAGTTTCTTTCAGAAGAAAAGGCTGCTATTGTTTAACTAATGTGTTAAGCCTTTTACATACTTTATCAGAACCTCTTGACCATGTCCCTATGCATTGAGTTGCTGCCACATGATAGGCTGATTTGATATTTGCATTAACGAGCAGGTGTACAGATGTACCTAATAATGTGGCCAGTATAACACTCTCTTCACTTACTCTGCGGACGCATTGACCGTCCTGAGGTGACGCTCCTCTGTAAGACCTGAATAGAAGTGTGGTTTGGGCTTATTTGCTTTAAAAGTAGTGGATACGGCCCGGTCCAACACGGGTAAAGCACGCTCACATGAAATGTTGTTGCAGGAAAGCAGCATCCATCATCAGGGACCCCCACCGCCCGGGACTCAGGGATAGTTATCACCTCTCAACCATCTGGCCCTTAGACCAAAGGGGATAACTTCATTTGCCCCATCTTTGAAATGTTCCCATAACCTACGGACTCACGTTCAAGGCCGCTTCATCTCATGTTCTTGATATTGATTGTTTGCTTGCTTGTTTGTTTTTGTTTATTTATTTATTATTTCTTTTTGTATTTGCATGGTTTGTTGTCTCTAGTATGCAGGTTGAACGCTCAAGTTGGTGCGGACTTCCACTCATTTCTGTTATGGTTATTATTCCATAGATTCGTTGAGTGTGCCCACAAGAAACGGAATCTCAGGGTTGTATATGATGATATATATGTACCTTGATAATAACTTTGAACTTTGTTTCCTCTTGTGTTGTAGCGCTCCCTGGAAGATGAGATCAACAGAACCACGGCACAAGATATTCCTATTTTTGCCATCAGTTACCTGGTTATATTTATTTACATTGCCTTGGCCCTTGGGGAGTATTCCAGCTGGAAGACTATTATGGTACGTAACTTGCTACTACACTTGTTCGATCACATTTTTCACTGAACCTCTCTGAAAGTTTAGTTTAAGTGGGTGGCCAGGTGGAGATACATCTCTATGAAAGGAGGTGAAAGGTGCTCCTTCCCTCCACTAGCCTGCAGGTCACCCTTGGGCAAGGTGTAGCACCTGCTTAGCCCCCCCGATCAGGGTCACGTGAAGCCATGGGAGCAGGTGGTGGATGGTCGTACGAGCAGCCGGTGCAGATCACAAGTCCTGGTTATGCGACCACTGACACCAGGCAGACAGTCTCTGAAGTGTATTGATAATGGCTGGGGTCACCCGTCTTGTAAAGACACTGGCCAGAAGAAGGCAATAGAAAACCAGTTATGTAGAAAAATTTAGCAAGACAATCACGGTCATGGAAAGACCATGATCGCCCACTTCATACGACATGGTGCATAATGATGATATCATATGATATGGCACATAATGATGATGCCATGTGACAGCACATAATGAACGGACAACTGGAACATTACAGCACTGTACAGGCCCTCAGCCCATGATGTTGTGCCAGTCAATAAACCTGTATGCTAAAATCAATCTAACCCTTCCCTCATACGTAGTCCCCATGTGCCTGTCATCCATGTGCTTATCTAAGATTCATAAATGCTCGATTATACCCACCTTTACCACCCTCCATTTTTAAGAACATAGAAGCACCAGAACAGCTAAAAAGCAAACCAAAAACACTAATCCCTCTTACCTACACAATGTCCAGAACCCTCCATCTTCCTCACATCCATGTACCTATCTAAGAGCTTCTCCCCTATCATAACTACCTCTACCACCACCCCTAGTTCCATGCACCCACTACGCCGTGTGTAAATAAATAAATAAAACTGACAACCCGCCCCCCCATTGATTGGATCCTGAGTGGCTTTGAGAGGGTGGATGTGGGGTGAATGTTATGAGAGAATCGGGGACTAGAGGTCACTGATTGAAAAGAGATGGTGTACTATTCAACACAAAGAAGGCAGGGACACATCCATCATCAGGGAACCCATCCACCCAGATCATGCTCTCTTCTTGCTGCTGCCATCAAGGTGGAGGTACAGGAGCCTCAGGACTAACACCCCCAGGTTCAGGAACAGTTATTATCCCTCAACTATCAGCCTCCTGAACCAAAGGGGATAACTTCACTTGCCCCATCATTGAAATGCTCCTATAACATAAGGACTCACTTTCAAGATCGCTTCACCTCATGTTCTCAATATTTATTGCTTATTTATTTATTATTATTATTATTATTTCCTTTTTGTATTTGCTGAGTGTTGCCTTTTGCACTCTGGTTGAAGGCCCACGCTGGGTGGTCTTTCATTGATTCTGTTATGGTTATTATTCTATAAATTTATTGAGTATACCTGCAAGAAAATGGATCTCAGGGTTGTATATGGTGACATATATGTACATTGTAATAAATTTATGTTGAACTTTGAAACATTTTATAGAGAACTACAGCACAGAAGCAGGCCCTTTGGCCCATCTAGTCCATGCCAAACTATCAATCTGCCTGCTCCCATCGACCTGCACCTGGACCATAGCCCTCCATAGCTCTACCATCCATGTACTTATCCAAAACTTCCCTTAAATGTTCAAATCAAACCCCCATCCACCACTTCCACTGGCAGCTTGTTCCACATTCTCACCACCCTCTGAGTGAAGAAGTTCCCCCTCATGTTCCCTTTAAACATTTCCCCTTTCACCCTTAATCCACGTCTGTACTTGTCTCAGCCAGCCTCAGTGAAAAAAGCTTGCTTGCGTTTACCCTATCTATACCTCTATCAAGTCTCCCCTCAATTCTCCTGTGCACCATTTCCCTATCACTCAGGCTCCCAAGTCCTGGTAACATCCTTGTCGGAGAGGATATCCTTGTTTGCATCCCAGATCTCCGGAATCAGAGTCAGGTTTATCACTGACATATGTTGTGAATTTTGTTAATTTGCAGAGCAGTGCAAATGATATACTGCAATAAGAAACATGTATCTGAAAATTAAATTAATAGTGAAAAAAGAGAACAAAAAATAGTGGTGTTCCCGGGTTCATTGTCCGTTCAGAAATCTGATGGCTGTTGGCAAGAAGCTGTTCCTGAATCGTTGAGTGTGTGTCTTCAGGCTTCTGTACCTCCTCCCTGACGGTAGCAATGAGAGCAAGGCATGACCTGGGTGCTGGGGATCCTTAATGATGGATGCCACCTTTTCTTGAGGCATCACTCTTTGAAGATGTCCTGGATGCTGGAGAGGCTGGTGCCCATGATGGAGCTGACTGAGTTTACAACTTTCTGCAGCCTTTTCCGGTCCTGAGCAGTAGCGCCCCCTCCCCCCTCCACTGCCCATACCAGACAGTGATGCAACCAGTTAGAATGCTCTCCACGGTACATCTATAGGAATTTGCAAGGGTCTTTGGTGGCATACCAAATCTCCTCAAACTCCTAATGAAATATGGCCACTGTTGTGCCTTCTTTGTAACTGCATCGAATTGTTGGGACCCGAATAGATCCTCGGAGATATTGACACCCAGGAACTTGAAATTGTTCCCTCTTTCCACTTCTGATCCCTCGACAAGGACTGGTGTGTGTTGTGAACAGATGTGACAATGTAGTAAAAGAAGGACCAATGAAAGATATGAAAAAGTACTGACTTGATTTTTTTTTTTCCGGACTCTCTTTACCCACAGATCGACTCAAAGATTACGCTCGGGTTGGGCGGAATTCTTGTGGTGTTGGGAGCTGTCCTCTCGTCCATGGGCTTTTACGCTTATATTGGAGTTCCCTCCTCCCTCATCGTTCTGGAAGTGGTTCCCTTTCTAGTGCTTGCTGTGGGTGCAGACAATATATTCATCCTCGTTCTCCATTATCAGGTCAGCTACGGTTTCAGATTCAGATTCGCATGTATATTGAAACATACAGTGAAATGTGTTAACAACCAGCACAGGTAAGGGTGTGCTGGAGGCAGCCCGCGAGTGTTGCCACGCATTGCGTTGGCAGCGTAGTGTGTCCACCTTGTTCAGTGGCAATCAGGTTGATTGTTGCTGTCCTACGCGATGTGAAATTTATTGTCTTGCCGCAGCGGAACAGTGCAAAGACATCAAATCGTAAACATGAGAGGATCTGCAGATGTAGGAAATCCAAAGAAACACACACACACAAAGTGCTGGAGGGACTCAGCAGGTCAGGCAGCATCTATGGAGAGGAATAAACAGTTGATGTTTTGGGCTGAGCCCCTTCTTCAAGACTGGAAAGGGTAGAATGCCAGAATAAAAAGGTGCGGAGAGGGGATGGAGGACGGCTAGAAGGTAAAGGACTGGGGAGGAAGGAATCTGATAGGAGAGGAGAGTGGACCACAGAAGAAAGGAATGAGGAAGGGACCCAGATGGAAAGCGATAGGCAGGTGAGAAGTGGTAAAGGGAATAGAAGAGGAGGAAAGAAAAGATTTTTACTGGAAGGAACAATCGCTATTCATAACTTCAGATTGGAGGCTACCAGACAGAGTATTAGACGTTGCTCCTCCACCCAGAGGGTGCCTTCATCTTCACACAAGAGCAGGCCATGGACCGACATGTTGGAATGGGAATGGGAATAGGGATTAAAATGTTCAGCCACCAGGAAGTTCCACTTTTGGCAGATAGAGTGGAGGTGCTCAACGAAGCCATCAAATTACTGTAAGTGAAAGGAATAAGCAGTGTAAATGGACGGTGGTGTCATACGTACATGGGCCTTTGAGAATTCTGATGGGGAAGGAGCTCTTCCTGAATTGTTGAGGGGGAGTCTCCTGCTTGGGGCCTTGTTCTGGGCACCTTGCCGCTGACAGGGTGCTTACTGACTGTGACCTTCTCTTCAGAGGGACGAGAGGAGAGCAGAGGAATGTCGGGAGGAACAGATCGGCCGTGTGCTGAGCGAAGTGGCTCCCAGCATGCTTCTCTGCAGCTTCTCCGAGTCCATCTGCTTCTTCCTTGGTAAGAGTTGCATTTTGTTTTGCTTCTTCGCCGAACAATGCTCAGACGTTGTGAGGTTAGAATTTCCCCCAGGAGATCCTCCTGCAGCAATAAAGGCCAAAGCACAGACCAGTCCAAGTTAAAGATGTTTATTGCCACGTGTGTCCTGGACAACAAAATGATTGTACTCTGGATCCCATGCAGCATAAAAAAACACAATAAGCATGTGAGGGCAGGATTGGCCATGGATATTGCATCCTAGCTGTCATATACACAAACCTGGGCAGCAGGATATAGACAGCGAGCTGGTTGCCCACATCGCAAGCTCCCCCTCTCGACACATCTGATGAATCCAAAGGAATAGTGGAGACCGATACAGTTTGGTACTAGCGGTGTCATGGAAGTTGGCAGTTAGCGTTGAACTCAATGTACGACTGCCTTAGGGACTCCATCTCCAGATTTTCTCTCAGGGTTTACTCCCGAAGCCTTCCCCATGAGTGGGTATGGCCACAAGGCAGCAGAGGTTTGAGATCAGAGTTTTCCTTCTCCTAGATGAGCTGCCAACCATGGCTGATGAGCCCAACCTGCTCGAAGCAACTGATTTTAAGGCGGCCCTTTGCCCCTTCTCCTGTCAGTAGAAACAGTTCCTCCAGGCTTAGTAGCTAAGCCACACGTGAAGGCCAGGAGCTGGACTTGGTTGTCAGAGGCTATTTTGACATGTACGCTATTGGGACCATTTAATAGGTAGTGGGAGCTTGTCCCCATTACCACCCCCAGCTATAACAACCTTAAGGAACCATAATAAGCATAAATAACACAATAAATACAAATCTAAATGCAGTTCTATAAACATAATGTAGAAGTGACTGAGTGTGGTGCTATAAACGTAAGATTAGCTTATACACATATGTATGTTGTGTGGCAGGGTGAGAATGAAAGGGTTAATATATGAGGAGACTTCATTGTCTCTGGCCTGTACACAATGGAGTTTAGAAGGATGAGGGAAGGATGGTATTGAAACCTACCAAATATTGAAAGATCAGGGATACCCGACCTTTTTTATACCATGGACTCCTACCATTAACCAAAGGGTCCATGGACCCCAGGGGAACCACTGGCCCAGACAGAGTGGACACGGAGAGGATGTAATGATATTGGTTTATTATTGTCACATGTACTGAGATAGCTAGTCTTGCAAACTGTTCCTACAGATCAGAACATTGCGTTGAGGTAGAACAATAACAAAGCAGAATAAAGTCCATAAGCTACCCAAAGAGTGCAGCGCAGGTAAACGATAACAAGGTAGATTGTGAGGCCAAGAATCTATCTTAACACACAAGAAGTCTGGTGAAGAGTCTGACAACAGTGGGGCAGAGCTGTCCTTGAACCTGGTGGTAATGTGCTTTCAGTGTTTTGGATCTTCTGCCTGATGGGAAAGGGTAGAAGAGAAAACGTCCAGGGTAGTTGGGATCTTTGATTATGCTGTCTGGTTCAGGGGCAGCAAGAAGCGTGGAGAGAGTCCGTGGTTTCTGCAACGTGCTGAGCTGCATCCACAACTCTCTGCAGTTTCTTACGGTCACGGGCAGAGCAGAGGCCGTACCAAGCCCAGATAAGGTGCCCGAGTAGTGGGATCTGGAGGGGTGAATGTGAAAACTCCACACAGAAAGCACCAGAGGTCAGGATCGAACCTTTGCCATCTACATAACATGACTTGACTTGACCCCCCTGCCTTAGCTCAGCTGTTGCCGAAGCCCTCACCCACCGCTGTAATACCTCCACATTTGGTGATTCCAGCACTCCTTTGGTTGACCCCATTCATTTTATATCGGAAAATCTTCTGTCCGTGTGTTCAAAGTTCAAAGTAAAGAGTGTGTTTCCTCTTACTCAGCCATCACCACCACAGCATCCCGCTTAAATGAAGCCTGAAGTTTCAGATTATTCTCCAGCTTTTTAAATCCCTCAACGGTTTTGCCCCTCCCTGTCTCTGTAACCTCCTCCTGCTCTGTTGCCTCCAAAGTACCTATACTTCCAATTCTGGTCAACTGACCCCCCCCCCCCCCATCCCCTCAAGTTTAAACGTTCTACTCAAATTTTAGCTTTCCAATCCATCCCTAAACATCTCTGTCACTTAAAGTCTTCCTTAAAGCTTTCGAGTAAGGCTTTGCTTCAGACCCAATTCCTCTTCTCTAACGCGAGATCTCCTTCAGTTCGATTCTGATTGGAGCCAGGTTTATTATCACTGAGATACGTTGTGAAATTTGATGTTTTGTGGCAGCAGACCATTGCAATTCATTTTAAAAATGATCGCAATATACAAGAAGAAATATTTTTTTTAAAAAAAATAAAAGTAGTTCGAAAAAGAGCAAATGGTGAGGTAATGTTCACGGGTTAGAAATCTGATGGCACGGGAGGAGAAGCCAAGTCATTGAGTGCGTGTATCAAGCTCCTTCCACATTTCACACATCAGAATCGGGTTTAATATCACCGGCGTATGTTGTGAAGTATGTTGTTAACTGTGCGGCAGCAGTACATGCCGCACAATTTATCAGTACATGATAAATATAGAAAAAAATGTGAATTACAGTTAGTGAGCATATATAAATAGTTAAGTAATCATGCAAACCAATAGAAAATAAAAAACAGTAGTGAGGTAGTGTTCATCGATTCGATGTCTATTCTGAAGTCGGATGGCAGAGGGGGAAGAAGCTGTTCCTGAATCACTGAGTGTGTGCCTTCAGGCTTCTGCACCTCCTTCCTGATGGTGACAATCACCCAGGCACGTCCTGGGTGATGAGGGTCCTTGATGACGGACGTCACCTTTTCTGAGGCTTTGCTCCCTGGAGATGTTATGGATACTATGGAGGCTAGTGCTCATGATGGAGCTGATGAAGTTTACAACTGTGCAGTAGCCCCCGCCCTCCTCCCCCATACCAGATGTTGGTGCAACCAGTTAGAATAGTTTCCACGGTACATCTGTAGAAATTTGCGAATGTTTTTGGTAAAATGGAAGAGTTCTGTGAGTGGTAATTTTGAACACCGGGTTAGCTGTAAGGACAGAATGTGGTAGGTAGCAATGACACTGTCTGACATCTCCTGTGACCCCTGTTCAATGCTGAACATAGACTTACGCACATTTTCCTTGTGACTCTGTGTGCTCCCCCCAGCGCTCCTCATTGCAAAGGGGTGTAAGGTTCCTGGCATCTGTACGTTGCCCCCAGTGTGGGTGCAAGTTAGAATATGGCAGTTCCAGGAAGAGCATATAAACTTAATGTCAGTGGTGGGAATCGAACCCGGGTCACTGACACTGCAATAGTGTTACACTAACCACTACACTACCATGCTGTTGTGTACAAACGTGGAGCTGGGTGGTTTAACCTTGACATCTCAGAGTAGCCAGCTGGAGGATTTAAACCGATTACCCGTTATTGTTGGTGTGGATGGTAATGGCTGTTTCACTGGTTTGAGCAACTGCCTGATTTAAAAGGGGAAATGTTGGTGCAGGTGCCCTCACCAAGATGCCAGCAGTGCGCACGTTTGCCCTGTACGCAGCACTGGCTGTGCTCCTCGACTTCCTGCTCCAGATGTCGGCCTTCGTAGCTCTGTTGTCCCTGGACGCTCGGAGAGAGGAGGTACTGTGCGCTCACCCTGCCTTGATTCTGACTCTCGATCGTGATGATTGAAGCATTTACACAATCAGACCACATAGATTGCTGGTGTGATCACTCGTGGGGAGATTGATTACAAACATTTCCAACCCACATCTACAAACCTTGATCAAATAACCACACAACAGACTTTAAAACACAAATAGTATGGCCACAAAGAACTTGCCACTTTGATTGATCCATTTCTGTGATTAATAAACCCAAGAGGTTCTGCAGATGCTGGAGGTCCAGAGCAAAACACACAAAATGCTGGAGGAACTCAGCATGTCGGGCAGCATCTGTAGAGAGGAATAAACAGTCAACGTTTCGGGCCAATGCTCTTCATCAGGACTGGAAAGCAAGGGGGAAAACATAAGATTCTGCAGATGATGCAAATCCCGAGGAACACAAAATACTGGAGGAAGTCAACAAGTGAGACAACATCTGTCAAGGGGAATAAATCTTTGATGAAGGGTCTCAGCCTTCATTGATCAAGATTTCCAGCAGCTCTTGTGCCTCTTAGTACAAAGCAAGTTACGATCCTGTCCTAAATGTCAGCTAGCAGTCACCTCCAAGCTGAGAGAGTCGAACAAACATTTCCGATACAAATAAGGCAACATATCATATCTACAATTCTCAACATGAGATTCTGCAGAAGCTCAAAATCCAAACAGCAGACTCAATGTTGGAGGAACTCAGCAGATCGGGCAGCATCTGTTGAGGGGAGTAAACAGTTGACGTTCCAGGCCAAGGCTCTTTCTCAGGCTACTCCGAGTCCTTCGGGTCAAGCCCCTTCAAGTTCGTGATGAAGGGTCTCAGTCTGAAACATCGACTGTTCCTTCCTCCCTTGCTGCCTGACCTGCTGAGTTCCTCTAGTATTTTGTGTGCTTTACCCTTGATCAAATAATCTGAGGCAGACATAACGAACACACAAATAATATGGCCACAAAAGAACTTGCCTCTTTGATTAATCCAATTCTGTGATTAGCATGTGTAAAACAGATTACTTTACATAAAATCTGAAGCATGCCACTATTCTGCTCTCTCCTGTAGGCAGCCAGGTTTGACATATGTTGCTGTGTACGTTCAAAACATGGAAAGAAGAAGAAGAAGAGAGAAGGTTTCTTGCTGACCTTAATGAGAGAGTATTATGCCCCTTTTCTTCTGCACTCTGTTACAAGGATTGTTGTGGTAAGAGAATTGAAATTAGTTTATTATTGTCACAGGTACTGTCTACTATCAGGCAGGAGACTCCGACGCATAAAGACAAGAGCGGTCAGGATGGGAAACAGTTTCTTCCCTCAGGCCATTAGGCTTCTGAAATCCCTGCCACTTTGCATTTGGCGTGTCACGGGATAATTTGTACTGTTCCCGACAATACTTAATTTGTGTATTTTACTTTGTTTACCTATGCCTAATTAATTTGTAGATTTAATTCTTACTTTCCTAAGTTATTGTGTGTTATATGTGTGTAATATGTACTACTGTGCTTCACACCCTGATGCAGAGAAACGTCTTGTTTGACAGTATACATGTATATAGTTAAATAACAGTAAACTTGACTTGAGTTGATATACTGATCATTTACTGATGTACCTGAGAGGAGAGTTAACATCTTAGGGAGAGTTAGCATCTCTGGTGAAGGGGCTTGTTGTGTCTGTTCCGGGGCAGCTCGTTCACCTTTGGTCCCCACTGGACACTCAGCTCTCTCACCTGTGGCTCCAAGTGGCTGTTTGCATGCTTTGACATCCGGATTAAACCAGGTGAGGGTAGCTGACGTCCTCACACCCTAGTGAGATAGGGACATGCCTGTCCTAGCCTGCAAGTCCTAGTCAGCTCCCTGGGCGGATGAGATCTGACGGCCAGGAAGACAGTACTGCCACGATCCGTGGAGAGCGAAGGGCTTGACAAGGCACGGGAGAAGCCAGAGTGGAACTGCCCCAGTGCAACAGCGTTTCCATTTTAAAAACTCTCCCGCACAGGTTTCGACAGGATGGAGAACCACCATTCACTGGTGTACAGTGTAAAGCCTTTTCGTCTGCAGGAACAGTCTCGCATACTGTTCATACAGATGAAACCATTACTTGCAGTTAAGTTGAACAGTAACTATGCAGAATAAAGTGGAACAGCTACAGAGACAGTGTAGACGGTAAGGTGCAAGATCATAACAAGGTAGACTGTGAGGTCAAGAGTCCATCTTATTGTACTAGAGACCCATTCAGTAGTGGTAAAACAGTGGGGTAGATAGAAGCTGTCCTTGAACCTGGTGATACTGCTTTTAGGCTTCAGTATCTTCTGCCCAAAGGCAGATGCAGTTCAACCCGGAAAAGTGCAAAGTGGTTCACATTGGAAGGATGGATTTGAAGATGGAGTACAAGATTAATAGCAGGGTTCTTGGCAGTGTGGAGGAACAGGGGGATCTTGGGGTCCCTGTCTACAGATACCTCCAAGTTGTTGCTCAAGTTGATAGGGAGGTTAGAAAGCGTAGAGAGTGTTGGCCTTCATCAGTCTGGGCATTGAGTCCAAGAGCATGAGGTAATGTTGCAGCTCTTTAAAACTCTGGTTAGACCACACTTGGTGTATTGTGTTCAGTTCTGGTCACCTCTTAATAGGAAGGATGTGGTGGATGTGTGAACACACTGCTAGAGGTGGTGGTAGGGGCAGATACATGAGGGGCATTTAAGGGGCTCTTAGACAGGCACATGGACAGTAGAAAACTGGAGGGCTATGTGGGAGGGAAGGTTTAGATTGATCACAGGGTAGGTTAAAAGGCCGGCACAACATTGTGGGCCGAAGAGCCTGTACTGTGCTGTGCTCCAAAAGAGAGAATGTTTGGGGTGGGCGGGGGTCTTTGATTGCTCTGGCTGTTTTATTGAGGCTGCGAGAAGTACCGACAGAGTCCATGGAGGGGAGGCTGGTTTCTATGATGTGCTGAGCTGTGCCCATTACTCTACAAGCTGCTGTGTACCCAGCCACTATGTTCTACCCACAATCCCACGATCTCACTTGTCCATTGTAAGTCTCCCTGTTGTTCTGTGTCCATGTCAAACTTTAGTAACAAACCTTTCTTTATTTCTAGATGATTACATTCCTCTTCATGCTGTGTGCTGCTATATTTTTGATGTTACATGTTCGCGTGGGCCTCGACCAGGAGCTGGCTCTGCCAACGGTTAGTGTTCAGCCATCTCACCCCCTCCACGTGGAGCTGGCTGGCTGTTTTTTCATCTCCTTACTCCTACCCTCACTTCCCAGAGTGTGGATGAACAGAGGGACCTGGCGATATTTGTCCATAAATCCCCAGAAGTGTATGGTCAGATATAGTGGTGGAAAAGGCTCGAAGAGCACCAGCCTACATCCATCTTGGCACAAGCAGAAGATCTGAGACACCATGTTACAACTTTATGAAATGTTGGTCAGGCCCCGCCTGGAGCATTGTGTGCAGTTCTGGGCACCACACTGTAGGAAGGTGCAGAGGAGATTCCACAGGTTGTTGACTTGATTGGAGCATCCCAGACACAAGGAGACACCAGACAGTCAGAGTGCTTTTCCCTGGAGTGGAGGAGGCTGTGGATTGACTTGATAGGGATGTTTATAATTAGGAGACATTACTAGGGTAGATAGACAGGAACAGAACTTGGCCCATCAAGTCTGCTCCACCATTCCATCAGGCAGAATATATTATTCCTCTGAAAACTATTCTCCTTCCTTCTCCCTGTAAACTTTGATGCCCTGACTAATCAAGAACCTATCAACCTCTGTTTTAAATACACTCTATCACTTAGCCTCCACTATATCACAACATTCCCCTTTTCTCTCTCCTCTCCTTCACCTTAAGACATGCTGATACTGTAAGACCATAAGGCATAGGTGCAGAATTAGGCCATTCAGCCCATCTAGTCTGCTCCAGCATTCCATCATGACTAATTTATTTTCCCCCTCAACACCATTCTCCTGCCTTCTCCCTGTAACCTTTGACACCCTGACTAATCAAGAACTTATCATCTTCTGCTTTAAATACATCCAATGACTTGGCCTCCTGAGCCATCTGTGGCAAAGAATTCCACATAGTCACCTCCCTCTGGTTAAAGAAATTCCTTCTCATCTCTGTTCTACAGGGATGTTCTTCTATTCTGAGGGCGTGCCTTCTGGTCTGAGACTCCCTCACTATCGGAAACATCTTCTGCACGTCCACTCAGAAGTAGTTCAGTTCAATTCAAGTTTACTTGTCATTTAACCATACATGAATACGGCCAAATGAGATGGTGTTATTATGGGGTCAAGGTGCAAAGACACACACAGTAAGCACACACAAGATCATAAGCACGTAATAAGAGTCCCGAGACCTCCCTCCAGGCTCCCCGTGACATCGCAGATTGATGCGTACAAGTTAACAAACACACCCACAGAATATCAGTACAAGTATGAAACACAGAAAATGCATATGTAGACCCTCCCAGCCCACCTGTCAACTGGCCCCTGATGCCCATTAGGAGGCACCGTGGCTTTGAGGCCCAGTCCTTGACCTGAAGCTCAACTCACTTTAGGCGAATCCGTGGCTTTGAGGCCTAGTCCTCCCCCAAAGCCCAACTCACTCTAGGCGAATCCGTGGCTTTGAGGCCCAGTTCTTGCCCTGATGCCCAGCTCTCTCTCGGTGACACCATGGCTTTGAGGCCCGGTCCTTGGCCCAACACCTGATTCCCTCTAGGCGAATCAGTAGCTTTGAGGCCCAGTCCTCGCATGTACTCTACCCTATTGCCTGTTTCACCACTGGTGTTTACGGCAGCAATGAAGGTCCTCCATCTCTGGTGGTGTTCAGGACTTCCTTCATCGTGTCAGTAGTTCGGTTTTCACTGCTGTCAGTGATGCAAGTTCTGAGTGGAGACTCAGGAATACCATCACACTCAGATGTAGAAGGATTCTTCACTGCTGTTTCCATAACAATTTGGTTTGACCAGTCAGCATTGTTAGCCCTGGGCTGAACCCTGAACATGGGGGACTGGTGGACCACTCTTAGTCGGTCCTCTACCCTTTGACCTGTTTGGCATGGGTGATCCTACCAAGAGGCACGACATAAAGCCCTGACTCCAGCCAGCGTAGCTCTCCGGGGTTATTGAGGCATACAAGCCTCCAAACCCTATGACAAGGTTGTGGTCCTCTTGGAGGTCTGAGATAGTAAGTTTATTTTCCCCATGTGAGGGTATTTAAAACGAGGAGGCTTAGAGGGGATCTGAAGGGGATGTTTTTTCCCATCCAGAGGATGGTTCAAAGGTTCTTCGCAAGCATCCACGAAAACAGAGAAGTGCCCCGAAGAATGAATGACAGTTAAATGTGAGAACCCCGAAGTCCCCCGCAGCTGCCCTCCTTCCCGTTGAAATCTGGATCGCACTGAAGGGGGTGGGAGATGGGAGGCAGAGGGGAATGACATTCGGGAAGCATTTGGATAATCGAGGCTTTGCTGCTTGCTGCGCTCTGTTGTCCTGCCGAGCGTTGTGCGCATTCTACACTGGCGTCAGAATGTGTAGCCATACTCGTGGGCTGCCCCCAGCACTTCTTTGGGTTGCGTTGGTTGTTAATGTAGACAACACATTTCACTGTATGCATCGATAAGTCGCTCCGAGTCCGAATCTGAAGGCTGTGGACCGATGAGGGTCCACGGGACCAGAACAGACAAAGAGATGGTCACCGTAGGCAGGCTGGAGGCACACGGCCTGCTCATTGCGGAACAGCACCACGGGGAAGAGCGGAGTTCAAAAGGAGGCCATTGGGCCCATCGTTCAAAGTAAATTTATTATCAAAGTACATACTTGTCATTCGATCATTATGTCCCATGTCATATGACATAAACGATCCTGGTCTTTCCACAACCATGATTATTCTTGGCAAATGTTTCTACAGAAGTGGTTTGCCATTGCCTTCTTCTGGGCAGAGTCTTTACAAGACAGGTGACCCCAGCCATTATCAATACTCTTCAGGGACAGTCTGCCTGGCGTCAGTGGTCTTGTGATGTGTACCAGCTGCTCATACGACCATCCGCCACCTGATTCGGGGTGGGGGTGTCCGAGCAGGTGCTACATCTTACCCAAGGGTGACCTGCAGGCTAGCGGAGGGAAGGAGCACCTCCTTCGGTAGAGTCGCATCTCCACCCCGCCACCCAAACGTATACGTCACCACATAAAATGTTGAGGTTCATTTTCTTTTAGGCATTCACAGTGAATACAAAGAAACAAAAAATACACAGACAACAATGATAACCTTCAGGGAATCGGGTGATTTGGGAAGGGAGTGGGGAAGTGGACAGGGTGCAGGAATCAACCTGATCTCTCTGAATGGAGGGGCAGAGCTTGGTGCCCACAGGGCGTACTCGTCATCATTACGTGCCCTGTCGCATGAAGTGGGCGATCGTGATCTTCCATCTGTCCTGAACCTGAGAAGTTCACAAGGTGTACGGTTGCTCTAGGCCAAGGGTGGTGGTAGAGGTAGATACATTAGGGACATTTGGGTGGCATGTGGAGGATAGAAAATGGAGGATTATTTAAGAGGGAAGGGTTAGATTGGCTTTAGAGTAGGTTGAGAGGTTAGCACAGCATTGTGGGCCGAAGGGCCTGGACTGTATTATGTTCTATGTGCTATCATCATGCCTGACCTACTATACAAACTTCTATTCTCTCAGGATTCATACATGTTGGATTACTTTGCTGGCCTCAACAAGTATTTTGAAGTGGGCGTCCCTGTGTACTTCGTCACAACTGCCGGTTACAACTTCACCACCATAGCTGGGATGAACGGAGTCTGCGCCAGCGTGGGATGTGACAACAACTCCTTGGCGCAGAAGATCCAGTACGCCACGGAGTTCCCCAAAGAGTGAGTGTCCTTGAAGTAACGTAGACAGATCACTCACTCACACTCACGCACACAAAACCATGCTGCAGTTGTACAAGACGTTGATGAGGGCAAATTTGGAGTATTGTGTGTCACCTACTTACAGGAAAGGTATCGATAAGCTTGAAAGAGTGTAGAAAAAATGATTTTATTTATTTTACAGTACAGAATGGGTCCTTCCGGGCCCTTCGAGCTGCACCCCTCCCAGCAACCCGATTTAACCCTAGCATAGCCACGGGACAACTTACAATGACCGATGAACCTACTGACCAGGTACATTTGGACTGTGGGAGGAAACCGGAGGAACTGAAGATAACCCATGCATTCCACAGAAATGTCCTCAGAATTGAACTCCAAACTCCGACGCCCTGAGCTGTAATAGTGTCGTGCTTCGGTGGCCCCCAACGAGATGTACAAAGATGTTTCCAGTACGTGAGGACCCGAGTTATAGGGAAAGGATGAATAGGTTGGGACTTTATTTCCTGGAGCGCTGGAGAATGATAATCTGAATTTGATGGGAGGGCTTACAGGGGTTTGCAAAGTTATGAGGGTACAAATGGGGTGAATGCATGCAGGCTTTTTCCCCTCAGGGACATTACAATTAGAGGTGATAGGTTTAGAGTGAAAGGGGAATCTGAGGGGGAGCTTTTTCACTCGGAATGGTGAGGGTGTGGAATGAGCTGCCAGTGGAAGTGGTGGATGTGGGTTCAGTTGTGACATTGAAGAGAAACTCGGACTGCTGCATGGATGGGAGGGGTATGGAGGGTATGGTCCAGGCACAGGTCGATGGGACTAGGAAGAAGATCGGGTTGGCATGGACTAGATGGGCCAAAGGGCCTGTTTCAGTGCTGTAGTGTTCTATGACTCTGACAATCACACGTGTGTGTGTGTGTGTGTGTCCAGCGTAACGTCCACTACATTAAAAAAAAACTTCCATTGATAGTGGAACTCTGATCATTTACAATCCAACTGTTTGGGAATCCCAATGCATCGCCAATAATCTCCTGCACTCTCTTCCACCCACCGGGGCTCGGTTTCCCTCAAAACTCACCTCAGCACTAGTACCTGCACGCCCTCTAACTTCACCTGGTACTGTTCTCCAGGGTGGCAAGGTGAAGGTACACTTCCACCACAGGAGGTGTAAGACCATGATTGCCCACGTCATACAACACGGCGCGTAATGGACTCCCTATAAATTCACCAGATTAAATGGAAAATATATTGTTTTTACTGTGTACGACAGTTAAATAAAAAGTGAATTGACAGAGTATAATTTGAATAACATCTGTCGGTCAAGACTTCCCCTGCGTCTCGGTACATGAGACAATGATAAACACAGATACGTCAGCACCATGGAAGTCTCTCACCTGCTGACTTGTACTGCTCCCCCTCTTGGAAAGTAACACGGATGAAAGAATTCCTTGGATTTAAGAATTGGAGAGGCTCCAGAGGGGAATCACAAGAATCGTCTGAGAAATGATAGGGTTAAAGTAGTATTTGATGGTTCTGGGCCTGTAGTCACTGGAGTTTAGATGAATGAAGGGTGATCTCATTGAAACCTATCAAATATTGAAAGGCCTAAGTAGAGTGGATGTGGAGAAGATGTTTCCAATGGGAGGGGGTGTCTAGGACCAGGGGGCACAGCCTTAGAATAGAGCATCTCCCTCCCTTTATGAGGAAGAATTTCTTCAACAAGAGGGTGGTGAATCGGTGGAACTCATTGCCAGAGATGGCTGTGGAGGGCAAGTCATTGGCGAAGGTTGATAGGTTCTCAATTGGTAAGGGTGTCAGAGGTTCCGGGGAGAAGATTGGGGTTGAGAGGGATAATAAATCAGCCATGATGGAATGACATAGCTGACTCAATTGGCTAATTGCCTCAGGGTCTTATGATCTAATAAAAAATGGAAGGTTATGTGAGAGTTTGATCTTGGAGTGTGTTAAAGGGAGGTCAGCTCGACATTGTAGGCTGAAAGGCCTGTACTGGTCTGTATTCTATGGTTGCATGGAGACCTTGGACTGAACAGCTCTGTGCTGCCGTTACTATCTTCCAAGAAACTGAGCCTCTCTGAAGTAGACCCAATTGAACAACTTGGTTCTTGGCCCAAAATATCACTGGTTATTCCTCTCCATAGAGGCTGCCTGACCCGCTGAGTTTCTCCAGTATTTAGTTTGTGTGTTGTTATGGATTTCCGTCAGTCGCAGACTCTCTTGTGTCTGAAGAGTGTGTTATTTTTCTCACCCTAGCCCTCTCTCTCTCTCTCTCTCCCCCCTCAGGTCCTATATAGCCATTCCTGCTTCCTCGTGGGTGGACGATTTTATTGACTGGCTAAACCCCATGTCACGTTGCTGTAGAACCTTCATCCTGGGACCCAATGCTGGCCAATTCTGCCCAGCTACCTGCAGTAAGCGCTCTTTAACACTCGTGTGGGGTCTCTTTGCTCAATGCTAATCACCCGTGGCGTTGGATCTGGTGATTTGGGTTCTTCAGAAGTAAAGAACAAGGGGTGAAACTTGTTGCTTTCGGCCATTTATTGAATGTTACAAGAACAAAGGATGAACGAAGAAAATGACAAAGAACAAAGTCATTGCGGTCGCTCTGTACAAAAACTAGCTCAGACTCGAGATAACAAGGCATTGCATAATATATGTAAACCCAAGAGATTCTACAGATGCTGGAGGAACACAGCAGGTTAGGTGGTATCTATGAAGCCCCCCCCATCACCCCTGCTGGGGCATACGCCACCAACAGTATCTCGCCAGAGTCCTCTGCCTTGGACCAGTCTTTCCCGTCGTCCCCAGGGGTAGCCCATCTTGCTGCTGTATCCTTCCTCTCCCAGGGATGAGGACTTTGGAGCTTCTTCTCTGTAACACTGGGTTTTTACAGGATGGGGTTGCCCAACCCTCCTCCTCTTACAGCCGGGCTCAGGTCAAAGTCGTAGTAGGCAACATCTATGGAGGTGAATATACAGTTGGAAGTTTCAGGGTGAGTCCTGATGAATGGTCTCGGCCCAAATGTGGACTGTTTATTCCTCTCCTCTCCATAGATGCTGCCTGACCTGCTGAGTTCCTCCTGCATTTTGTATATTTTATGATAACAAATAGCCTATGAAAAACATGACACTTGCTGCAGCTATGTTACAATTCATGGAAAATTCACTTCACTATTATACATAAATACTGGCAATTAGCTTGACACTCTTACAGGTCAGGGTTCAGAGTTCGAAGTTCAATTTCAGTGCAGTCGGTATGGAGTTGGTACATTCCTTCCTGTGACTGTGTGGTTTTCATAGAAATGCTGTGCCGAACATGTACCGAACCTACTTTAGAAATTACCTTGGGTTACCCATAGCCTCCACCACCGTTGCCAGCAACCCATTTCACACACTCACCACTCTCTGCGTTTAAAAAAAAAACTTACCCCTG
The DNA here is from genome assembly GCF_048418815.1 of Hemitrygon akajei. Lineage (NCBI taxonomy): Eukaryota > Metazoa > Chordata > Chondrichthyes > Myliobatiformes > Dasyatidae > Hemitrygon > Hemitrygon akajei. The sequence goes on along the minus strand of NC_133124.1, from coordinate 217,058,499 downwards.
ACATCTCCTCTGTACCTGCTTCATCTGGGTGCTGGTTTTCCGTGAGGGACTGATCTGTATCTGGAGCTCTCTGCATCGAGGGCAGAGCAGTTGTCGTGCCAAGCCGCGATGCTTTGAGGTAGGGTGCTCTCAATAGTGCATTTGTAAACATTTGTGAGGGTGAACGGAGAGATATTGAATTTCTTTAGCCCTCTGAGGAAGTAGAGGCGCTCGCCTTGCTTTCTTGCCCATAGCGTCTGCTGTAAGGCTGGAGTGTGGGAGTGTGAGGGAGTCATTTTAATTTGCCACCTGAAGAATGAATGGCATTGTAATCACTGAAATGAGAAGCTAGTTACACGGGAACCCACCATGTTAAAAGCCACCCAGCTGAAAGTGTCGCTACCTCACCCCGCCAGAGACCCTGGTTCGAGCCTGACCACTAATACTGCTCGTGTGGAGTTTGCACGTTCTCCCCGTGGCCGTCTGAGTTTCATATGTGGAGCAATCCATGTTCCAGGCCTACCCGGGGCGGAAATGCAAATATGAGGGGGCATTATTTTAACGTGGTTGGAGTACAGTGTGGGGGGGTGAGGTTGTCAGAGTTAAGTTTTTTACTTGGAGAGTGGTGGGTACGTGGAACATGCTGCCTGGGGTGGTGGAAGAGACACGTTAGGTCAGCACAGCATCAAGGACTGAAGGGCCTGTACTGTGCTGTAATGTTCTATGATCCCGGTTCAGTTCTGCCGCCGTCTGTAAGGAGTTCCTCTCACGACCGTGTGGGTTTCCTCCGGGTGCACTGGTTTCCTCCCACTTTCCAAAGGCATACAAGTCAGTGGGTTAATTGGTGACGTGGATTAATTGGGTGGTGTGGGATTATTGTGCTGTACTTGTATGCGGTTGGTTGAATCCGTGGATAAGGAGGGCCAACTGTACATACAAAACCATGTACAGCTTTCCCCTGTGACGTGGGCTGCCAAGTGACTCTTGCTTCCGCTTTCTGGTCTTCAGCTAAACCGCTTTGTATGAAGAAATGCCTCCCACCAAACCTCAGCGGCATCGTCAGACCATCCACTGAGAAGTTTAACGAGTTCCTACCCAACTTTCTGAATGACACCCCCACGCTGGAGTGCTCCAAGGGGTAAGTAACCCTCAGCAGTGAGGACACCACAGAATATGGGCTTGGCTGTGCTTGCAGTCTCCTGAAAATCTACACAGGACAGTATAGCTCTGGGTCAGGCCCTTCGGCCCGCAAAGTCTCTGCTAACCATGGTGCTACTGGTCTCAGAGTGTTGTGCACACAGCTCATAGAACATTACAGCACAGAAACAGGCCTTTTGGCCCTTCTTGGCTGTACCGAACCATTTTTCTGCCTCGTCTCACTGACCTGCACCTGGACCATATCCCTCCATACCCCTCTCATCCAAGTCAAGTCAAGTCAACTTTTATTGTCATTTTGAACATAACTGCTGGTACAGTGCATAGTAAAAATGAGACAACGATTTTCAGGACCATGGTTTACATGACACAGTACAAAAACTAGACTGAACTACGTAATAAAAAAATCCATGTACCTGTCCAAGTTATTCTTAAGTGTTAAAAGTGAGCCCGCATTTACCACTTCATCTGGCAGCTCATTCCACACTCCCACCACTCTCTGTGTGAAAAAGCCCCCCCTAATGTTCCCTTTAAACTTTTCCCCCTTCACCCTTAACCCATGTCCTCTGGTTTTTTTCTCCCCTGGCCTCAGTGGAAAAAGCCTGCTTGCATTCACTCTATCTATACCCATCATAATTTTATATAACTCTATCAAATCTCCCCTCATTCTTCTACGCTCCAGGGAATAAAGTCCTAACCTATTCAACCTTTCTCTGTAACTCAGTTTCTCAAGTCCCAACAACATCTTTGTAAACCTTCTCTACACTCTTTCAACCTTATTAATATCCTTCCTGTAATTCGGTGACCAAAACTGCACACAATACTCCAAATTCGGTCTCACCAATGCCTTATACAGCCTCACCATAACATTCCAACTCTTATACTCAAAACTTTGATTTATAAAGGCCAATGTACCAAAAGCTCTCTTTACTACCCCATCTACCTGTGACGCCACTTTTAGGGGATTTTGTATCTGTATTCCCAGATCCCTCTGTTCTACTGCACTCCTCAGTGCCCTACCATTTACCTTGTGTGGTCTACCTTGGTTTTTCCTTCCAAAGTGCAATACCTCACACTTGTCTGTATTAAACTCCATCTGCCATTTTTCAGCCCATTTTTCCAGCTGGTCCAGATCCCTCTGCAAGCTTTGAAAACCTTCCTCACTGTCCATTACACCTCCAATCTTTGTATCATCAGCAAATTTGCTGATCCAATTTACCACATTATCATCCAGATCACTGATATAGATGACAAATAACAATGGACCCAGCACTGATCCCTGTGGTACACCACTAGTCACAGGCCTCCACTCAGAGAAGCAATCCTCCATTACCACTCTCTGACTTCTCCCATTGAGCCAGTGTCTAATCTAATGTCTCCGAGCATTATGGGATTCAGTCTCTTTTCTATTAACTCTGTCCACATTTTCAAGGCAGCCAGCACAATCGTGTGAGGAAAATTACTTTAAAAATTAATTCTGCGTTCTTCCCTGACTGATTTGCATATGTATTCAGAAACAAAGGGAGGCACTACACACGTGGTTAAACACATGAACGCTACTTTGTTATAGAAGCAGAAATGGTGTTAATGAAGTAGCAGTACAGAAGATGAAGAAGAATGGCCCTTAACTCGGCAGTGGAGTTATCGGGGCGCCGTCATGACAGTGTTTCCGTCACAAGCTATTCTTGTTTTTATGAGGTCGAGTTGCTAGCTCGACGCTGAACCCGACTTGGATTTGAACTCGGGAACCTTTGCTCCGGAGTCCGGCGCTGATATTGTTGCGCCACCAAGTGGGACAGCAGTACAGAAAACAAACTAATATTTATCCTCAACACGAGCAGATCCGCGGATGCTGGAAATCCAAGCAGCTTATACAAAATGCTGGAACTCAGCAGGCCTGGCAGCAGCAATGGAAAAGAGTAAACAGTTGACATTTCGGGCTGAGACCCTTACTCCGGAACGGGCTGATCTGCGGAACGCTGGTGGGAACCACAAATCCAAAACCTTCCATGCAGCCTTCTCTCGCTCTTTCTCTCACACTCTCACTTTCTCGGCACACTTGTCCCTAACTTCTCCAACTCTTAGCACGGGTACTGGCCGTGACCAAGTCTAAGGGAAAATCTCTCCCCTTGCACAAAGAAAGTGCTCCTCTTTCTATCCTTGAAGATCCCCTCAAGACTCAGAAATAACTTTTACCCCAGGATTTTCCCGTAATAAGACGCCATTCGGTACCTAGAGCTACATAATGACTTCACCTTCCCTCAACTTACTTGCGCTAAGTCCTGAAGAAGGAATTCAGCCCGAAACATCAACTGTTTATTAATTTCCATAGATGCTGCCTGACCTGCTGAGTCCCTCCAGCATTTTGTGTGCGTTGCTCTGGAGTTCCAGCGTCTGGACAGATACTTGAATGGTAGGGGCATGGAGGGCTACAGTCCTGGAGCAGGCAGATTAAATGGTTCAGCCCGGACTAGGTGGGCCCAAGGACCTAATTCTGTGCTGTACTTTTCTATGACTTTATGATCTGAGTGAAGAGTGTGCAAGACAAGTTTTCACTCGCCATGCGCACTGTCACAGTACCGATCGCTGGCGCTGTTATGAATTTCGCTAGGCGGTATACCGAGTGCCTATTTCAACGCTCTGAAATGTTGCAATCATTCGCGGTGACCTCTTCATTAGGTACGCCTGCTCATTAATGCAGATATCTAATCAGCCAATCACATGGCAGGCAGTATCTCAATGCGTAAGAGGTTCGGTTGCTCTTCAGACCAAACCTCAGAATGGGGCAGAAATGTGATACGAGTGACTTTGACTATGCAATGTTTGTTGGTGCCAGAAGCTGCTGATCTCCTGGGGTTTTCATCCCCAACGGTGCCTAGATTTAACAGAGGATGGTGCAAAAAAACGAAACAAAACTCCGGTGAGAGAGAGGTCAGAGGAGAATGGCCGGACTGGTTCATGTTGACAGGTGTGCCGGAGCCAGCCCAAAGGTGTTGCCACAAGACTGTAATGGTTAGGAACGGAATTAGGCCATTCGGCCTATCAAATATGCCCCACCATTAAACCATCGTTCTCCCTCTCAACCCCATTCTCCTGCCCTGTCCCTGTAATCTTTGACACCCTTACTAATCAAGAACCTATCGAACTCCACTTTAAATATACCCAATGACCTGGCCCCCCGGCTGGCCGTGGCAGTGAATTCCACAGAGTCACCACCCTCTGGCTAAAGAAATTCCTCCTCATCTCTGTCCTAAGGGGACATCCTTGTGTCTTCTGTTCCTAGACTTCCCCCGCCCCCCACCATAGGAATCATCCTCTCTACAACCTCTGTAGTGTGGCCTTGCAATATTCAATAGGTTTCATTCTTCTAAACTGCAGTGAGTACAGGCCCAGAACTTTACTTCTGATGTCAATATAGCACGCCCACAACATACTAATTGTTACTAACTCATACGATTTGGAACGTGGGAGGAAACTAGAGCTCCCAGAGGAAACCCTTGCAGTCACAGGGAGAATGAACAAGCTCCAGCATCAGGAATTGAACCTGGGAATTCAATCTTACAGGGTTTTTTGTTGAAGTGTTGACAGTTATACTTTGGGGAAAACGTCTCATTTGCAGAGGTTGTATAATTTATATGTACTTTGATAATAAAAATACTTTGAACTTTTGTGTAGGCAGAAGAGATTGACCATTTAATTACTAATTTATTTGGGTGCAGTACAACATTGTGGGCTGAAGGTCCTGTTCCTGTGCTGTACAGTTCTGAGTTCTGTCTTCTATTTGTTACGTTTTATTTTGCAGAGGTTTGGGAGCCTATGGGAATGCTGTGAGGAGAGGCGAAGGAGGGGAAATTTTGGGTAAGTGTGGAGGGTGCTTTCATGGGGGAATGCTTTTGTGCCCCTGCATCTGGTAAATCACACACGCAGAGTGCAGTAGGATAATAATCAAAGAGATTCTGCAGATGCTGGAAATGCAGAGAAGCGCACGCACGCGCACACACACAAACTGTGGGCGCCACGGTTGCTCAGCGTTAGCACGATGCCAGCAAAGCGCCCACTGTTGGATGTCGGAGCTCAGTTCCAGCATCCTCTGTAAGCAAGGTTGTATCTTCCTTCCCATGTGTGCACAGGTTTCCCCCACCTGCTCCGGTTTCCTCCCACAGACGGTTGTAGGTTAATCCTAGTTAACCCCGCGGTTAGGCTAGGATTGAACTGGGGGATTGCTGGGTGGAGTGACTCAAAGGGCCGGAAGGACCTGTTTGTTCCCCACTAAATAATAAATAAAATTGAAACACATAATTCAGCAGGTCAAGTCGCATCAACGGAGAAGAATAAACAGTCGATGTTTCGGCCCTTCATGAGGAGTCATTTTGAATACAGCAGATACCTCAGCCCTGGAAAGAATGCGTATCATCACCCCAACTCTGACTGAATGGTGTCGACCCACCACCTCACTCAACTCAGGCGCACACACTCAACAGACCCACCATCACACTCAACTCAGACCCACCGTCACACTCAACTCAGACCCACCGTCACACTCAACAGACCCACCATCACACTCAACTCAGACCCACCGTCACACTCAACAGACCCACCGTCACACTCAACTCAGACCCACCGTCACACTCAACTCAGACCCACCATCACACTCAACCCAGACCCACCGTCACACTCAACAGACCCACCGTCACACTCAGCTCAGACCCACCGTCACACTCAACTCAGACCCACCGTCACACTCAACAGACCCACCGTCACACTCAACTCAGACCCACCATCACACTCAACTCAGACCCACCGTCACACTCAACAGACCCACCGTCACACTCAGCTCAGACCCACCGTCACACTCAACTCAGACCCACCATCACACTCAACCCAGACCCACCGTCACACTCAACAGACCCACCGTCACACTCAGCTCAGACCCACCGTCACACTCAACAGACCCACCGTCACACTCAGCTCAGACCCACCGTCACACTCAACTCAGACTCACCGTCACACTCAACAGACCCACCGTCACACTCAACAGACCCACCGTCACACTCAACTCAGACCCACCGTCACACTCAACTCAGACCCACCGTCACACTCAACTCAGACCCACCGTCACACTCAACAGACCCACCGTCACACTCAGCTCAGACCCACCGTCACACTCAACAGACCCACCGTCACACTCAACTCAGACCCACCGTCACACTCAGCTCAGACCCACCGTCACACTCAGCTCAGACCCACCGTCACACTCAACTCAGACCCACCGTCACACTCAACTCAGACCCACCGTCACACTCAACAGACCCACCGTCACACTCAGCTCAGACCCACCGTCACACTCAACTCAGACCCACCGTCACACTCAACAGACCCACCGTCACACTCAACCCAGACCCACCGTCACACTCAACAGACCCACCGTCACACTCAGCTCAGACCCACCGTCACACTCAACTCAGACCCACCGTCACACTCAACAGACCCACCGTCACACTCAACCCAGACCCACCGTCACACTCAACAGACCCACCATCACACTCAACCCAGACCCACCGTCACACTCAACTCAGACCCACCGTCACACTCAGCTCAGACCCACCGTCACACTCAACAGACCCACCGTCACACTCAACAGACCCACCGTCACACTCAACTCAGACCCACCGTCACACTCAGCTCAGACCCACCGTCACACTCAACAGACCCACCGTCACACTCAACAGACCCACCGTCACACTCAACCCAGACCCACCGTCACACTCAGCTCAGACCCACCGTCACACTCAACTCAGACCCACCGTCACACTCAACTCAGACCCACCATCACACTCAACCCAGACCCACCGTCACACTCAACAGACCCACCGTCACACTCAGCTCAGACCCACCGTCACACTCAACAGACCCACCGTCACACTCAACAGACCCACCGTCACACTCAACCCAGACCCACCGTCACACTCAACAGACCCACCGTCACACTCAGCTCAGACCCACCATCACACTCAACCCAGACCCACCGTCACACTCAACTCAGACCCACCGTCACACTCAACAGACCCACCGTCACACTCAACCCAGACCCACCGTCACACTCAGCTCAGACCCACCATCACACTCAACCCAGACCCACCGTCACACTCAACTCAGACCCACCGTCACACTCAACAGACCCACCGTCACACTCAACCCAGACCCACCGTCACACTCAGCTCAGACCCACCATCACACTCAACTCAGACCCACCGTCACACTCAACTCAGACCCACCGTCACACTCAACAGACCCACCGTCACACTCAACTCAGACCCACCGTCACACTCAACAGACCCACCGTCACACTCAACCCAGACCCACCGTCACACTCAGCTCAGACCCACCATCACACTCAACTCAGACCCACCGTCACACTCAACTCAGACCCACCATCACACTCAACCCAGACCCACCGTCACACTCAACAGACCCACCGTCACACTCAGCTCAGACCCACCGTCACACTCAACAGACCCACCGTCACACTCAACAGACCCACCGTCACACTCAACCCAGACCCACCGTCACACTCAACAGACCCACCGTCACACTCAGCTCAGACCCACCATCACACTCAACCCAGACCCACCGTCACACTCAACTCAGACCCACCGTCACACTCAACAGACCCACCGTCACACTCAACCCAGACCCACCGTCACACTCAGCTCAGACCCACCATCACACTCAACCCAGACCCACCGTCACACTCAACTCAGACCCACCGTCACACTCAACAGACCCACCGTCACACTCAACCCAGACCCACCGTCACACTCAGCTCAGACCCACCATCACACTCAACTCAGACCCACCGTCACACTCAACTCAGACCCACCGTCACACTCAACAGACCCACCGTCACACTCAACTCAGACCCACCGTCACACTCAACAGACCCACCGTCACACTCAACTCAGACCCACCATCACACTCAACTCAGACCCACCGTCACACTCAACTCAGACCCACCGTCACACTCAGCTCAGACCCACCGTCACACTCAACAGACCCACCGTCACACTCAACTCAGACCCACCGTCACACTCAACAGACCCACCGTCACACTCAGCCCAGACCCACCGTCACACTCAACTCAGACCCACCGTCACACTCAACTCAGACCCACCGTCACACTCAACAGACCCACCGTCACACTCAACTCAGACCCACCGTCACACTCAACTCAGACCCACCGTCACACTCAACTCAGACCCACCGTCACACTCAACCCAGACCCACCGTCACACTCAACAGACCCACCGTCACACTCAGCTCAGACCCACCGTCACACTCAACAGACCCACCGTCACACTCAACAGACCCACCGTCACACTCAACCCAGACCCACCGTCACACTCAACCCAGACCCACCGTCACACTCAACAGACCCACCGTCACACTCAGCTCAGACCCACCATCACACTCAACCCAGACCCACCGTCACACTCAACTCAGACCCACCGTCACACTCAACAGACCCACCGTCACACTCAACCCAGACCCACCGTCACACTCAGCTCAGACCCACCATCACACTCAACCCAGACCCACCGTCACACTCAACTCAGACCCACCGTCACACTCAACAGACCCACCGTCACACTCAACCCAGACCCACCGTCACACTCAGCTCAGACCCACCATCACACTCAACCCAGACCCACCGTCACACTCAACTCAGACCCACCGTCACACTCAACAGACCCACCGTCACACTCAACCCAGACCCACCGTCACACTCAGCTCAGACCCACCATCACACTCAACTCAGACCCACCATCACACTCAGCTCAGACCCACCGTCACACTCAACTCAGACCCACCGTCACACTCAACTCAGACCCACCGTCACACTCAACAGACCCACCGTCACACTCAACTCAGACCCACCGTCACACTCAACAGACCCACCGTCACACTCAACTCAGACCCACCATCACACTCAACTCAGACCCACCGTCACACTCAACTCAGACCCACCGTCACACTCAGCTCAGACCCACCGTCACACTCAACAGACCCACCGTCACACTCAACTCAGACCCACCGTCACACTCAACAGACCCACCGTCACACTCAGCCCAGACCCACCGTCACACTCAACTCAGACCCACCATCACACTCAACTCAGACCCACCGTCACACTCAACTCAGACCCACCGTCACACTCAACAGACCCACCGTCACACTCAGCTCAGACCCACCGTCACACTCAACCCAGACCCACCGTCACACTCAACAGACCCACCGTCACACTCAACCCAGACCCACCGTCACACTCAACTCAGACCCACCGTCACACTCAGCTCAGACCCACCGTCACACTCAGCTCAGACCCACCATCACACTCAACTCAGACCCACCGTCACACTCAACTCAGACCCACCGTCACACTCAACAGACCCACCGTCACACTCAACTCAGACCCACCGTCACACTCAACAGACCCACCGTCACACTCAACCCAGACCCACCGTCACACTCAACTCAGACCCACCGTCACACTCAACTCAGACCCACCGTCACACTCAGCTCAGACCCACCGTCACACTCAACTCAGACCCACCGTCACACTCAGCTCAGACCCACCATCACACTCAACTCAGACCCACCGTCACACTCAACAGACCCACCGTCACACTCAGCTCAGACCCACCGTCACACTCAGCTCAGACCCACCGTCACACTCAGCTCAGACCCACCGTCACACTCAACTCAGACCCACCGTCACACTCAACTCAGACCCACCGTCACACTCAACAGACCCACCGTCACACTCAACTCAGACCCACCGTCACACTCAACAGACCCACCGTCACACTCAGCTTTGACCCACACAATCAGGTTTATTTTAGATTTCAAGAAACTTCAGCTGTTCTTTTCAACATAAGGGATGCCTCAGGAATATTGCGACTCTTAACTGTATAGATAGATTACTGTCATGGCGACTGCCTGTGCTTGACGTTGCTTAACGTGGGGAGGCTGATGCGCGGGCAGCAGCTACACGGTCCTTGATAGATCAGGGTCAGGGTTTAGTGACATGGAGTACAAGACGAGTGAGGGACCCTTCATTCCTTCAGCCTTCCTCCATCTTCACCGCCATTGTGCCGTGTCGTCACCTTCCGCCAGCGCCACCATCGTAGCCGCGTTTGGATCTCTCTGTGCCTGGATCCTCTCCCTTGACCTTACTGCCACGGGTGACCCCACCAGGAGCTAAACACCAGACAGAATCACTCCTCACCGGGATTCTTGAGACCTCAAGAACTCACAAGCCTCTTCACCGTGACAAGGTGGCAAGCCTCACGGAAGAACTCTTAGACACAAGCATGAGAGGCACAGGGTTTCTCATGTGGATAAGAAGGAAACTAAAATCCCATCTCACTTGATGTTCCCGTTCCAGCTCGTAATCCCGCGATTGCTAAGTATCCGAAAATCAACCCACCTGCCTCTTGAATGGGGCAGACCATAATAAATATTCATAGTTTCACACTTACAGTGCAGGCAAACACCCACCCTGAAAAAGTCTGTCTCCCACCGGATCAATCGTTCTCCCGGCTCCAATCCTGGCGAGCTCACCTTAGCATGGCGTGGTAACGTAACGTTATTATGACACCAGCAATTGCGATCTGGGTTCAATTCCTGCTGCCGCCTGAATGGAGTTTGTACCTTCTCTCCGTGACCACGCGGGTTTCCTCCGGGTGCTCTGGTTCCCCTCCATATTCCAGGAAGTATGGGATGGTAAGTTGTGGGCATGCTGAGTTGGCTCCGGAAGCATGGCGGTACTTGCGGGCTGCCCCCAGCGCATCTTTGCACTGTGTTGGTCGTTGACGCAAGCGCCGTCTCTTGTGCCTCCATTCCGCCACCCACCACAAAGTCTTTTTGTGGGAGTCCAACTGGGAAGCAGTTTTCCTCGCTCTCCCCCCCCCTGGTGGTTCTGTGTGACCCTCTCTCTGTGCTCCTTCCCCAGGCCGGGTTTCCGCGATGCCTTTTCTCCTGAGTTCCACTAGCATTGTTTATTGTTCAGCAGGGCTTTATTAGACTTGCCTCTGTTCTTCCAAGTTCCCATATGGACCGAAGATCCGGCTCTTTATTCCTCTCCATAGATGCTGCCTGACCTGCTGAGTTCCTCCGGAGTTGTTTGTTTATTATTTATTGAGATACAGCACGGAATAGGCCCTTCCTGCCCTTCGAGACGCCCAGCAATTCCCCAATTTAACCCTCGCCTAATCACGGGACGATTTACAGTGACCAATGGGCACGTCTTTGGACGGTGGGTGGAAACTGGAACACCTGGAGGAGACCTGTGCGATCACGGAGAGGCAGTGGCGGGGATTGAACCCGGGTCGCTGGCGCTGTAAAGTGTTGTTCTGACCACTACACTACTGTGCCATGGTGTTGCTCTGGATTTCCAACATCTGCAGAATCTCTTGTGTTTATAAAGGCTTACCCAGTTCAATCAAGATAAAAGTTTATTTGTCGTGTGTACATGGAAACATACAGTGAAATGCATCGTTTGCATTAACAACCAACGCAAACTAAGGATGTGCTGGTGGCTGCCCGCTAGTGTTGCCCCACTTTCGAACGCCAACGTTACATGCCCATCATGACATAGCATGCCCACTACGACAATCCCCTCCCCCCTTTGCAGTACAATCTGCTCACTCCAGGCTCTGTCTTGGCCACCTTAACTATCTACCCCAGCTACCTGCTGTCTACACGGCCTGTCCTGATGCAGGCTCTGGACCTGAAACATCGACAGTTTCGTTCTCGGCCCACGGGTTACCTGTTGCTCCAGACTCCCTCATCTGCAATACCTTGTATCTCCTCTTTTTCCAATCTCCTTCCCTTAACACTCCCTGCAGGGTAAACCAGAGTCTCTTTGGCCTTGTTAATTGCTCCTCGGCGTGTTAATCTCACTCCTATGTTGTTAACCAGCCTCCAGATTCATGGCATATCACGTGCCTCTGAAAAACTCCCTGGAGTACACCGCAGCGCTGAAGGCAGCTCGAGTCATCGCTGACAGTATCACAGAAACCATGCGGAAGGTTCCGGGGACAGACCCAAGCTTTGAAGTCTTCCCTTACTCGTACGTTCATGTTTAGTTTTGAAGATGACAGCTGATTGATTAATTGGGTGTTTGGTCTCTTTCTAATAACCTAATGCTCTCTCACCCCGAGGCTGGGGGATCGAGGCCGTTGTACCTTCACGTAGATGAAGAACAGGAGGATAACCTGGAGGGAGGGTTGAAAGAGGAAACGTGCCTGGAGTCAGAGGAGGTGGGGGAAGTCCTTAATGAATACTTTGCTTCAGCCTTCACCAATGAGAGGGATCTTGGCAAATGTGAGGACAGCATTCCTGGGAGCAAATGAAGATGAGCTTATTGTTAGAATTTCAATAGCAGGTTACCCTTCTGCATATATTAAACTCAGATTCTTGGAATCAAAATCAGGTTTATTATCACTGACATATGTCATGAAATGTGTTATTTTATGTGGCAGTACGGTCATCATCATCATTATGTACCCTGTCGGGAGGGTGGGCTGGACTGTGCGCGAGGGTGGGCGGGACTGCACGAGTGGGCGGGACTGAGCGCAAGGGTGGGCAGAGCTGCACGAGTGGGCGGGACTGTGCACGAGGATGGGCGGGACTGTGCACGAGGATGGGCAGGACTGTGCACGAGGGGGTCTATGTTTGTGAGCGTGGGTGTGTTCACGTGCCTGCCTGAGATCACTGGGCCCATTTACTGAGTTTCCTCATTCTCCCCGGATCACAGAATTACCTACGTGTACTACGAACAGTATCTGACAGTAGTCAATGAAGGGATTTTCAATGTCGGTATCTGCCTGATCCCGACTTTCGTGGTGTGCTGCATCCTGTTGGGAATGGACATCCGGTCGGGCTTCCTGAACCTCATCACTATAATCATGATCATCGTGGACACGGTGGGAGCGATGACCCTGTGGAATATCGACTTCAATGCCGTCTCTCTCATCAACTTGGTTACGGTAAGCATTGACGTTCTTTCAGAAGATCAACTCGCTGGCGGGACTGCGCTGAGCTACCGAGTAGCTCTGAGCAGTGAGCTTCCTGCACTGGAGTGTGAGAGAATGGGATCATACAGAGACAACCACTTCATTAGATACATAACTCCCGCTCACTGGAGTGTGAGAGAATGGGATCATACAGAGACAACCACTTCATTAGATACACAACTCCCGCTCACTGGAGTGTGAGAGAATGGGATCATACAGAGACGACCACTTCATTAGATACACAACTCCCGCTCACTGGAGTGTGAGAGAATGGGAGGTGATCATACAGAGACAACCACTTCATTAGATACACAACTCCCGCTCACTGGAGTGTGAGAGAATGGGAGGTGATCATACAGAGACGACCACTTCATTAGATACATAACTCCCGCTCACTGGAGTGTGAGAGAATGGGATCATACAGAGACGACCACTTCATTAGATACACAACTCCCGCTCACTGGAGTGTGAGAGAATGGGATCATACAGAGACGACCACTTCATTAGATACACAACTCCCGCTCGCTGGAATGTGAGAGAATGGGATCATACAGAGACGACCACTTCATTAGATACACAACTCCCGCTCACTGGAGTGTGAGAGAATGGGAGGTGATCATACAGAGACGACCACTTCATTAGATACACAACTCCCGCTCACTGGAGTGTGAGAGAATGGGATCATACAGAGACGACCACTTCATTAGATACACAACTCCTGCTCACTGGAGTGTGAGAGAATGGGAGGTGATCATACAGAGACGACCACTTCATTAGATACACAACTCCCGCTCACTGGAGTGTGAGAGAATGGGAGGTGATCATACAGAGACAACCACTTCATTAGATACACAACTCCCGCTCGCTGGAGTCCGTTTCTGTTTTTCATACCATCCTCTGTAAACTCTGAAGACTTTTGCATGTGAAACCTCCTTTTACTAGGCGTCTCTGGAAACACGGCTGTTTCGCCCCTTACTAACGGCCACTGGATTCCGCGGTGAGAACCCACCTTTCTCCAGCTTTGTAGGTCTAGGGCATATCTGATCCCGGACCCGCCAAGTCCGTGGAGTTGGAATGTCTCACCCACCCAGACCCCGGACTGTGTGAATGCTGAATGATTTATTCCCCTGCAATAGCCCGTTGGCATGAAATTACAGATTGCTCACTACAGACAATTATAAAGAAGTATATTTATGAACGTTAACCAAAGAGTTAGTAAAGAAAAGAAAGAAAAGCAAAAAGGGCCCATTATAATTAAACAGTCAAATGTGCACAGGGTGGAGCTCAGCTCTGCCAAAAGCCACGTTCACCAATCCTTGGTCCATTGATTCACGTTTCCCACGGGATTGAATCCTGTGACAGGTTCCCTCCAGCATCTTTTCACTTCATCTTCCACCAAATAAAGACCAAAACCAACCTTAGCGTCCCTCACAAAACCTCCCTGCCCTAGCATTCTCTAGAACCTCTCCCGGTTGCATAATCCTTATTGGATGACACACGTTCCTCAGCGTCCCTTATCTTCAACGATAACCCAAACGGGCTGAAAGCAGAACGGACTGCTCTTACCGAACTGCTGAAATGCAATTGCTGCAGCATAGCAGTAAAACTGTGAACCAGGGAGTTACACGTGTGGAAATCCCAGAACAGCAGTCTCTGAGACGCTCAATCCTCCCCGTCTGGCACCAACAACACTGGACAGCAAACCTCTTCGCAAGTGTTGCTTCCTCGGAAACAGACAACGTTCTGGAGGATCCCAGCAGGCCAGGCAGCATCTATGGAAAAGAGTACAGTCAGCGTTTCGGGCCGGGACTCTTCATCAGGACTGGGAAGTTAGAGCAAGAAGGCGGGTGTTGGAGGAAGAAGTACAAGATGGTGGGTGATAGGAGGGTGAGAGAAGGGGGAATCTGATAGGAGAGGGTAGATGACCATGAAAGAAATATTTTCGGCATCTGCAGATTATGTCTTGTGTTTGCTTCCTCAGAATTTTGCTTTCTTTATGATAGACTGCTTGTAGCTGAGCACAAATATAGTTTCAGACTTCTTGAAAGCATGTAGGAATCTGGAGAAACAGAAAGTAACTTTTATTGAAAATAATGCGTTTAATTGCTTAATGGTGCTGATGCTTTGCATTAGTTCAACAAAGCTAAAGGTGTTTTGCTGATGATTTTCATTTGTACTGTGTGTCTGAGGCTTATTGCTTAAGTGTCCAACAATAATCAGCCAGATTGATGGATTCCCGTTGCCCTGATACCATTTCCTGGTGAAACCCTTCAACATGCTCGTTGCTGACGCGCCAGGATTTGCAGGGAAGACGTCTAAAATGGGAATGCAGAAATAACTCTGGTTTTGTATGCTTGAAGCATGTTGTCATCCAGCTGCACGTAGTTCGGTGCTCTGTAGTTGCCAAGAAAATTTTCAACAGCATCCTTGAATGCCTTCCATGTGATTTTTCTCCAGTCCCACTAGACGTTCTTCGAATTTCCTGTCATTGATGACCTGTTTGATTTGTGCACTGACAAAATGCCTTCTTGGCATCAGTTATTCTGACTAGAATCATGAATTGAAATAACAAATACAGGCAATTTAAAAAAAAATGGTGCATGACAGAGAATTTTCATGGTGACTTTCATTATCAGCAGCCCAAAATCCAACAGATACATCCAAAAGTATTCAGGAAGTTGTCCAGTGTAATCATTCCATGGTCAACGTCACTTAGATCAGAGTTCTTGCCCATTCTGATGTTCGGTCTGAACAACACCCGAACCTCTTGACTAGGGTCTGCACGTGTTTACGCATTGAGTTGCTGCCACATGATTGGCTGATTAGCTATTTGCATCAGCGTACAGGTGTAACTGATAAAGTGGACAGAGGATATATCAGTCACGTGATGAGGGGACCAAAGTTCAAAGAAAATACATCAATGTATGTACAGTACATGTCACCAGACATTACCTTGAGATAGGAAATGTTGCTTCTCCTTCATCAGCAGAAGTTTGTGTTATTTATTGCATGAAATTACAAAGGCATCTTGAACTTTTTCCATTCCCCATTCTGGCTCCCCTCTGACCCCTTCTGTTCTCCTCACCTGCCCATCACCTCCCTCTGGTATCCCTCCTCCTTCCCTTCCTCCCTCGGTCCACTGTCCTCTCCTATCAGATTCCTTATTCTTCATACCTTCACCTTTTTCACCTATCCTCCCCCACCCCACCCGCCCACCTTCCCCCCCACACATGGTCTCACATCACTGCTAGTTTGTGCTACTTCCCCTCCCTCCCACCTTCTTGTTCTGGCCTCCTTCCTCCTTCCTTCCCAGTCCTGATGGAGGATCTGAGCCTGAAATATCGGCTCTTTATTCCCCTTCATAGATGCTGCCTGACCTGCTGAGATCCTCCAGCATTTTGTGTGGGTTTCCAGCATCTGCAGAATCTCCTATGTGCGTGAGAATGGAGGGATATGGACAGTGTGTAGGCAGAAAGGTTTGGTTCAACACAACCTGGTGGGCCAAAGGCCCTGTTCCTGTGTTGCTCTGTAATATGGGTTGAAAGTCCTCCCCCAGTTTCTCACAACTTGCTGTTGATGGTCCTCTCAGACCCGAAACCTAACTCCTCTTCTTTGTCCGTCAGGCTGTGGGCATGTCCGTGGAGTTTGTCTCTCACCTCACGTGCTCGTTTGCCGTCAGCACCAAGAGGAATAAAGTGGAACGAGCGAAGGAAGCGACCGCCAACATGGGCAGTGCGGTACGTCAAGTGGGATGGAGCGGTTGGGGCTGGCCTGGGAGGCGGGGGGGTGGGGGGGAGTCCTGTATCGAGTGTCCTGAACAATTTTGGGCCCCTTAGAAAGGATGTGCTGAAACTGGAGAGGGTTCAGAGGAGGTTCACAAAAATGATTCCAGGATTGAACAGCTTGTCATACGAAGAGCATATGATGGCCCTGGGTCTGTATTCACTGGAATTCAGAAGAATGAGGGGTGAACTCATTGAAACCTATCGAATGGTGAAAGGCCTCAATAGAGTGGATGTGGAGGGAATGTTTCTGAGGGTGGGAGAGTCTAAGATCAGAGGACCCAGTCTCAGAAGAGAGGGGTGTCCTGATGAAATGGAGATGAGGAGGAATTTCTTCAGCCAGAGTGGTGAATCTGCGGAATTCTTTGCCACAGGCAGCTGTGGAAGCCGAGTCTTTATGTATATTTAAGGCAGAGGTTGATAGGTTCTCGACAGATCAGAGTATGAAGGGATACTGGGAGAAGGCAGGAGAGTGGGGCTGAGAGGGAAACTGGATCAGCCTTGATGAAATGGAGAAGTCCTGATAGGCCGAAGGGCCTAATTCTGCTCCTTTATCTTATGGTCTTATGGTACGTGACAAGGGGGCCTCAGATTGGTTCTGCCCACTGTGTTTGAATGTAAGATACGACTAACACCGTGTGGGGATCACAGTTTGAGTCCGTAAAAGGCCCTTTGGCCCAGCAAGTCCACGCCAACTGTAAACCATCCAATTAGACCAGTGGTTCCCAACCTTTTTTTGGCCATGCCCCACCTAATCACCTCTAAAATCCTGATACCCCCTGTGGTGATATATAATTCTTATTATTCAAAAAGTGAACTCCTATTCACCTGGAGGAAGCCTAAAAGACCATTAACTTGGTTTAAACAAGCTTCAAATTACCCCCCTGTGGGGCGTAGGCCCCACGTTGGGAACCACTGAATTAGACCCACTGCACCATACTGTTCCCCCCACATATCCCATCAACTACTCCCCCCCCCCACTTTTTCCACTCACCCGCACAAAGGGAGCAATTAACTGCCCAATTAAGCTGCCAATTTGCACATCATTAAAGATAAACATTTGAAAATTAATTTATTTGTCAGATGTACATTGAAACATTGAAGAACAGTTGTAGGATGTGCTGGGGGCCATGTTTCTGGCACCAATATAGCACACCCACAACTTAGCAAGCCATAAGTCTTTGGAATGTGGGGTAGGGGGTGGAGCTGGAGCACCCTGAGGAAACCCACGCAGTCACAAGGACAACTCCTTACAGACATAGGCGGGAATCGAACTCCAATTAGCAATCGCTGGTGCGGTACAGCGATCGCACCATCTGCTACGCTACAGCGCCCCCTTGTGGGAGGAAACAGGAGCAGCCAGGGGAAGCCCACGTCGTCGCGGGGAGGACGTGACACCCCACAAACTCAACCCCTGACTCGCGTGAATTCCCAGCGACCTCTTCTGTACACTTCATTCATAACATGCAGCGTTGTGTGACGTGGGCAATCATGGTCTCATGGGCATGATTGTTCTTGGCAAATTTTTCTACAGAACTGGTTTGCTATCGCCGCCTTCTGGGCTGTGTCTTTACAATGGGTGACCCCAGCCTTTATCAATACTCTTCAGAGATTGTCTGCCTGGTGTCAGTGGTCACATAACCAGGATTTGTGATCTGCACCGGCTGCTCATACGACCATCCACCACCTGTAACTGATCAGGGGGCTAAGCAGGTGCTACACCTTGCCCAAGGGTGACCTGCAGGCTAGCGGAGGGAAGGAGCATCTTACACCTCCTTTGGTAGAGACGCAACTCCGCCCTGTCACCCTACCTCTGTACACTAATGAGGGGCACATCCCATGGTAGAACATCATTTTCCTGTTGCCTGGTCTCCTGGTACAATGAGATGGACTCTTGCCCTCACAATCTCAGACTCAGAAACGCTTATTTATCACATGCTCACTGGAACATACAGTGAAATGTGCCACTTGTATTAACAAGCAACACAACCTAAGAGTGTGCCGGGGGCAGCCCACAAGTGTCCCCACACCTTCCGGCACCGACACAGCATGCTCACCACGTTCAGCAGAACACAGGCAACCACGACGACGAAATAAAATCACGGCAAAACAAGACGGGTCGGCGGCACGGTAGTGTAGTGGTCAGCGACCCCGGTTCGATTCCCACCACTGCCTGTGAGGAGTCTGCACGTTCCCCCCCCACCCCCCACCGTGACTACGTGGGTTTCCTCCAGGTGCTCCGGTTTCCTCCCACAGACTAAAGACGTACAGGTCAGTAGGTTAATTGATCGTTGTAAGTTGTCCCGTGATAGCTGGGCAGTGCAGCTCCAAGGGCCAACTCTGCACTGTATCTCAATGAAAGAATAAAACCCCTTCTCTCCCTCCCAGCCACTCACTCACTCCTTCTCCAGGACCTGCCACCTCCAGTGGACTCTCAGACATCAGGCCTTTGACTTCCCCAGTAGACTCGTGCACTTCCAGACACGGGGCCTAGGCCACTGGGCCCCGACTTCCCACCTCCGTCGTCGAGGCCCGTGAAACTGATTGTAGGCCGACAGTGCATTTTCCCAGAAACTCTAACACTCGTCTGCACTCTGCTGCTGTTTTACCCGAATGAGATGACTCGAATGGATAGCACGCAGAACAAAGTCTCTCCTGTGCACCTCGGCACGACTGACAACACACATGAAATGCAGGAGGAACTCAGCAGGTCAGGCAGCATCTACGGAGAGGAATAAACAGGCCGAGACCCTTCATCGGAACTCGGAAGGAAGGGGGAAGAGGCAGAAGGTTGGGGGGGGGGGAGGAGGATCGTTAGAAGGTGATAGGTGAGACCAGGTAAGGGGGTAAGTGGTGGCTGGGGGGTGTGGGAAGGATGATGTAAGAAGCAAGAAGGTGGTAGGTGGAAGAAGGAGGAGGAGGAGGATTCTGACTGGAGAGGACGGTGGACCATAGGGGAAGGGAAGGGGGAGGGGAACTACAGGTGTTAGATAGGCAGGTGAGGAGAAGGGGTAAGAGGGGAGCCAGAATGGGGAAATGGGAAAAGAGAGATGAGGGAGTGGCAAGAAATTACTGGAAATTAGAGAAATTGATGTTCATGCAATGTTAGAAGCTACCCAGATGGAATATGAGGTGCTGCTCCTCCAACCTGGCTTTCTCCCTCTTCCTTTCCAGTCCTGATGAAGGGTCTCAGCCTGAAACATTAACTGTGTATTCCCCTCTGTGCCTGACCTGCTGAGTTCCTCCAGCGTTTTGTGTTGTTCTGGACTGCCAGCGACTGCAGAATCTCTTGTGTTTATCAGCCTATTTACCCTTATTATTGGTGTATTTACCTGTGCACTTACCCCTATTATCGGTGTATTTACCTGTGCATTTACCCTTATTATTGGTGTATTTACCTGTGCATTTACCCTTATTATCAGTGTATTTACCTGTGCATTTACCCCTATTATCGGTGTATTTCCTGTGTATTTACCCCTATTATCGGTGTATTTCCTGTGTATTTACCCCTATTATCGGTGTATTTACCTGTATATTTCCTTTATTATCGGTGTATTTACCTGTGTATTTACCCCTATTATCGGTGTATTTACCTGTGTATTTACCCCTATTATCGGTGTATTTACCCCTATTATCGGTGTATTTACCCCTATTATCGGTGTATTTACCCCTATTACCTGTGCATTTACCCCTATTATCGGTGTATTTACCTGTGCATTTACCCCTATTATCAGTGTATTTACCTGTGCATTTACCCCTATTATCGGTGTATTTACCTGTGTATTACCCCTATTATCGGTGTATTTACCTGTGCATTTACCCCTATTATCGGTGCTATTACCCCTATTATCGGTGTATTTACCTGTGTATTTACCCCTATTATCGGTGTATTTACCTGTGCATTTACCCCTATTATCGGTGTATTTACCTGTGTATTTACCCCTATTATCAGTGTATTTACCTGTGCATTTACCCCTATTATCGGTGTATTTACCTGTGCATTTACCCCTATTATCGGTGTATTTACCTGTGTATTTACCCCTATTATCAGTGTATTTACCTGTGCATTTACCCCTATTATCGGTGTATTTACCTGTGTATTTACCCCTATTATCGGTGTATTTACCTGTGCATTTACCCCTATTATCGGTGTATTTACCTGTGTATTTAACCCTATTATCGGTGTATTTACCTGTGTATTTACCCCTATTATCGGTGTATTTACCCCTATTATCGGTGCTATTACCCCTATTATTGGTGTATTTACCTGTGTATTTAACCCTATTATCAGTGTATTTACCTGTGCATTTACCCCTATTATCGGTGCATTTACCCCTATTATCGGTGTATTTACCTGTGCATTTACCCCTATTATCGGTGCATTTACCTGCTTTCTGGTCTCTGCCCAGGTGTTTGCCGGCGTTGCCATGACCAACCTCCCCGGCATCATCGTGCTGTACTTTGCAAAGGCACAGCTCATCCAGATCTTCTTCTTCCGTCTGAACCTTGTGATTACGCTGCTGGGTATGGCTCACGGCCTCATCTTCCTCCCCGTTCTCCTCAGCTACTTCGGTAAGTCCAAAGGGGGCAGAGAGGGCCTTCGGTAAACTCGCATTGTTATCCTAAATGAGCCGCCCACTCCGGTCGTAGAGGTTAGTGCGACCCCGTTTCAGTTCAGGCCGCTGTGAGGAGTTTGTGCGTTCTCCCCGTGACCGTGTACGTTTCCTCCCACGTTCCAAAGACAAACGGGTTAGAGTTAGGGCTAGAAGTTGTGGGCATGCTGTGTTGGCGCAGGAAGCATGGTGACGCTTGCGGGCTGCCCCCAGCACGTCCTTGGACTGCGTTTGTCATTGGCCACGCATTTCACTGTACGCTTCGATGTCTCAATGTACATCCGGCAAATCAAGCTAATCTGAGTCATTCGCCCTAGAACAACAGATACAAAGTTTTCACCATTTCGTATCTACTTTCCCCCTCACTATTTCTACCTCCCCCCCCCCCCCCGTGCACTGTGTACACGGTGCATAGAATCAGGTAAGGCTTTTGCCTTGTCGAGTTTAGTGTCATCTGGCTGTATACATATACAACCGAACAAAACCATGTTCCTCCAGTCCACGGTGCCCCCACAAAACATTTATCACACACAGTACATAATACAAATAAGTTAATAAAATAAATGATCTAGCCTCCACAATCCTCCAGTTCCAAAGAGTTACCATTTTGTCCAAGGAGAAGTTTCCACATATTTTAGTTTTAATTAATCAGCAGGTTAACTTGGATCAGAGTCCTCTTTTTTTCAGGACTCTCCCATTTTTACACAGAATATGGAGGTGTATCTGGCCACTTTCAAGGAATTATGGAAATGCATTCCCAGATCGATAGTGAGCTTTTGGCACATTGGCCTTCATAAATTAGGGCAATGTGTCAAAATTAGAAACAGGATGTTATGTTGAAGTTGTATACGACATTGGTAAGGCCAAATTTGGAGTACTGTGTGCATTTCTGGTCACCTACTACAGGAAAGTTATCAATAACTTTGAAAGAATGCAGAGAAAGTTAACAAGGATGCTTGAGGCTTGTGTTATAGGGAAAAGCTGAAAAGGACTTTATTCCCTGGAGTGCGGGAGAATAAGGGGAGATCTTAGATGTGTATATATATATATATATATATAAAGTTGTTTCCACTGGTAGGTGAGACTAGAACTAGGGGACATTGCCTCAAGATTCTGGGGAGAAGATTTAGGACGGAGATGAGGAGAAACTGTTTTTCCCAGAGAGTGGTGAATCTGTGGAATTCTCTGCCCAGGGAAACAGTTGAGGCTTCTTCACTAAATATATTTAAGAAACAGTTAGATAGGTTTTTACATAGTAAGAGAATTAAGGGTTATGAGGGAAAGGTAGGTAGAAGGAGTTGAGTTTACGGATAGATCAGCCATGATCTTATTGAATGGCGGGGCAGGCTCGATGGGCCGGATGGCCGACTCCTGCTCCGATTTCTTATGTTCTTATAATTGGAAGTGCATGTAGTGTGCACCTCAGGTAAACGGTAAACAGCTCCCCCTAGTGACGAGACCTCTCTAATGCAGGGTATTCATTCGTCTCACAGTCTGAGGGAAGAAGATGTTACCCAGTCCTGATGACCCTGTACCTCCTTCCCGATGGCAGTGGGTCAAAGAGATTGTGGGATGGGTGGTAGGGATTCTCAACAGTGTGTCCAGCCCTGCGTACGCCTACAGTACATATATATATATATATATATATAACTGGGGTGCCTAAGACTTTTGTACAGTACTGTAGTAATTTTCTGTATAGCACTGTACTGCTGCCACACAAAAAAAAACAAATTTCATGAGATATGTGAGTGCTGACAAACCTGATTCTGATATGGGTCTCTGTTGTGGACTGAGAGTGGGAAGGGGGCAGAGAGAAGGGAATCAGGAAGGGAAAGGGAGAGGGAAGCACCAGAGAGAGAGATTCTGTAACGATCAATAAACCAATTGTTTGGAATCAAATGACCTTGCCTGGTGTCTCAGGTGTGGGTATGTCTGCACCCCTGCCACCTCCCCACCTATGGCACTCCTTCTCTGCCACCTGTCTTGTAAAACCATTATCAATATTCTTCAGAGATTGTCTGCCTGGCGTCAGTGGTCACATAACCAGGACTTGTGATCTGCACCGGCTGCTCGTACGGCCATCCACCACCTGCTCCCATGGCTTCATGTCACCCTGATCGGGGGCTAAGCAGATCCTACACCTTGCTCGAGGTGGCTAGCAGAGGGAAGGAGCGCCTTACACCTCCTTTGGGTAGAGTTGTATCTCCACCCTGCTACCCCTGAGCAAATTTCTCTGGAATGTTGAAATCAAACCCTCATCCACTGGTGGGTCGTTCCACACTCTCAGCACCCTCTGAATGAGGGCATTCCCCTCATGTCCCCCTTAAATATTTCACATATGATCTCTGGTTCCAGTCCCATCCAACCTTAGCGGAAAAGCCTGCTTATATTTACCCTATATATACCCCTCACAATCTAGTATACCTCTATCAAATCTCCTCTCATTCTCCTACACTTCAAGGAACAAAGTTGTAAACTATTCAACCTTTCCCTGTAATTCAGATCCTCAAATCAAAGCAACATCCTTGTAAATTTTCTCTGCACTCTTTCAATCTTGGTCCATGTCCAAGAGAGGTTGGGGATAGAGAAAGACGGGGTAAGGGATGTGATTATTGCTGGGACCCAGTGACCAAAAGTTAATGCTGGTAATGACCACCGATTTGAGGTCGCAGAGAATGAGGAACCATTATAATCTAACCCACGGTGGTCGACAGTGCTGACCTATTATTTATTTAGCGAAACACCGTGGAGTTGCCCTTTTGGCCCCTTCAAGCTATGCTGTTCCAGCAAACCTCCCCCCCCCACCCCCACTGACAACCCCAATTAACCCTAACCTAATCACAGGGCAATTTACAACGACCAGTTAACCTTCCCGCTAGCTCTTTGGACTGTGGGAGGAAACTGGAGAACTTGGAGAAGACTCTCACATTCCGCAGGGGAGGACATACGGAGGGCCCTTATCGAACGGCAACAGAATTGAACTTCTCAATATTGTTGTGCTAACCACTACGCTCCTCCAAGAGGACCACAACCTTGTGGTAGAGTTTGGAGGCTTGCGTGCCTCAATGACCCAGAGAGCTATGTTGACTGGAGTCAGGGCTTTGTGCCTTGGCTCTTGGTAGGGTCATAGGTCAAAGGGCAGAGGCCAGACTGAGTGGTCGACTGGTTCTCCAGGGCTAACAACCCTGACTGGTCCAAAAAAAAACTTACGGAAATAGCAATGAAGAATCCTTCTACATCTGAGTGGCCAAGGACAGTCAGAGATTACGGACCTTCATTGCTGCCCTAAAAGCCAACAAAGAAATGGACAGTAAGTAACTGGGACACTACCCTAGTTCCCTAATGGTCATGTTGTGAATAAATCTGATTTTACAGGCTGAAGGGCCTGTGTCTGTACTCTATTGCTCTGTGAGTCTATTAGCCGGTTCATTAATAACTCTCATCCAAATACAGGCCCAAGTGTCAACACTGCAGCACTCCCGCAAGAACAAGCAGTCAGCCTGCCTCCAGCCGAGGGCCTACACTGCAACGGTTTCTCCTCGAACTTCGGGGATGACGGTCTTGTCAAGGACAAGAAGCCCCCACCGACTGCACAGAGCAATGTAACAGCTGAGCAGGAAGAACACTCAACTCCAGGACACACAGGAACCTCTTCAGAAGAAGAGTTTACCCAGTCCGAAACGTACACAAACTGTACGGGCACCTTGGTCACTGCATTTTGAAGCCTCTTCGTGTTCTGCCTCTCACACTGAGGAGTTGGGAATATCGTAACAGCTGGTCAGCCAACTCTGAAATTCATTAGGGTGAATTCTCCCACTAGGATCACATGGTTTACTGTTTAAACTCCCGGGAGATACAGTGCCCACCCCTTACTGGACTGAATCAATTGTGTATTCTGCTGCTCGGTTTCCAGCAACCTGCTTATGATTTCCAGCGTCTGCAGAATCCCTTGCGTTCCTGGAACACATTCACTCAACAGCAATTACCACACTTTTCTTCACGGACCACTCTGAAACTTCAGACCCATCCCTCTCGAACATGTGGCAGCATGGAAGAGCCAAGGAGCAGAATTAAGCCGCTTGCCCCATCGAGTCTGCTCTACCATTCCATTATGGCTGAATCCCTCTGAACCCCATCCCCTGTCGTCTCCCCGTAACCTCTGACACCCTGACTAATCAGATTCATTAATTTATCACATGAAACAGTGAAATGTGTCATTTGTGTTAACAAAAAATCTCAGGGTTGTATACTGCATACATACTTCGATAATAAATATACTTTGAATCTTTGAACCAACCTAATGATGCGCTGGGCACAGCCCGCAAACGTCACCGCACACTCGGGCACCCGCGGTGTTCAGCAGACAACGAAAGCTACAACAGCAAACAAACCCCATTTACACACACTTTCACAAACCTGCTTTCAATATACGCAATGACTTGGCCTCCCAAGTCATCTGTGGCAATGAATTCTACAGATTCACCACTCGCTGCCTCTGTCTATCTCTGTTCTAAAGTGACGTCCTTTTATTTTGAGGCCGGGTCCTCTAACCCTCAGCTCTCCCACTATAGGAAACATCCTCTCCACATCTACTCCATCGAGGCTTTTCAATATTTGATAGGTTTCAGTGAGAGCCCCCCTCCCCACCAGTCGTGAAGATTTTTTTTAGGTTGTGAGTTGAGGGAAGCTCTCCGTTGGTCAGGGTCGATCACGATGTTGTGTCCTAATTGTCTAGGGGATGCGCAGGCCAGGGCGGTACGATACAGACAGGAAGCTGTTGCCCATGTTGCAATCACTGCCTCTCCATGCAGCTAATAAATCCAAAGGAACAGCAGAGTCCGATACAGCTTGGGTACGGTGGAGTTGCCAGTCTGCGTTGAACTCAACGTAGGACTGCCTTAGCAACTCCAGCTCCAGGTTTTTCCCCTGGGTTTACTCCCAAAGCCTTCCCCCTGAGTGGGTATAGCTGCAAGGCAACGGAGGTTTGAGATCAGAGTTTTCCTTCTCCTCGATGAGCAGCCTTCCACGGCTGATGAGCCTCATCTGCCCGAAGCGACTGGTTTTAAGGCACCAGTAGCCTGCCTTTGCCCACCTTGTCCTGTCAGTAGAAATCATTCCACCAGGCTTAGTAGCTAAGCCACATGAGAAGGCCAGGAGCTGGAATTGGTTGTCAGAGGCTATTTGATATGCACGCCATTGGGTATTTAATAGGTATTGGGAGCTTAACCCCATTACCACCCCCAGTTATAACACCTTAAGGAATAAAACTTAGTTTGCATTGTGCAGGGAACATAACAATTAATTTTTGCACAGCCCAGTCCCACATGGCAATTAATGCCTAGTTCATGTTTATTGGTGTCAGGGAGATTCCACACTTAAGTCAGTGTTTTCTGTTATTATTTATGCCCTCAGCTCGGTCTTTTGGTTTTAATTGTGCTTTGAGGTGCAGTGCACCCTCCTAACTGTAGAGGGCGCTCCAGTCTGTGTTTTCTCCTTGGATACATGGCAGATGATGGAAACTGAAGCAACGACCAAAGTGCTGGGGAAGCTCGGCGGGTCAGACAGCATCTGTGGAAGGAAATGGGCAGTCATCGTTTTGGGTTGATACCCTTTCCATGCCCGTATGAAGCATCTGCACCAGAAATACTGAGTCCATTTCTCCCCACGGAGCTGGTGAACTCCTCCAGCCAATTATAAACACAAGAGTAGCAGCAGGCGACACTTGTGGGCTACCCCCCCAGCATATTTCAGACTGTGTTGGCCGTTGATGCAAACGACCCATTTCACCAGACATTTCGATGTACATGTGACAAATCAAGCTAGGCTTAAAAATGCTGGAAACACCCAGCAGGTGGTGCATCACCCATGGAGAGGGAAGCAGTGAAAACATTTCAGAATCAGGTTTAATATCACTGGCATATGTCGTGAAATGTGCTGTTTTACGGCACATTTCAGCAGGATGATCTTCTCGCATATGTCAACTGACTTGCCCAGTTTTTCCAGCACTTGCTGATTTTATTTCAGGTTTCCAGCATCTGCAGGTCTCTGAGATGTACTCGCTGCTCCTGGGGCTTTTCCCCTCACTAATGAAACACCGCAGCGGTGTAATAAAGTGGCAATGTTTTGTAACATAATGAAACACCAAAAAACCTTGTTTGTATTTATATATGTTAGCGTTTTCTCCACAGAGATAAATATCTACATAAATGCCCTACTGCACATAAGACGTCTAACAAAGACAAGGCATTTTAAGTTTTTCTTGGTCTGTATTCAGAATCGGAGTAGGTATAAGGACAGCTCCCCTCAACTTTCCTGATCATTCTCCGCATCTTAATTCCATAGACATTTCGTTTTATTAATGTTTGACACTCTTCCCCCAGCCATTCAATTTAAGCCTCAACTGCTTGGAACAACTTCATTACCAGCCTTAATCCCGAAATTCACCCCCTCTCCATCCTGAGACCCCTCAATAAAAGGAACTTAATCAACACTTCATTGGGGAGGGGGGGGGGGGAGAGATTTAGCAGGATGCTGCCTGGACTAGAGGGCATGTGCTATAACAAGAGGTTGGACAAACCTGGGTTGTTTTCTTTGGTGCGATGGAGGCTGAGGGGAGATCTGATAGAGGTTTATAAGATTATGAGAGGCATAGATAGATGACAATATCTTTTTCCGAGAGTTGAAATGTCTAATATCAGAGAGCATGCATTTAAGGTGAGAGGGATTAATTACAAAGGAGATGTGAGGGACTTTTTTTTTAATATACACAAAGTGGTGGGTGTCTGAGGTGGTGGTAGAGGCAGAACATTAGAGACTTTTAAGAGACTCTTATTTCTGTGAGGAAAATGGAAGGATACGGACATTAGACATGGCAGAAGACATCAGTTAACCATTTTCATTACTAATTTCATTGGTTTGGCACGACACTGTGGGCCGAAGGGGCTGTTCCTGTGGTGTACTGTCCCATCAATCCTTTCACCATCCACTACAGAGTCCAAGAGTCAAAGGACATAAGCCGGGCTCAACAGCAAACATTCCCCTAACCCCATTCCCATGAAAACCATGCTGGAATCTTTCATAGACAACACGGTCTTCCCAATGAAAGCCTTATTTCCAGTAAGGAGTATCGTGCTGCCCTGGTACTCCAGCTCCTTCATAAAGTCTTTGATGTCATTTCTCTACTTGTTGACTTGCGCCAGAAGTGGACACCAAAACATCCCAGATCACTGCAGCTCCTGGTTCCTCGTCTTCCAGGGTGACAGCTCTGCTTCCCAAGGTCCGAGAGTTACTATTCAACACTTAACCCCGGTTGGGAGCCAACGTCTCACTGGATCTTACGCGTTCTCAGCAATGGGTCATCAATGATCAATTGGAGGAGGAGAATGAGAGGAGATGAAAGAGGTGTAAAAGATTATAAGAGGCATAGATAAGAGTGGACAGCCAGAGGCTTTTTCGCAAGGCTGAAATGGTTAATATGTTAGAACATAATTATAAGGTGAATGGAGGAACATATAGGGAGGATGTCAAGGGTAAATTGTTTTTTGTTACACAAAGTGGTGTGTGCTTGGAATGTGCTGCCAGGGGTGTTGGGACAGGCGATATACTTGGAATGTCTAAGAAACTCTTAGACTGACAAGGATGAAAGGAAAGTGGAGGGAAGGGTTAGATTGATCTTGGGGTAGGTGAAAAGGTCAGCACAATATTGTGGGCTGTAGTATGCTGTGATGTTTTAATCGGACTGAATCATTGGAAGGAGGTAATTCGAGCCCAGGCTGGCATGCGGAGCGATCCTATTCCCTTCAGGCAGCGGCACCGGCTGGCTGTCCCACACTCGGCAGGTCACCTGCTTCGGCTGACGGCCGTCTGCCCGTACGCCCTCCCCCAGGAGGGTTTGCTCGGAAGGTGTAAGCGAGCGAGCTGCAGTTGTGTCCCCATCCGGTGCCCCTGTAGAGAACCCTCACTGGGACAGGAAGAAGAGCCAACCGCATTTCCCCTTGCACCCGGGGAATACACTGAACAGTACTTCCATAACACACGGCTGGAGATAAACACTACAACGTCAGCGTACCAAACTGGGGCCCAATTTAAAGGTGAATCCCAGGCCAAGGTTACCAAACACCTTGCAGTTACCAGCCAGATTTAACTTACAGTAACCAGCTGATTTTAATGTTTCTGCTTAATACTACAAAGAGTTGGGTTAGAGGCAATTTAAGTTGCTTGCTGTCCAGTCAGCCCAGTTTCAAGGTCCCATTTATATTCAGATGGAAAGGGTCGCCCACAACTCTCAGCTCGCGCCGCAGAAAGGTGGAACAGGGAGAGGTTTCCGCAGGCTGGAGGAGGTGGATGCAGATGCAGTGCCCGCACTGACGCTTTACACCCCCACTGTCGCGGAGGCTCCATTCACAACGGGTCAGCGGTGGGCCGGTCAGCCGCTCGCACGGGAGGTCTGTCAGATCCAGGGGGCCCACACGGCGTCAAACCCGGGGTCAGCAGGAGACGTGCGCAGTCCTCAGCTTCGACCGCCCGCTCCCTCGGTGCCTGCGGATGCAATCACAGACAGTTAAAACCAGGCAAATGGGGAGTGGGACTCACTCCTGAGGTCTTCTCTGCCCTTCAGTAAGATCATAACCATAAACTCATGACTGACAGAAAAATGGGAGGGCCAGGTAGGAGGGCAGGGTTAGTTTGATATCGGTGTAGGTTAAAAAGTTGGCACAACACTGTGGGCCGAAGGGCCTATACTGTGCTGTAACATTCGATGTTCTACAGTCTCAATACTCCATGACCTTTCAACTCTTGCTTATCAAGCATCCATTGACATCTACCTAAAATTATTAAACTGTATGACCATTTTTGGAGGACGTGAAGTTCAAAAGACTCATGACCCTCTTGACCCCCATGTTTGTTTTGTGTGGGTGACTGCCTCTTTTTAAACCCTGACCTCCAGTTCTAGATTCAGCCTCGTGAGGGATCGCCTCCTCCACATCCGCACCCTTTCCAAACCGCTCAGGACCTTGTATGTTCCTGCATGGCTCCCCCGTCCCTCACTCTGCCAAACTCCAGCGAACTCAGAGCACTGCTTTGTTGAACACCTTCGCTCTGTCCGCTGCAGGAGACAGGAGCTACCGGTGGCCACCCCATTTCAATTTCCCATGTCGGTTGGCTGCCTCCTTCGCTGCCGAAATGAGGCCACCCTCAGGCTGGAAAAGCAGCACCCCATATTCCGTCTGAGTGGCCTCCAACCTGATGGTGTGAACATCGATTTCTCCACCTTCCGATAATTTATCCCCATTCCTCTTCACTTTTTCCATTCCCCATTCTGGCTCCCCTCTCACCCCTTCTCCTCACCTGCCCATCATCTCCCTCTGGTTCCCCTCCTCCTTCCCTTCTTCCCTCGGTCCATTGTCCTCTCCTCCTTCTTCAGCCCTATCACCTCCCAGCTTCTTCCTTCATCTCCCCTCCAGCACCCACCCACCTTCCCATCACTGGTCTCACCTATCACCTGTCAACCTGACACACGCACAATGCTGGAGGGTCTCCTTCCATTTACGGCAGTTTAGACACAGCTAGGTGTATTGCTGCCCTCCACAGGATGTACAATTAGTTACAGAGTTTCAAGGAATGTGCGTAGAAACAGAATAATAAACTTTTCAATCAGATGGTGATTCTCTTGGTGGCCAAACAAAGATTTAACAGAAAAACAAAATACATTTAAGTCAGACAGCCTCTTGAACAATATGCTTCTCTCAATTTTATATTGATTACAACTCAGCAAAACATGCTGAACTGTCTCTGGACTACCACAGTCACATAATCCAGTTGGATGCCTTCCTATTATCTTTAAGTAATAGTTTAGCCCACAATGCCCCAACCTAAGTCTTGTTAATTTCACCATATCTCTACGATTTAAAGGGTAACAGTTTGGGACCTTTTTAACTAGAGGGCGACTAGAAAAGAAATGCCTTCCCTTTAATTCATTTTCCATAATTCATTTAATGCTGGAGGTTAGGCAGCACCTATGGAGAGCAATAAAGAGTCAATGTTTCTAGCTCTATCAGAACTGGAAAGAAAGGGAGAGAGTAAGAAGGGTGGGTGGGGGGGGAAGGAGTACAAGCTGGCAGGTGATAGCTGAGGGGGAAGTTGGTGGGGGGAGGGGGTGAAGTAAAAAGCTGAAAGCTGAGGAGGGGGAGGGAAGATGGAATCGGTAAAGGGGCTGAAGAAGGAGGAATCTGGCAGGAGAGAAGTGTGGGCCGTGGGGGAAAGTCACGGAGGATGCTCGCTAAAGAGAAGTGAAAGGCAGGTGAGGAGAAGCAAAGAGGTTAGGGTTAGGTTGCGATTATGCAGGCAGTGGGAAAATCATCTCTCGTCACTCGAGTGTCACACAACTTTGATCTGGCCCCCGCCTTCGTTGACCATGTCCAACGCTGAATGAGGAATGGAAAAGAGGGGAGGAGCGAGGGGGAGAAATTGATGTTCACGCCGTCAGATTGGAGGCTACCCGGATGCATATTGCTCCTCCAACCTGAGAGTGACCTCACTGTGGCAGTAGAGGAGGGCATGGACCGACATGAGAGTGGGATTGGAATTAAAATGGTTGGCCACTGGGAAATTCTGCCTTTTGCCAACAGAGCCAAGCTGCTCGACTAAGCGGTTCCCCAATCTACGTCAAGTCTCACCGATGTAGAGGAGGCCTTGTGTTCCTTCCCCTCCCCCCATCTTATTCTGGCTTCAGTCCCCTTCCTTTCCGGAGCTGAGGTATTTGCAGCTCCCTCTGTTCTCATGGCAAATTGTGTTGTGGCTCCACTACATGATAATGACCGAGGTGTAACCTGGACAAGATTGAAAATGCTTCATTCTTCGGTCTGAAAGTCTGCTGTAACTGAACGGAGATTGGTGACTGTCATGTGAATCCATGGTGATTCCCACCTCTTGGTCTGGAAACTCATGCATTTCCACAGAATCGTGTACAATCCCAGCAGGAAGACAATGAAGATCGCGGCTGCCGTCATTCCTGGAAAGTAGTTTGCATAAATTTGATTGGAGTGTCAGTTAAAGTAACACACAGTGCACACTTAGTTTACAAGCTGTATGCCAACTCGTTTGCATTTAGGCATAGAAATGCAGAACACAGTACATTCAGGGTCACAGTTCAAAGTACGTTTATTGTTAAAGTATGTATTCTATATTCAGTCTTGAGATTCATTTCCTTACAGGTAGCCACAAAAACAAGGAAACCCAACTGAACCCATTTAAAACAAAGACGACCTTCAAACACCCAACGTGCAGGGGGAAAAAAACAGGGTGTAATCAAAAGCAAGCAGTTGTAATGTATTATGTGAGTATTCGTAGGTCAGAGTGCGTATGACATCAGAACGCAGGGGTTTTGTAAAATGGAAGTCTGGTGAATAAACGTGTGTGTTTAATAAAAAAAAACCATGTAGCGTTAATGTGACTCGGACACCGCAATATTAAACACACACGTTTATTCACCAGACTTCCATTTTACAAAACCCCCGCGTTCTGATGTCATACGCACTCTGACCTATGAATACTCACATAATACATTACATACATTACAGCAGTCAATTGAAGTTGACGAAAGTGGGTCCACAGCTGATTCAGGAGCCCATTAGGTGTAGGCCACAGCCTCAGCTCAGTGCAGAGATGAGTAAACCTCGAGGAGCAGAGAGCTGAGCCGGCCTGTCCCTCACCTCCAGCCCCAAAACCTTGAGCTTTTCAACCTGGCCTGGCGGTTAAGTTATCCAAACCTGGGGCCGTTCCTCACCCTGCCACTTCGATACGCTCTCGGGCCTGGGCCCCGCCGCCTCGCGTTGCTTCTCAACGGATTGTGAATTCCTTCACAAGGAGCAATCCAAATAAAAACCCTGATAATCCACTATCCGGTTCTTTGAAGATAGATCTTTGAAGATCTATCCTGGGCCCAACAGTTGAGGAACCTCACACCAGTCCTCATCGAGGGATCAGCAGTGGAAAAGGCGAGTAGTTTCAGGTTCCTGGGTGTCAACATCTCTGAAGATCTATCCTGGGCCCAACATGTACAAAGCAGGCACGACAGCATCGATATTTCTTCCAGAGCTTGAGATTTACTCTATCACTAAAGCCTCCAGCAAATATAGCTGTACCGTGGAGAGCATTCTAACTGATTGCATCACCGTCTGGTTTTGGGAGCACCAATGCATGGGATCGGAAAAAGCTGCAGAAGGTTGGAACTCAGTCAGCACTGCCATGGGTGGAGGTGCTGATCAGCCTGTTGGAATGAAGGCAGTGATTATTTTTGAGTTGGTGGGGGGGGGGGGTCCTGAAGTGGATACTGCGTGGCCTCTTCCCTGAAGGGATTGGGACAAACAGTGGATGGGCAGAGTGCTGGGATCCTCCATGAGATTGCTGGCCTTTTTCAAGCAGCTTTTCTGTGTATACAGTATGTCTTCATAGTAGGTAGGCTGTTGCCAGTGACGTGTTGGGCAATTTTAACTACCTGTAGTAGGGCCACCATGTTGGTGGGATGGAGAGACGTCTCTACCAAAGGAGCTGTAAGGTGCTTCTTCCCTCCACTAGCCTGCAGGTCACCCTTGGGCAAGGTGTAGCACCTGTTTAGCCCCCTGATCAGGGTCACATGAAGCCATGGGAGCAGGTGGTGGATGGTCGTACGAGCAGCCGGTGCAGATCACAAGTCCTGGTTATGTGACCACTGACACCAGGCGGACAATCTCTGAAGAGTATTGATAACAGCCAGGGTCACCCATCTTGTAAAGGCACTGCCCAGAAGAAGGCAACAGCAAACTGCTTCTTTTGGAAAATTTGCCAAGAACAATCATGGTCATGGAAAAATCATGATTGTTCACGTCACACAACAGGGCACATAACGTATGAATGAAGTGCAGTTTCCAGACCATCCAGTGATGCAGCAAGTTAGGATGCTCTCAACTGCGCAACTGTAGAGTACCAGGTAACTAAAAATCCTACACCCTAATCCAACGCCACATGCAAGTTCTTGCCTCTCAACTCAAGCCCAATGAGTAGCTCTTACCTGGAATTAACCCACTTGCTGGTGATGGACCATCGGGGTGATTGGGAACAGAATGGAACTTCTGGTCCTGTGTCACGTCTTGTGGGGAGAGATGAGGAGCAGGTTACATTTGATTCACCCAGGCAGATCATTAATAGACCGAATTAATTAGCCCCAAACACAAGAGGTTCTGCAGATGCTGGGAATCCAGAGCAACACACAGACAAAATGCTGGAGCAACTCAGTGCGAGCAACTGACAAAAGGTCTCGGCCTGAAATGTTGATTGCTCATTCACTTCCATAGATGCAGCCTGACCTGCAGAGTTTTGTGAGAATAACTAACCCAATAGTTATCATTGCTCAAAGAAACAACGACCATTAAGTTATCCATCATCCACTTTCCTCTCCTATCAGATCCTTTCTTATTCAGCAATTCACCTGGAGGGGGTGGGAAATAGACAGTCAATATCTCAGACTGCTCCCTCTCTGTCCCTTTTCCCTGTCCTCCCGATCTACAGCTCCAGGTAACTGCACAACCATCATCCAGACCATGCTCCCTTCCTGTTGCTCCCATCAGGTAAGAGGAACAGGACCCTTAGGTCCCACACCACCAGGTTCAGGAACAGTTATTACCCCTCAACCATCAGGTCCCACACCACCAGGTTCAGAAACAGTTATTACCCCTCAACCATCAGGTCCCACACCACCAGGTTCAGGAACAGTTATTACCCCTCAACCATCGGGTCCCACACCACCGGGTTCAGGAACAGTTATTACCCCTCAACCATCAGGTCCCACACCACCTGGTTCAGGAACAGTTATTACCCCTCAACCATCAGGTCCCACACCACCAGGTTCAGGAACAGTTAACCCCTCAACCATCAGGTCCCACACCACCTGGTTCAGGAACAGTTATTACCCCTCAACCATCAGGTCCCACACCACCAGGTTCAGGAACAGTTAACCCCTCAACCATCAGGTCCCACACCACCTGGTTCAGGAACAGTTATTACCCCTCAACCATCAGGTCCCACACCACCAGGTTCAGGATCCCCTACAACCCCTCTACCTTCATGGATAACTTCACTCACCTCAGTGCTGAATTGATTCTACTACCTACAGACTCACTTTCAACTCATGTTCTCAGTTATTTTGTTTAATTTGCACATTGGTTGTTTGTCAGTCTTTATTTTTCATAAATTCTATTATTTTCTTGTAAATGCTTGCAAGAGGATGTATCTTACGATAGTATATGATAACATATATGTACTTTGATAATAAATTTTACTTTGGACTTTTGATAGTTCTTCCCCAGTTCCATCATCCTCTAACTTTGCCCCATCATCTACACATTCCCCCCAGTAGTCCCCTTCCCCTTACTGCTTCCACCTGCTCTCCGCACCTCCCTTATTTGGTTACGTGCTCCACCTTCCTCTCCAATCAGATGCCACCATCTGCATCGGTTACCCCCCCAGTCTCTGTTCCTATTCCCACTCTCTCCATCTCTGTCTGTTTACCGCTCCCCCTCACCAGGATCCACCCATTACCTGCCGGCTCCTGCTCCACCCCGTCCCCTCGCCTCTTTCCACGGGGTATCTCCTTTCAATCTCCCAGTGCAGATGAAGGGTCTCTAACACTGAGTTGCTCCAGCATCTTGTCGCATGTATCCAGTGTCGAGTTTGGAACTCTGAATTGAGCACCAACACCTATTTTGCACGGAGAATGTTGTAAAGAATACTTACTATCCATACACCTGCCCAAGGTACAGGGTTGTGGGGGACTTGTGGTGTTCTAAGACAAGAAAGAGAGAACATTGTACTCAGAGCGGGAAGGACCACCAACTGCCCCTTCCTGCAAATTCACTCAGTGGCCACCTTATTAGATACACCTGTACACATGCTCATTAATGCAAATGTCTAAACAGCCCATCACGTGGCAGCAACTCCATACAGAAAGACATGCTGGCAAAGTCGAGAGGTTCAGTTGTTGTTCAAACATCAGAATGGAGAAGAAATTTGATCTAAGTGACTTTGATTGTGAAATGATTGCTGGTGCCAGACAGGGTGGATTGAGTATTTCTGAAACAGCTGATCTCCTGGGTTCTGCACACCCAACAGAATGTTTACACAGAATAGTCTGAAAAAACAAAAAAAATCCAGCCAGTGGCAGCTCTGTGGGCAAAAATGCCTCATTAATGAGAGAGGTCAGAGGGGAATGCCCAGACTGGTTCAAGGTGACAGGAACTCAAATAACCTCACGTTACAACAGTGGTGTGCAGAAGAGCATCTCTGAATGCACAACACATCGATCCTTGAAGTGGATGGGCTACAGCAGCAGAAGACCTTGAACTTGCACTCAGTGACCATTTCATATAGTTCAGGAGGTACCTAATAAAGTGGCCACTGAGCATAATGCATCAGGTTATTGAATAGACTCTGAAATTTCATGAGCAGTCTTTCCACATTTCGGGAGTGAGGTTGCTCCTGAGTGCACCAAGCACAGACACCAGCTGTGAAGAGGACTCGTTCAGTCTGAATACCCACCCTTGGCCTCATTGACCTCTGAGCACATCCTCAGGTCCTCATGGACTTTGAACACTGTGGTATAATGTTTCATCAAGAACCTGTTAACACTTTCCTGGAGTTTGCAGAAGTGTGGTTTACATCAGTCAGCTCAAACACCAACCGCCTAGTGACTTGCGTGTGTGTGTCTGTGACTTTCACAGACCAGGACATCCTCATCCCACACCTGGAGCCTGGAGTCCAGTCGTCTGCTTTACACTCAACCCCACTGGCTGGACGATCTCTTTCCAGTCCTGATGAACCCAAAATGCCCCCCCCCCCCCCCCACAGAGGCTGCCTGACCTGCAGGGTCCCTCCGGCATTTTGTGTGTGTTTAGAGACACAGCACAGTAATGGGCCCTTTCAGAGCAACATGTCTTCACTGCCCGGTTACACCCTTGTGACCAATTAACCAGTACGCCTTTGGAATGTGGGAATGTAGGACGTTTTAGTTGCTATGGAGATGGTTGTACATCCTCATCCCACACCTGGAGCCTGGAGTCCAGTCGTCCGCTTTACACTCAACCCCACTAGCTGGACGATCTCTTTCCAGTCCTGATGAAGGGTCTCAACCTGAAATATCAACTGTTTATTCCCCTTTAGAGACAAACATGAGGAATTCTACAGATGCTGGAAATCCAAAGTAACACACACACACACACACACACACACACACACACACACACACACACACACACACACACACACACACACACACACACACAC
Organism: Hemitrygon akajei; assembly: GCF_048418815.1. Taxonomy (NCBI): domain Eukaryota; kingdom Metazoa; phylum Chordata; class Chondrichthyes; order Myliobatiformes; family Dasyatidae; genus Hemitrygon; species Hemitrygon akajei. The sequence goes on along the minus strand of NC_133124.1, from coordinate 217,020,579 downwards.
ACACACACACACACACACACACACACACACACACACACAAAATGCTGGAAGTACTCAGGACAGGCAGCATCTATGGAGAGGAATGAACAGTCGAAATTTTGGGCCGAGGCCCTTCATCAGAACTGGAAAGAAAGGGGAAGACGCCAGGATAAAAAAAAGGAGGCGGGGAGGGCAAGGATGATTCCTAGAGGATGTGAGATGTTGCCAGGTGGGTATGAAAGATAAAGGGCTAGAGAAGAAGGAATCTGATAGGAGAGGAGACTGGCAGGAGAGAGGGAAGGAGGATGGACACCCGGGGGTGGGGGGAGGTGAGAAGAGACAAGAGGCCAGAATGGGGATCAGATGTTGCCTGGTCTGTTCGGTTTTTCTAGCACTTTCAGTGTGTTGCTCTGAATTTTCTGCATCTGCAGAAACCGTTGTGTCCAAAATTTTGGTGGCCCTCTCACCCCTTTACCTCCCCTCGTGAGCTGCCCATCTCCTCTCTCTGGTTCTCCTCCCTCTCCCTCGGGTTCTCCTCCCTCTCCCTTGGGTTCTCCTCCTTCTCACTCTCCCTCTCCCTCGGGTTCTCCTCCTTCTCCCTCTCCCTTGGGTTCTCCTCCTCCTCCCTCTCCCTCGGGTTCTCCTCCTTCTCCCTCTGGTTCTCCTACTTCTTCCTCTCCCTCGGGGTCTCCTCCTTCTCCCTCTCCCCTGGTCCAATGTCCTCCATCAGATTCCGTCTTCAGCCCTTTACCTCTTCCACCTATCAACTCATCAACTCCTTGCCCCTCACTTCAACCCCCTACCCCATCCACCCACCTTCCCCTGATGAAGGCTCTCAGCTCACATTGTCAACCATTTATTCCTCTCTGTAGAAGCTGCCTGACCAGAGTTCCTCCAGCATTTTGTTAGTCACCTCCTCCCTCACCTGACTTCACCTATCACCCTCTAGCTTGTCCTCCATTTCCTTGTCCCACCTTTTTGTTCTGTTTTACCCCCCCCCCCCCCCCCTTCCTTTCCAGTCCCAAGGACACTGATCAACGGAAAAAGATTCTCTCAGGTCAAACTAGAAACAAATCTCTACCAAGATGAGGCCACCCTCAGGGTGGAGGAGCAACACCTTGTATTCCATCTGAGTCGCCTCCAGCCTGATGGCATGTATATCGATTTCTCCTTCAAGTAAAACATTCCCTTCCTGTCCCCTCTTCTTCTATTCTCCACTCTGGCCTATCACCTCCCCCTGGGTCCCCTCTTCCCTCTCTTTCTCCACGGTCCACTCTCCTCTCATTGGATTCCTTCCTCTCCAGCCCTGTACCCACCCAGCCTTCTCTATCTATCTATCTATAGTGCCTAGAAAAAGTTTTCACTCCCCCCACCCCTGGAAGTTTTAATGTTTTATTGTTCTACAGCATTAAATCCACCTTGATTCAATTTGGCTTTTTTGACACTAATCAACAGAAAAAAAACTTACATGCCAAGTAAAAACAGATCTCTACTAAATTGATTATAAATATAAACCACAAAATAATTGATTGCATAAGTACTCACCCCTTTTACCAAATCATCACTGGTGCAGCCAACTGGTTTCAGAAGTCACATAATTAGTTAAATGGAGATCACAAGGCATTTCAATTGATTGTAGGAAAAATACACCTGTCTCGGGAAGGTTCAACTGCTGGTGAGTCAGTATCCTGGCAAAAACTACACCATGAAGACAAAAGAACACTCCAAGCAACTCTGCAAAAAGGTTGTTGTAAAGCACAAGTCAGGAGATGGATACAAGAACATTTCCAAGTCACTGAATATCCCTTGGAGTACAGTTAAGTCAATCATCAAGAAATGGAAAGAATATGGCACAGCTGTAAATCTGCCTAGAGCAGGCTATCCTCAAAAACTGAGTGACCATGCAAGAAGGGGACTAGTGAGGGAGGCCACTGGGAGACCTATGACAACTCTGGAGGAGTTACAAGCTTCAGTGGCTGAGATGGGAGAGACTCACATACAACAACTGTTGCCCGGGTGCTTCACCAGTCACAGCTTCATGGGAGAGTGGCAAAGAGAAAGCCACCGTCAAAAAAACTCACATGAAATCTCGGCTAGAGTTTGCCAGAAGGCATGTGGGAGACTCTGAAGTCAGCTGGAAGAAGGTTCTATAGTTTGATGAAACCAAAATTGAGCTCCTTGGCCATCAGATTAAAAGCTATGTTTGGCATAAGCCAACACCACACATCAAAAAAATGCACTGTCCCGACTGTGAAGCACGGTGGTGGCTGCATCACGCTGTGGGGATGCTTCACTGCAGCAGGCCCTGGAAGGCCTGTGAAGGTAGAGGGTAAAATGAATGCAGCAAAATACAGGGAAATCCTGGAGGAAAACCTGATGCAGTCTGCAAGAGAACTGCGACTGGGGAGAAGATTTGTTTTCCAGCAAGATAATAACTCCAAGCATAAAGTCAAAGCTACACAGGAATGGCTTAAAAACAAAATTAATGTCCTGGAGCGTCCAAGTCAGAGTCCAGACCTCAAACCAATTGAAAATTTGTGGCTGGACTTGAAAAGGTCTGTTCACTCATGATCCCCATGCAATCTGACACAGCTTGAGCAGTTTTGTAAAGAAGAATGGGGAAAATTGCAGTGTCCAGATGTGCAAAGCTGATAGAGACCTATCCACACAGACTCAAGGCTGTAATTGCTGCCAAAGGTGCATCTACTAAATACTGACTTGAAGGGGGTGAACACTTATGCAATCAATTATTTGCATTTTATGTTTGTAGAGATCTGTTTTCACTCTGACACAAAAGTCTTTTTCTGTTGACTGTTGTCAAAAAAGCCAAATTAAATCCACTGTGATTCAATGCTATAAAACATGAAAACTTCCAAGGGCGTGAATACATTTGATGGGCACTCCATCTTTCTATCTAGATTGAATACAGAGTAGGCCCTTCCAACCACACTGCCCAGCAATCCTCCAGTTTAACCCCAGCCTAATCACAGGACAGTTTACAATGACCAATTAACCTACCAACCAGTACATCTTTGGACTGTGGGAGGAAACCAGAGCACCCGGAGGAAACCCACACAGTCACAGGGAGAACGTACAAACTCCTTACAGGCAGTGGTGGGAATTGAAGCCAGATTGTCTGTACTGTAAAGCATTGTGCTAACCACTGAGCTGTTGTGCCATCTCTAATGGTCCACTTTCCCCTTGTATCAGATTCTTTTCTCTCCATCCCTTGACCATTCCCACCCACCTGGCTTCACCTGTCACCTTCTAGCTAATCTCCCTCCCTTGCTATTCTGGAGAACTCCCCATTCCTTTCCAGTCCCGAGGAAGGGTCTCGGCCTGAAACGTCGCCCGTTGATGCTGCCTAACCTGCTGAGTCCCTCCAGCATTCTGTGTGTTGCTCTGGATTACCGCCACCTGGAGAATCTGCTGTTTGTAGGATGAAGGCATTCTCCTCCCTCCATAGATGCTGCCTGACCTGCTGAGTCCCTCCAGCATGCTGTGTATGTGGCTCTGGATTTCCAGACCTGCAGAATCTCCAGTGTTTGGCACCGGGAGTCTGAACTTGGCATCATGTGGTCAAACACAAACAGGGAACTGCACAAGATGAACTTTTAAAACCACCACCCGAGTATGTCTGAACATTCTACCCAAATGAAAATGATGCAAATGTCATCATTGTTACATGTTTACCTTTCGGCACCAGACCTCCAAACTTGTATGCAAATGCTAGCAGTTACAAACTTAACACAAAGAGAGAATGGTTTAATTTTCTGGAGGGTGGGGAGTGTGATCCAGGGCCCTTTGTCCTCACTGAAGATTCAGATCTGTTCAGCAGACTGAAAGCACTACTTATTGAATTTTTAATACACATTTCTCATTAAGGTTGTTACAGCCAGTAGTGGTCACGAGGACAAGCTCCCACTACCTATTAAATGCTCCCAATGGTGCAAAAATTGATTGTTATGTTCCCTGCACAATGCAAACTAAGTTTTATTCCTTAAGGTGTTATTGCTGGGGGTGGTAATGGGGATAAGCTCCCAATACCTATTAAATATTCCCAATGGTGTGCGCCTCAAATAGCCTCTGACAACCAAGTCCAGCTCCTGGCCTTCTCGTGTGGCTTAGCTACTAAGTCCGGCGGAACCGTTTCTACTGACAGGAGAAGGGGCAAAGGTGGATCACCGGCGCCTTAACACTAGTCGCTTTGGGCAAATGGGGCTCGTCTGCTATGGTCGGCAGCTATCAGCCTCCACTTTAGTCTATCAAGCTCCATTACCCATGGTGGAATTAGCCGGGATAATCTTGGTCAACATGGACCAGATGGGCAGAAGGGCCTGTTTCTGTACTGTGTGACTCTGTGGTACAATATAGATGGAAACTGGGAGGATAGAAATCTCATTGGAAGCAGCTGATCGGCTGGAATCCCATAAAGTGCAGCGGAGATTCCGTGTGTGTGGTGGCCGAGGAGGAAGGGGAGAATTGAGGGGAGCCTTCTCCTCATTCCAGTAGGGAGGCACGGGGAGGGCGAGGTCAAATAGGAAACAGAGGAGATGTGGCTAAAGAACACGTTAGAGGGAACAACACCGCTGGAGTGAGAAGTAAGACCGTTTACAGGAGCTGGTGTGAGAAGTCTCATCTTTAAGGTGGGGGGGTGGTAGAAGACCTGAGGGGCAAATATTTCCACCCACAGTGATCTGTAACTAGAAATGAGCCACCAAAGGAAGAGTTTGAGGGTTTTTCTCTTTGGAGTGAAGGAGGATGAGAGGTGACTTGATAGAAGTGTACAAGATAAGAGGCAGAGATTGAGTGGACAGTCAGAGACTTTTCCCCATTTGGTGATGGCCAACATCACAGGACATCCTTTTAGGGTGAGCAGAGGAAAGTTAAGTGACACATATGAAAACAGAGTGTGGCAACTGACCTGATGAAGGATCATGGCCTGAAAGTCAACTGTTTATTCCTTCCATAGATGCTGTCTGACCTGCTGAGTTCCTCCAGCATTGTGTGTGTGTGCGCGTGTGTGTTGCTCTGGATTTCCAGCACCTACAGAATCTCATGTTCCTTAGTGCAAGGCAACATACATTCCCGTCATAAACATCAGTTGGTGACCATCTCCAAACCCTTTACCCTTTCCACCTATCACCTCCCAGCTTCTCACTTCAACCCTCCTACCCACCCACCTCTCCCTCATCTGGTCTCACCTATCACCTGCCAGTTTGTACACCTTCCACCCCCCCCCCACATTCTTCTCCCTCCCCCCTCTTCTAATCCCTTCCTTTCCAGTTTGAAATGTCAGCTGTTTATTCCCCTCTATAGATACAGCCTGACCTGCAGAGTTCCTCCAGCGTTTTGTGAGTGTTACTGTGGATTTCCAGCATCTCCATAATCCTGTGTTTGTTTATTGAGAGACAACACTGAATAGGCCTTTTCTGGCTCTTCGAGCCACGCCGGCCAGGAATCCCCAATTTAATCCCAGCCTAATCACAGGACCAGATATAAGGACCAAGTAACCTACCTGTTGGCACGTCCTTGGCTGGGGGGGAGGAGCCGCAGTACCCGGGGTAAACCCACGCGGTCATACACACTCCTTACGGGCAGCGGTGGGAATTGAACCAGGGTCACTGGTACTGTAGAGTGTTGTGCTAGCCACTACACTACCGTGCTGCCACAACTTGCTCTAATGTGTACGGCCTCAGCTGCTGAAAGGAACAAGTGGTTTCGGTTACAGAAGCAGTAAATCTTCTGCGGCTCAATAAACAGTCACTGACGAACCCAAAAGCTGCTGAGTAAGAGCTTCGCAGTTACATGGTACAATTCTTATCTCGCTGCACAAATACAAACTCCAGTCATATGCCCCGGGCTTATTTTTCCTGTTATTGGCAGAGACAATTTGCTGAATTGCTCAACTCCCTGCCAATTATACCAAGGGTGGCAACGTGAAAAACAAAATGCAAAAACAGGGAATAAAACAAAAGTGATCAAATACTAGTGTTTTCCACCCATCCATCCAGCATCCTCTTTGACTTTCTGCCACCAGGCAGGAGACTCCGACGTATAAAACAAAAACAGTCAGGATGGGAAACAGTTTTTTCCCTCAGGCCATTCGGCTTCTGAACTCCCTGCTGCATCACATTCAAAGTTAATCTGATTAACTGATAAACTGGTTAATCTGTTATGTACCTTACAATATTTAATGTATGTGCTTTAGTTTATTTATGCATAATTCATCTGTAGATCTTATCCTTATTTTCATAAGTTATCTTGCGTTATGTGTATTACTGTGCTTTACACCCTGGTTCGGAGAAACATCTCATTTGATGGCATGTATGTATAGAGTTAAATGACAATGAACTTGACTTGACTTGGTTCATACACCCATTGGGTCACGTGAAGACATTCGACAGATGTTCAAAAGTATAAAGTAAATTTATTATCAAGTACATGCATGTCACCATATACTATCCTAAGATTCATTTTCTTGCCCAGGCATTTACAAACTTGCACGAACTTCTATAGATGTGTAGCGGAGACAGGCTGTATCACGGCTTGGTATAGGAACACCAATGCCTTTGAACGGAAAAATCAAACAAAAGGTAGTGGATTCAGCCCACAAATCGTAGGTAACCATCGAACACATCTACGTGAAACACTGCCGTAAGAAACCATCATCAGAGATCCCCACCATCTAGGGCATGCTCTATATTCACAGCTGCCATCAGGAAGAAGGTACAAGAGCCTCAGGACTCACACCACCTGGTTCAGGAACAGTTACTACCCCTCAGCCATCAGGCTCTTGAACAAAAGGGGATAACTACACTCACTTGCCCCATTCATTGAGATGTTCCCACAACCAATTATCTCACTTTAAAGACTCTTTATCTCAGCTTCTCATTATTTATTGCCATTTATTTATATTTGCATTTGCACAGTTTGTTGTCTTCTGCACTCTGGTTGATCTTTCACTGATCCTGTTATAGTTGCTATTCTATAGATTTGCTGAGGAAAATGAATCTCAGAGTTGTATATGGTGACAAATACATATTTGATAATAAAATTTACTTTAGACTTTGTTTCTATTGTATTTCTTCTACAAAAGTACAATGAAAAGCTCCCCACAAATAAAGACCGACAAATAACCAACGTGCAAAAGACAACTGTGCACGTACAAAAAAACCACTAAGGTGATAGATAATAGACGATACTGAGAGCACGAGCTGTGGAGTCTTTGAAAGTGAGCCCAAAAGTACCCAACTTGTGGTCCGTGGGCCAAAGCTGCCAAGTCAGACACGTCCATCTATAAAGATCAGATCAAAAAGAGCTGCTTTACTTGTCACACGGACATCAAATCGTCCGGGTGGTGGGTGGAGATACAGCTCTATCAAAGGAGGTGTAAGGCGCTCCTTCCCTTTGCCAGCCTGCAGGTCACCCTCGGGCAAGGTGTAGCACCTGCTTAGTGCCCCCGATCAGTTACAGGTGGTGGATGGTCGTATGAGCAGCCGGTGCAGATCACAAATCCTGGTTATGTGACCACCCTGACACCAGGCAGACAATCTCTGGAGAGTATTGATAATGGCTGGGGTCACCCGTCTTGTAAAGACACTGCCCAGAAGAAGGCAATGGCAAATGATTTCTGTAGAAAATATTGCCAAGAGCTGAGGGTCATGGAAAGACCATGATCACCACGTCATTCACTATGGCGGATAATGATAATGACATCAGACGTACAGTGAAATACTGACAATTCTTTGGGAAGTCGAGCCATTTTTATGATGTAGTAAGGAAATATTGAACAAGTTAAAAGATCTGTAAGTTTTGTTGCTTAAGATACAAGTGTTTTCCTGGGTATCCGGAGAACAGGAGACCTCCCGCGTTCTTCAAGGAATTGCATAGGCATTATTCACTTCCACTCAAGACACAAAGATTACTACAGGTTACAAATATAAATAATGTTCGCAATAATGATTCTGATTTGTGTTCAGTGCGGGCATCGGAAGTCAAAGGGCTGCCTCTTTGCTGTACTCTTCTACAGTCTTTGTTCTGCACATTGGACTGTTTGACCAATCACATTCTTCCATGCTGCTCCGTTGGATCTGTCTAAGTGGTGAAGATGCTATTCTGCCTTCTGATTGGCAGGAATCCACACTGTGATTCTGAGAGGATCTCATTGGTCATTGGAATTTAATGCTTTACTCCCACATAGGTTTTTAATCTTTATCATTCATCCTTTATAAACCCACTCCGGATCAATCTAACTCTTCCCTCCTACACAGCCCATAACCCTCCATTTTTCTTTTATCCACATGCTTATCTCTTGTCTCCCTAATGTATGTGCCCCTAACACCACCCCCGGTAAGGTGTTCTAAACACTTACTACTGTGTAAAAAAGACCTACCTCTGACAATTTCCCTGTACTTTCCTCCAATCACCTCAAAATTATATCCTCTGGTTATACTATTACCACCCTGTGAAAAAGATGCTGGCTATCCACTCTTCCTATGCCTCTAACCAAATTGTACATCTGTCATGTCCCATCCTCCTTCTCTCCAAAGAGAAAAGTCCTTGGACTTTAGGAGATGGGATGTTCGAGGACTCACGCCTGGCACTATCAGTGATAGTGACACCACCTGTTCTTTAGCACAATGCTATTGCAGCTCAGGGTATCAGAGTTCAGAGTTCTATTCTGACGTCATCCGTAAGTATGTCCTCCCTACGGAACGTGTGGGTTTGCTCCGGGACCTCCAGTTTCTTCCCACAGACCAAAGGCGTACTGCTTGGTAGGCTAACTGGCCATTGTAAATTGTCCCATGATTAGGTTAGAGTTAAATCAGGGGACAGCGAGTGCGGAGTTTTAAGCCCTGGGTCTGCGAGTCTCAAAGTCCACTGGGTCAGTTGGAGGCCCAATGCCCACGAGTGCACAGGAGCTGGGGAATTACCTGTGTGCGAGAGTGGGTGGGAGCGAGCGTGGAAGGGATCTTGTTGCTGTAGTTGCCCGCGTGGTTCTGCTGAACAGGGTGGGCATGCTATGTTGGTGCCGGTATGTGTGGCAACACCTGTGGCTTGCCCCCAGCTCACCCCTGGGTGTGTCAATTGTTAATGCAAACAACGCATTTCATTGCATGCTTCAAGGTACCTGTGATAAATAAATGTATCTGACTGGCCACTGTAAATTACACCTTCGGGGCAAAGAAACCAATAGGGAGTTGAGGGGCATGTGAGGGAAAATAAGTTGCAGGGATTCAGGGAAACAAGGATACCTGGAATGGGATTGGTTGATGGGATGAAAACCAAGGTAAGATATTTACTTTGAACGTTTGAGAGCACTATTGGGAGCTGGTGTAGACCGGGGGATATAAAGATCATCAGTTTGTCCTGGATCAGCCACATCGAGAATGCTACCGGCAAGGAAGCTCGTCAATGCCTCTACTTCATCAGAAGGCCAAGGAAATCCGCAGCTTCCTCACTTTTACAAATGCCCCACGGAAAGTAACTGATCCGGCCCAGACCACAAGAGTTGTGGGCACAGCTCAGCACATCACGGAAACCAGCCTACTGACTGTCTACACTTCTCACTGCCTCACTAAAGAATGCAACAGAATCAGAGGCTCCACCCACCCCGGGTATTTACTCTTCCCCTGTCAGGCACGTACCACCAGGCTGAAGGGCAGCTTCTAACCCACTGTGATCAGACTTTTAAAATGGGACTCGATCCAGATGAACTCTTGATATCTGAATCTATCCCCTTCGGGGCCCTTGTGCTTTATTTGGTAACTACGCTTTCTCTGTGACTGCAACATTAGAGTCTGCATTTTAAAAAACCCTCAATGTACTCATGTTTGGAATGATCTGCATGAAAACCGTACAAAACTGTGTTGCCTACAGTTCTGATTGCCGACTATAGGAGGATGTCCAGGCATTGGAGAGGGTACAGTAGAGGGTTACCAGGACACTGCCTGGGTTAGAAGGCTTATGCTATAACCAGAGGCTGGATAAACTGGGGTTGTTTTCTATGGAGTGGCGGAGGCCGGGGTGGGGAGGTCTGACTGAGGTCTATAGGATTATAAGAGGTGTAGATGGAGTAGATAGGGAGTATCTGTTTCCCAGAGTGGATATGTCTAATATCAGAGGACATGCACTGAAGGTGAGAGGGAGGAGGTTCAAGGGGGATGTGAGGGCTATGTTTTTTACTCAGAGAGTGGTGTGGTCGTGGTGGCAAATAGGGGCTTTTAAGAGACGTTTGGACAGGCACGTGGATGTGAGGAAGATGGAGGGATGTAGGCATTGTGCAGGTAGGAGAGGTTACTGTTTCTTCAATTTACTTTTTAGCTGGTTCTGCACAACATTGGGCCTGTTGCTGTGCTGTTGTAAAAAAAGATTTTCATTGCATTTTAGTATGTGACATTAATAATCCAATAGAGGAAAAGACTGCTCTCCCAGTCAGCCTGCAAACTTGTATTCCTCCACCTCCCCTACCTCCTTACACTGGCCCCCGATGAAGGGTCTCAGCCAGTAACATCGACCGTTCATCCCCCCCCCCCCCCCCCAGACGCTCCCTGACCTGCATTTTCTGTGTGTCCCTCTGGATTTCCAGCATCTGCAGAAGCTCTTATTCTGGTTTCTGTCCCCTTTCCTTTCCAGCCCTGATGACGGATCCCGGCCCGGAACATCGACCATTTATTCCCCTCCACAGACGCTGCCCGACCAGCTGAGTCCCTCCAGCGTTTTGTGTTTGAAGCCCGGTTTGGTGGGAAGAGACAGATACAACAGAGGGGTTCAAGGGGCTCCGTACTCGTGCAGGAAACGGAGTAGGCATTTAATTACTAATGTCATCAGTGCGCACAGAATTTCTGGGCTTGGGCTGTATGGTTCTGAATTCTGTTTCGGGAACGTCCGTGGGCTAATAACGATTTTATCCTGTCAGGTAACCCATGCTGCTAACCGAACCGCAACCACACATGAACAACCTTCAGCGAGGGCTCGCGTCCACTCTTAAGTATTCTTCAGCTCAGAACTGGGACGTCCAGGCTGTTGTGACAGAATGTGAAAGCGGAGGCGAATGCAAATGCGAACATTTAAAGCAGGCAGGACCCTGCCTTAATGCAACACTCGTCGCTTTTGGAACGCAATTAAAGAACATACAGGGGAAAAAATGACACTTAAAAGAAATGCTGCTTAAAAATCCTTGCGAATTTAAACTGTTCGCAGAGTCGGCACTCACACAGTTAAACTCGGGGTTAGCTTGCCGCGGACTCACCGATAGCTCTCTCTTACCTGTTCGCCGCTGCTGGAGGTAATGCTCAGCCCGAGCTGCTTCATGCCGATCTGCCGCCGGGTCGGGACTCACCCAGCCGGCCATCTCACCGCCCCGCTCTCCTCCACCTGCAGACAACTAGTCCCCCGCTTCAGTCAGGGGCGGCGCGTCGCGGAGGAATACACCTCTTCCTCATTCGCTCGCTCGCAAAGTTTTGGTCCCCGGTCACAATCAAATATTTCAGTGTGATTGGTAAAGAATAACCTACAATGCAAAGTGTAGAAATATTGCAGAATGCGCGATGGAAGTGGATAAACACAAGAGATTCTGTAAATCTTGAGTAACACACACAGACATACAAAATGCTGGAGGAACTCAGCGGGCCAGGTAGGGTCTCTGGAGCGGAATAAGCAGTTTTGGGCGAAGATCCTAAATCAGGATTGGATCGGACGGGGGGGAGAAAAATGGGTTTATCGTCACGTGTACAGTGAAAAACTTGTCTTGCGTACCATTCAGACAGACCATTTCACCGGTACAATCCATCGAGGTGAAACCATCACAGAATGCAAAACGGGAACCGGGGAGGAACACCAGAGGGAGGTGGTGGGCAGGTAAGGAGATCAGGTTCCCCATTCCCATTTCCCTCTCTCACTTTACCTGCTCATCACCTCCCTGTGGAGCTCCTGCCCTTCCCTTTCTTCCATGGCCTCCTGTCCTCTCCTATCAGATTCCCCTTTCTCCAACCCTGTCTCTTTCACCAACATCCCAGCTTTTTACTTCACTCCTCCTCCTCCTCCTGGTGTCACCCATCACCTGCCACCTTGTACTTCTTCCTCCCACTCCCCCCACTCACACTGACTTCTCTTTCCAGTCCTAATGAGGGGTCTCAGCCCAAAAAGTCAACTGTTTATACTTTTCCGTAGATGCTGCCTGACCTGCTGAGTTCCTCCAGCATTTTCTGTGTGTGTGTGTGTGTGTGTGTGTGTGTGTGTGTGTGTGTGTGTGTGTCTGTGTGTGTGTGTGTGTTTGTGTGAGTGAGTGTGTTTGTGTGAGTGTGTGTGTGTGTATTGCTTTGGATTTCCTGCATCTGCAGATTTCCTTGTGTTTGCAACACACACAAAATGCTGGAGAACTCAGCATCTATGGAGGGGAATAAACAGTCAATGTTTTGGGCCATTATGACTGGCATCAAAATTCTCCTATAAGAGGACCCCTCATCTGAGGAGTGGATAGTCCAGGGGTTGATACCAGAGATCAGAAGACCTGAAGGTGAACCAGAAGTCCAGTGGCCAAAGGCTGGAGGTCTGGATGCCTGTCCTGGAGTTGGAAGTCTGTCTGTGTGGGTGTTAGGGAGGAAACAGACTCGCTTAGCTGATGTTGTTTTGTTGCTTGTTGTGTTCTGTGTCGTCCTTTTGAACATTGTGGGTAGGATATGTTGGCACTGGGATGTTCGGCGACACTTGTGGGCTGCCCCCAGCACATTGTTGAGTGTGTCGGTTGTTAAGGCAAGCCGTGTATTTTGCACCATGTTAAATCTGAAACTTCAATGTCTAAATCATTTGTAAACTTACACCACAAGAGCAGGAGACAAAGGAACAGAACTGGGCCGTTCAGCTCTTCAAGTCTGCTCTGCCGTTCCATCATGGCTGATTTATTTTCTCTCTCAACCCCATTCTCCTGCCTCCTCCCTGTAACGTTTCACACCCTGACTACTAAAGAACCTATCAATGCACCTGACGACTTGGGTTGTAAGGCTGACCGACGAAGAATTCCATAGATTCACCACCTTCTGGCTAAAGAAATTCCTCATCTCTGTTCTAAAGGGACGTCCCTCTATTTATTTATTGAGATGCAGCCCTTCGAGCCATGTTGTCCAGCAACCCCCTGATTTAACCCTAGCCTAATCACAGGACAATTCACAATGACAAATTATCCTACCAACAGGTATGTCTTCGGAATGTGGGACGAAACCAGAGCACGCAGAGGAATCTCGCGCAGTCATGGGGAGAACGTACAAACTCCTTACAGACAGTGGTGGGTATTGAACACAGGTCACCTGTACTGTGAAGTGTTCTGCTAACCACTACATTGCTGTGTTGCTCCTCGTCTTAGACTGTGCCCTGTGGTCCTGGACTCACATGCTATTGGAAGCATTTTCTCCATGTCTACTCATCTGCTCAGGGAGTATTCAGTACCTAAAGCTATAAACCACCCCCACCCTGTAAGAATTAGTTTACAATAACATTCTTGACATGTAAGTGTTGAAATCACGCAACAGCCTGGCTCGTCATTAATATACTGGCTGTTTGAATTCAAACTAAGGGCGTCTGCATAACTTCAAAAAGATCTGACAAAATTCCTCAGTTTAGAGTTTATAAGAAGGCACCAGTTTGTAGGAAGTTGTCTAGAACGTCTGTAATGTAGATAGATCGCATATGTGGGGATCATTGTAGGAGCATTTACTGATGTATCTTCTTATTTTCTCTGAAACATATAACAGGACAGCTCAGAAACAGACCCTACAGTGCACGAGGATGCACTGAACTCAATAACTGAGTTCTGAACTGATTCCATGACCTACAGACTAACTTGCAAGGACTCCACTGGGATGGAAATACAGTACCGTACATCTGTACCAAGGGAGGTGTAATGTGTCCTTCCCTCCGCAGTCTGCAGGTCACCCTCGGGCAAGGTGCTGACCCCCCGATCAGGGTCACGTTAAGCCATGGGAGCAGGTAGCAGCCGGTGTGTATCACAAGTCACAAGTCCTGGTTATGTGACCACTGACACCAGGCAGACAATCTCTGAAGAGTATTGATAATGGCTGGGGTCACCCGTCAGAAGAAGGCAATGCAAACCACTTTTGTAGAAAAGTTTGCCAAGGACAATCATGGTCGTGGGATAATGATGACCCACATCATATGGCACGGCACATAATAATGGTGGTAACTTTGATAATAAAATAACTTTGACTTTAACTAAACTAAGCTCCCTCCTTCTGTTTACACAATATGCATATTCCTCCATCTCTGCATATTCAAGTGCCTAAGAGTCTTTTTATCACTTCTGACGTATCTGCCTCCACCTGCACCCCAGGCAGCACATTCCAAGCACCTACCACTCTGTAAAAACTTGCTCTATTGAATTTAACATCCCCTTCTTGCTCTGTTGAACTTACTGACTCATTTTAAATTCATGCCCTCCAGTACTAGACATTGTGACCCCGGTAAAAAGACACTGGCTGTCTTTTCTGTGTAGCCATCTCATAACTTGAGAAACTTCTATCAGGTTTCCCATCAGCCTCCACTGCTCACCAGAGTCACCTGCTCCTTCACCCTGCCACGTCTGAGGCCAGACTCCCACTCTCCACTGGCTCCTTTACAGCGATAGGGCACGACCGCTGGGACAGCAGACAGGAAAGGGGAGAGGGGAGAAGAGGAAAAGGGAGAGAGAGCAGAGGGTCAGAGAGAGTGGGGAGGGTGGAGGAGAAAGGATGAGAGAGAGAGTCTGTGTGATGAGTGTAGTGGGTTTGGCATGTTGTCAAGGTGTTGTATGTACATTTGGACAACGCACACATCAGGATTAAGGGAGAGGACATTCAATTAAAGACACTGTTGATTTCCACTCTGAGGTGATAATGCTGTATCTTCAGTACAGTATCATCAAACTTAGAAAGAAAAGGTCTGTACATTTCCCTCTCCAGATGCTGCCTGACCTGTTGAGTTCCTCCACCTCCTGCAGGTACTACCTACGTCAGGGGCTCCCAGCCTGGGATCCTCGGACACCTTGGTTATTGGTAAGACTGCATGGCATAAAACCGTTTGGGAACCCCTGACCTTCATGGAATATGGTGACATCACATGAGGAAAATCACCATGGAAACCCAGTAGCAAGAATAAATAATCCAATAAGGAATTAAGTCTTCCTGCATCCATCCCCTTCATTCCCCTTGCCTTTGTCTCTGCATTTAGAAACTCTTATCCCACAAACAGTTCTTATTTCTGACAGTCACTAACCCAGCTGCAGATTACTCGCTCGTTTCTTTCATTTCAGTACTTTGCCCATCTTACTTTTCTTAGCCAAACACGTCGGGGGACAGCCGCAGTGACTCATGATCGCAGGTTACTTCATGATCAACTCCTGTTTCTCATCTACAGAATTCCCCCAAGCAAAATACTTGGGCATTTCCTTGTGCATAGTGACAACGCCTGACCAAAGTTGTAAATCTGTCTCTAGTTTTTCGAGGCGTCCTTTAAAAACTCTGATAACTGTTGAATCAACTGCCCAACATAAAGACCTTTGCCATCCAGGACTTGTCCACTTCTCATTTCTAAAAATCGGGAGGAGGGAATGTTGCAGCTGTATAGGACCCTGGTCAGACCCCACTTGCTCAATTCAGGGTCGCCTCACTACAGGAAGGATGTGGAAACCATAGAAAGGGTGCAGAGGAGATTTACAAGGATATTGCCTGGATTGGGGAGCATGCCTTATGAGAATAGGGTTGAGTGAACTCGGCCTTTTGTCCTTGGAGCAACATTGGATGAGAGGTGACTTGATAGAGGTGTATAAGATGATGAGAGGCATTGATCGTGTGGATAGTCAGAGGCTTTTTTCCAGGGCTGAAATGGCTAGCATGAGGAGGTGCCTGGAAGTAGGTCCAGAGGAGATGTCAGGGGTAAGTTTTTACGCAAAGAGTGGTGAGTGCGTGGAATGGGCTGCTGGCAATGGTGGTGGAGGCAGATACAATAGGGTCTTTTAAGAGCCTCATGGATAGGTCCTTCCAACCTTCAAGCAGTGCTGCCCAGCAACTCCCCCCCCCCCCCAAATTTAACCCTAGCCTAATCATGGGACAATTTACAATGACCGATTAACCTACCAGCTGTTGCGTGTTTGGACCGTGAGAGGTCTCCCCATGACCGTATGGGTTTCCTCCACAACCTACAGCTCACTTTTAAGGACTCCATACCTCATGTTCAGTGTTGTGGTGAGTAAATTTATCCACCCTGGCTCAAGATCCTGATGGTTGAGGGGTAATAACTGTTCCCGAACCTGGTGGTGTGGGACCTGATGGTTGAGGGGTAATAACTGTTCCGGAACCTGGTGGTGTGGGACCTGATGGTTGAGGGGTAATAACTGTTCCCGAACCTGGTGGTGTGGGACCTGATGGTTGAGGGGTAATAACTGTTCCCGAACCTGGTGGTGTGGGACCTGATGGTTGAGGGGTAATAACTGTTCCCGAACCTGGTGGTGTGGGACCTGATGGTTGAGGGGTAATAACTGTTCCCGAACCTGGTGGTGTGGGACCTGATGGTTGAGGGGTAATAACTGTTCCCGAACCTGGTGGTGTGGGACCTGATGGTTGAGGGGTAATAACTGTTCCCGAACCTGGTGGTGTGGGACCTGATGGTTGTAGGGTAATAACTGTTCCTGAACCTGGTGGTGTGGGACCTGATGGTTGAGGGGTAATAACTGTTCCTGAACCTGGTGGTGTGGGACCTGATGGTTGTGGGGTAATAACTGTTCCTGAACCTGGTGGTGTGGGACCTGATGGTTGTAGATTAAAAACTGTTCCAGAGCATACACATTTTCTTCTGTTTCTACAATGCCTGACCTGCTGACATTTCCAGCATTTTATACTTTTAGAGTCATTGAGCCCTAACGCACAGAAATAGGACCTTTGGCAAATTTGTTCCATTCCATAACAGTACAGTAGCATCGCAGTGAATATATCGCTTTACAGTGCCAAAACCAGAGTTCAATTAATCCACTGTCCTACATTCCAAAGATGTACAGGTTAGTTGGTTAATTGGTCACATGGGTGTAATTGGGCTCACTGGGCCAGAAGGCCCTGTTACTGTGCTCTAAATAAACAAATGAACAAATCCCAGTCCCATCTAACTGCACCTTGAAAACATTCCTCCAAACTTCTCACATCTCTGTAGCTATCCAGCTTGTCTGATGTTACAATTGAACCCACGTGCACCACTTCCATTGACAGCTTGTTCCACACTTGCACCACTCCCAGAGTCAAGAAGTTTCCCTTTAAAATTATTTACCTTTCTCCCTCAACCTGTGGCCTCTACTTTTTGTCTCACCCTGATCAGATACTTTTCTGTCTGTCCCAAAGGGAAAATGCCTTTTCTGGGTATGGCTGCATTGAAACCTTGTCATAGGGCTTGGAGGCTTGTGTGCCGCAATGACCCAGAGAGCTATGTTCACTGGAGTCAGGGATTTATGCTTTGGCTTGTGGTAGGGTCACCCTTGCCAAACAAAGGCCAGACTATGAGTGGTCCACTGCTCCTCCAGGTTCAGGGCTTCATCTTACAGTGAACAACCCTGACTGAGTCCTAAGTGTCCATCTGAGATTTGAATGACTGACATCAGCAAAAACTGAGAGGAAACTACTGACATGATGAAGGAAGCCTTGAACACTGCCAGAGATGGAGGACTTTCAAAGCTGCCCTAAACACCAACACTTAGCAGGCACTAACCACCAAACCCCTGGTTTCTCATGCTGGCGAAAGAGGGCACAGCCTCAGGATGGAGGGGCATCCATTTAAAACAGAGATACTGAGAAATTTCTTTAACCAGAGGTTGGTGAATTTGTTACCACAGGCAGCTGTGGAGGCCAGATCATTGGGTGTATTTAAGGCAGATATTGATAGGTTCTTTACTGGACGTGGCCTCAAAGGTTACGGGGAGAAGGCTGGAGAGCGGGGCAGAGGAGACAAAACGATCAGCCATGATTGAATGGCGCAGCAGACTCGATGGGCCAAATGGCCTAACTCTGCTTCTATGTCTTATGGTCTTGTAGAAGTTGTCTGGTCTAGTGGCACATCACAGTGTTTTCATATGGTTATTTTCTGACCACTCTCACTCCATCTAATTGGGCCAGCCATACATTCTGGCATCACTTCATACAGCCTCCTCCCCCAGCCACACATCTTTCCTCTCATCTGGTCTCACCTAGCACTCCTCCCTGCCCTTCACATTATTTTGTCGTTTTTCCCTGCCTCTCCAGCTTTTATGAAGTCTCCAAAGTTGCTGCCTAGGCTCCTTCAGAATTTTGTGTGTTTTCTCGTGCTTGTGGTTCTGGTATTTTGTTCAGCCAAGTACTTGTGCTCTAGAAAGAAGAATTCAATACATCGAGGTCCATTTACCACCCCTGAAGGTGTGGTAGTACAAATGCAAACTCTATTGAAGACCTGACTATCCCAGAGTAGCAAACACAAAACATTGGGGGAATTCACAAGTGGTAACAAAGGGTCTTGACCCAAAACAGCAACAATTCCTTCCCCTCCAAAGAGGTTCCTTTAGCATTGTTTGTGTGTGTGTGTGTGTGTGCGTTGCTCAAAATTTCCAGCATCTGCAGAATCTCGAGTCTAGGATTGCAGACCAAGTTAGGACACAGGCAGCAGAGTTTCCCTATGGAATACTCTAAATCAATCCCAAAACGACAGAGCATGAGAATTAATAAATGATCTGAGGCAAGAAACAGTGAAGCCATTGATTTCTCCATAATCCAGTGATTTCTCCCTCCTCTCTCTTCCGTTGGGGTTCCCCTCACCTCCCTAGTGCCCCCCTCCTTTCCATTCTTCCATGTCCTTCATCAGATATTTATTTTCTTCAGCCCTTTTACTTCTTCCATCAATCACCTCCCAGATTCTTCCTTTATTTCCCCTCCTCTACCAACCACCAACCCGCTTGGTCTCACACATCACCTGCTGGCTTGTACTCTTCCCCCACCCTCCCTAGTCTAGCTTCTGTCCCCTTCCTTTCCAGGTCTGAAGGGTCTCAGACCACATCACTTATTCATTTCCCTCCACGGGTACTGACTGACCACCTGAGTTTCTCCAACATTTTGTGGGTGCTGCTCAAGATTTTCAGCAAGTTATTAAAAATGAGATTTGTGCTTGATGCCTAATTGTCAAATCCCATCTCTATAGAGCAGACCATTCTAAATGGCTAAGAATATTTTGAAATTAAACTTTATACATTGGAAAAGGCAAGATTACAACAGTGTAAGTAATCAATAGATTAGAACCAAACCAGTAACTTCAAATACAATTTCCATTAAAGATACACAAACATTTGTTATTTTACAATTAAGACTAAAGGTATTTGTTACAGCACATTTACAGTTTGACTGATTAGAAAAAGCAAAATACTTGTACAAATTGTATTTAATCCTCATAGTAGCTACATTATACGGAGTGTTTTTTCAGATGGTACAGCCCCCTTTCCGATGCACCCATTGTTATCAAGGCAGCATTCACTGGGATGAGACTATGGATGATGGACACTTTCTGTGGTTATGGAAACCAGCGTGGGAGGCAAGCCATACCAGAAATGCCACAGATTTGTTCTAACTGCCCCACGATTTGCTTTAACATCACAGGCCATGCTCCTGCAGGTGCTTGTGCCATTTCCAAGGGTAGCCCAAATCGCTTTCCGCTCAAACACAAGAAACTCTTCACCAATCAATTGAAATGGCCAGGCACCAACCAAACTGTTGAGAGCTCAAGCAAGATGATACATTCTTTAAAAAAAAGGCCACGTACAAAGTTATTTGACATCCTCTTCCATATGAGGCAGTGATGTAATGTTATGCCCAGCACCTACTTAAGTATTTTAGGGAAGTGAGTATTGTTGGAGCAGGCAGTGTCTGCTTTCTGGCCTGAGAGTCAGCCTGTGCCTTACTTAAGTGGAAAAATGGAGAAAGGTGGAAACTTGCTTAAGCAGAAAGTGTTTTTGTTGCAACCTGTCACTAAACAGTTTGGTTCAAACGATGTCAGCTAAATAAATTCCAGAGTTATGATGGTAGAGGATGTCGGAAGTTCTCCTTGCTTGTGGTGCAGCTATGAAAGGAACACCCCACACGTGTTGACACAGGGCTTGTGAACATGATACAGGTTGGACCAAGGATCACAGTGCTAACAATTCCAAAAGGACACATCAATGCAGAAGAGGAAAAAAATGAACACAAGGGATTCTGCAGATGCTGGAAATCCAGAGTTACACCACACAAAATGCTGGAGCAACTCAGCAGGTCAGGCAGCATCTATGGAGAGGAATTAAAGGTCTGTGTCGGGCTGAGATGTCAAATGCTTATTCCTCTCCATGGATGATACCTGACCTGCTGCGTTCTTCCAGCATTTTGTGTGTGTTACTCGAGAAAAACACTCCAGGCGCTTGCTGGACATGTTTGCAAAAGCCAGAACAGCCAGATATGAAGATTGAGACTTGCAATATCATGGTGGATTTTGCAAAAGATATGTAAACAAAATAATGAAAGGTAGTGACCCTATTCTACATGGAGTCTCTGTCTGGGCACAGACTGGTCACTTCAGTACTGATACCACAAGGTAATGTAGCAAATGAAGCCGAGACAATGGATGTGAATAAAATAGTCCTACATTTAAATGTAGGATAAAATGCAGGATAACAATGTAGTTAAGTTTGAACCCTTAGATTCTAAATCACAGACTGATGAAAGTCTATTTCAGATGTTAACCATTACACCAATGTAATGCAAAGCGCAGAACACGAGTGATAAGCAGATTTCAGAACAAGCTGGAAAACTGATAAAGCTGCATTTTAACTTCTGATAGCACACAAGATTAAAAACTTCAGTGGGGCTTGTGCAGGACCAGGGTCTGACAGATTCTGACGAGACTAGTCTGTGTGAGCCTTTGCACATTCCTGCTTAATGCTCGTGCCATGAAGAGCTGGTTAAAAACATGCAGCTAATGACGTGGCCATTTGCTGAAAATTAAGACAGATGTCTGTTGGCTTAATTAAGCAAAGCATCTGTCAGGGGAAACAGACACATACAGAAAACGCTGGAGAAACTGAGTAGGCCAGGCAGCATCCATGGAGGGGAATAAATAGGCAGCATTACAGACCAAAAGCTTTCACTGGGACTGGAAAGGAAGGAGGCAGGGGAGCGGGGGAAGGAGTATAAGCTAACATGTGATAGGTGAGACCAGGTAAGGGGGAAGGCAGGTAAGCGTAAGGGTGGAGATAGGTAGAAGAGGTTAAAAGGCCAAAGAAGAATGAATCTGATAGGGAAGGACACTGGCTTCTTCCCCTTTCCAGTCCTGAAGGGTCTTGGCCTGAAACATTGACTATTTATCCATAGAATATTTTGAAAGTAAACTTTATACATTTGAAAATGGCAAGATTACAACAGTGTAAGTAATCAACACATTAGAACAAAATCAGTAACTTCAAATACAATTTCCAATATAGTTCACCAGTATTCATACACAAACATTTGTCATTTTACAAAGACTAAAGTTATGTTTATCCATAGACGCTGCCTGCCCTGCTGAGCTCCTCCAGCATTTTGTGTTTAGAGCATCTGCAGCATCTTTAATGTGTATCTGTTTGGGGGGTGGGGGAGAAAAGAACCTGGTAGAGAATTAAACATCTAGAAAATCACAAAGTTGATCATAAGCGAGATGCTTGTTGCTATATTAGACGCTGAATTAAATAGTAATACTAAAATGGTACATGGAATATGTTCCCAGAAATTCATAGTTTCCAAAGTGTCATAATTTCCAATCCAGCCACTGAAGTGCAGTCTTAAAGCAGCCCTCCGTTGCTGGGAAAGTACTCATTACATTGTGGAATCATACTTGCTCATTGCTACCAATCATGGGTATTGCCTCGAGCAGGTTTGCACTTGTATGGAATAATTAAGTGTATCAGTGAAGCTCTAAGAAACTTGGCTTGTGCAGCTGAACTACAGAATCTGACATGCTTTCTGATATTCCTTGAACTCAACTGAGGTATTGTATGGTGAACAGAAGTCATTTCTGGTTGGGTTGAGTTATTCTCCAATCTTGGCAAATTGCTTGCAAATGTTTCGTCGCCACGCGAGGAGACTTCAACAGCGCACTGACAATGTCTCCTTGTACGCTGACAAAACACTCGTAAATTGCCAAGATCAGAGAACAACTCAACCCATTAACCACCTGAGCTAGACATCTTCCCAATTATTTCCAGAAGCCATTTCTATATTAGAGGCAATATGAAAACTTGCTTTCAAGCTACAGCACAGAAATTGGAATGCTTGTTGAAAACTGTCCTCAAATATAAAAGCTAAACTTCTCCACGTGGAGATAATCTCACTATAATGGTGTACACCACCTGAGCAGGAGAGACTGGAAACAAAAAACAGTGCTGCAGTTCTGTGTGAATGCACACGCAAGGTGACATTTGTACAGAAATGTAATGAGACAATTAGAATCAGCAGCTTTGCTTTAGGGTTGGTACCTTAACGGTGAGTGTGCCCAGGTCATGACATTAGCCGCACACCTACCATCTCCACCATTCCCAGGGAGCGGGGTGGAGGGAATTCAAATCCATTCTGCCCCACTCCTACCTTCAAAGCCGGCTTGTGAGTGACGTTGTCAAAGGGAAAACCCCATCCAAAAAGATGATCAAAGTAGTTCACTGGGGGGGGGAGAAAGAGAATAGCTCATACAGTAATGACATAGCTTCACTGGTGGAAATAGTTCTCACCACTTAAAGATTAACTAGAAAGACACAAACAGTTACACATATCTTCCACAGCACTGGCCACCAGGGCTCCGCCTCAGTGTAACCTTTGGTTTAGTCAAAATCAATTCCCGTGTGCCAAAACTGGACAATCTAGATCAGTGCACAATAGAGAGGACCCTGGATCCTTATTCTGTTACGGTAGTTTGCCTCATGTATTGAAAACAAATTATTCAAGCCAGTTTGGTTAATTAAGGCTTTCTTCTAGTGCAGGGGCTCTCAACCTGGGGTCAGCAGACCTTCAGTTAATGGTAGGGGTCCATGGCATTAAAAAAGACAAGGCCGTGAACCCTGCTCTAATGGCTTAGTGGGCAAAACTGCTACATCTCAACACGAGCAAAGACAGTAGCTGGTAACAAATCACAAGACTCCTGTTTCTGATCTACAGGCAGGCAGGTCCTACACAGGAGGGGACAGTATTAAGCTGTGATGGATGCAATGTCAAGGCACACCAGTGTGGACCTTGGAAGACACCATCACCCAGAACCTGTACACCAAGCACACTGCCACATTTGCAAATGGGAAAGAGGTCCCCAAGTTAATTCTCCACCAGATGCTGCAAGGTGGGTTTATCACTAACATACAGAATGCCCAGCGTCACACAAGCACTCAGATCGAGTTTCATAAAGTTCTTTTTAACAAGGGACGTCACACAAGCAGAGACCGAAAGCTGCTGCGATCACCATGACAACCGTCAGTAGCTAAAGGGAAACGATCACAACTCCATCAGCGATTTAGGGAGGACCAGAAGAGGCTGCGCTCACACTCACAGCTGCACATCAAAACAAAAGAAATGGCCATCTTCAACCCATGTGCCTCGTGGTGTCGGCGGACTCGCCTCAGTGTGATGTTCTGTACTTGTCCACGTGATGGGACCGCTGTTTGTCAGACGGGCTGAAGACATTTCTCAAAAACCAAATGTTAGTGAAGGCAGAGGAGTGGGCCAGTGCGCAGATCACATGATCTCACAGCAGGAGTTCTGTTTCCGAGCCTTAAGGAAGAGGAGAAAACAAATTAAATGTTTTTTTTTTAAAGCACAAAAACCACTGAGCCCATTCTGAGCATCTTCACACATCTAAGACCTGTCTCAAACATGAAGCTGACCACGAGCAGTTCCATTTGTTGAAAGGCAAACAAATAAGAGTCAAAGTCAAAATATCAGAATCGGGTTTATCATCACCGGCATGTGACGTGAAATGTGTATGTGCAGCAGCAGTTCAATGCAATACTCAATCTAGCAGAGCAAAAATTAAAAAAGTAAATCAATTACGGTATATGTATATTGGATAATTAAAAAGAGCAAAAACAGAAATAGTTTATTAAAAAAAAAAGTGAGGTAGTGTCCAAAGATTCAATGTCCATTTAGGAATTGGATGGCAGAGGGAAAGAAGCTGTTCCTGAATTGCTGAGTGTGTGCCTTCAGGCTTCTGTATCTCCTACCTGATGGTAACAGTGAAAAAAGGGCACATCCTGGGTGCTGGATGTCCTTAATAATGGATGTTGCCTTTCTGAGACACCGCTCCCTAAAGTAGTCCTGGGTACTTTGTAGGCTAGTGCCCAAGATGGAGCTGACTAGATTTACAACCTTCTGCAGCTTCTTTCGGTCCTGTGCAGTAGCCCCTCCATACCAGACAGTGATGCAGCCTGTCAGAATGCTCTCCACGGTACAACGATAGAAGTTTTTGAGTGTATTTGTTGACATGTCAAATCACTTGTACACTATCAATGTACACACGTCACTATTTACTACCTAGAGATTTTTTTTCTTGCAGGCATTTACAGGAAAATAAATGCAATAGAATTTATGAGAAACTATACATAAATAAAGCCTAACAACCAATGTGCAAAAAAATTAAATAAATATTAATGAGGTGACTCTGCAAGTTGTGGAATCCGTTCAGAGTTCACTTGCAGACAGTCTGTACGGATTGGGGTGGCATGGTACCGCAGTGATTAGTACCAACGCTTTACAGTACTGTGACCTGGGTTCAATTCCCACCGCTGCCTGTAAGGAGTTTGTACGTTCTCCCTGTGACCACATGGGTTTTCTCCAGGTCCTCCGGTTTCCTGTCACAATCCACAGATGTACCAGTTGGGAGGTTAATCTGCCACTGTAAATTGTCCTGTTATTAGGCTAGGATTAAATTGGGCAGTGTGGCTCAAATGGCACATGCCACACTGTATCTCAAGAAATACCATCTCTTCCTCAATCGCCATTAGCACAGGTGCCCCACAGGCTCCCCGCTCTATTCGCTCTACACTTATGACTGTGTGGTTAGGCACAACTCCTTCCATAGTTCAGCTTGTCGTATTGGTCCATGGGCGGAGACTGAAAATCTAGTTGAATTGTGCCACAACAACAACTTTAGAACAGTCAGAGTATGTGAGATAAAGGTGACCACTTAGCCCATCTCAGGGACAGTCAGAGCACAGAAGCAGGCCTTCAGCCTAACTTGTCAATGGCGAGTGAGATCCCATTTAAACTAGTTCGTGTATGACCCATAATTCAAACCTTTCCTACCCACGTACCTGTCGAAAGGGCTTTTAAATCAATGCTGTCACTGTATCTGCCTCAACTACGTTCTCTGGTATTTACATACCCGTGTGTGGAATGGTTTTCCCCTCGGTTCCTATTCGTTGCTCCCTTCTTACCTTAAACCTAAGCTCCTAGGTCATTCCCCAACTCTAGAAAAGACTGAGCGCACTGTACCTACCCGTGTCCCTCACGATTTCAGACACATCTCTCTGTCACCTACATTTTAAGTCCTAGTCAGCCCAACCCCTTCTGATAGCCCAGCCCCTAGAGACCAAGTAACATCCTCAGTTCTTTTTTTGCACTCTTTTCAGATTACTTTGGATAATTGAGAAAATAGCCAGGATTCCCTTTGTTGATTTGGGACACTATGCCCCTTTATTTGGAACATGTGACTCTTGCCAAATCGTTTCTAACTAGCATCAATCATGTGCACTTGAGTGACTGTTAGACACCACACCTTGTTTAATGTGAAGTGAAAATGGAATGATTTCACTACTTCAAGTTAGGAACTATGAAGAATATGATCATAAGGAATGTTACAATGAAAATGAAGATTTGTTCGATGCAATCATTGAAAGCATTGTACCAAAAATACCAAGGCGGGAAATACGAAGACAAGGAAGGTTATGAAGATGACATATGTGAACTCAAGCTGGTGACTACACAGGATACCAGGAAATTTATTGTTGGATTACAATACTACTTCATGCTTGAAGACAATGAAGGTAGCCCTTCATAATAAGGGCTTCAAAATAATAAATAATAATAACTTCAAAATAAGTGTCTGCACTGATTTTGTCCATTTACAGTCAAAAGAACACAGCAGCGTTCACAGGATGAATTTCTCCATCTATAACTATTAGGAACTAATACAGTTTTAAGGAGCTGTAGTAGGATTGGTAGTATTGTAATTTGTTCTGAATTTCATTCAGATAGATAAATTTTTACTCAGCTAAACAGTAATTTGTCTTTTTATACTATGGAACTTTGGTCAATTGGGGCAGCTGCCTAATTGGGCCAAAATGTGTCCTGATGTGTCCCAATTAAGCAGAATCCATTGTAATTAACATTTTGGGCTGGAGAACAAAAGGGCAAATAAAGGAAATAGTATATTCAGTTAATTACACTGTGATTCCACTGACTCAGAAGCACCAACTTACCGTTTTGTAGAAAGCTTTTGATTGTGTGCCTAAAACTTCTGATTTTGACACCAGATCATCTAGCTTCTCTCCTCGTTCTAGCAGAGACTCCATTGTGTTATGCTGCAAAGCACCACAGTTATAAGCCAAACAGATTTACAACAAGTGACAATTCTTTATGCTACATACATGTACAAATGTATCACACAAAATGCTGGAGGAACTATGGACGCCCCTTTAGAATGGAGAAGGGGAAGCATTTCTTTAGTTAGAGGGTGAAATTCATTATCTCATATGATTGTGGAGGCCAAGTCACCTCACTGAGTATATTTAAAGCAAAGGTTCTTGATTAGTAAGGGTGTTAAACATTTTGGGGAGAAGGCAGAAGAATGGGGTTGAGAGAGAAAATAAATCAGTTATGATTGACTGGTAGAGCAGACTCAGTGGATTGACTGCCCCAATTCTGTTCCCATGCCTAATGGTTTTAATAAACAGTTAGTGTTTCCGTAAGACACAGGAGCAGAAATAGGCCAGTCGAGTCTGCATCACCATTTAATCCTGGATGAACCTTTTTCCCTCCTCAGCCTTCAGACCATCATAGATGTGCTGAGCTCCCCCAGCATTGTGTGCTGGTCTGGAATTCTGAAATTTACAGAATCTCTTGTGTTTATGTACAAATGTAGCTGTCTATCATGCCTGCAATTATTTACAGTTCATGAAAGATCAGTAAAATTATTTTCTGAATTTGACACATCTGAACATTGTTTCTACTTTATAACTCATTAAATGGTGATTGTGGAGCAAGAGTGAATAGGAAACTATAATCCTAGAGGTGTTTATAGATAAGGTGTAACACATGGAAGACAAAAGGTTAAATGACTGGGGAAATGGAAAACGATGTCAGAAAATGTAAAACTGTCCATGGTAATGCAAAATTAAAAATATTAACATGGAAAAGTCAGCAGATGCCAGAAATCCAAAGCAACACACAAAATGCTGAAGGATTTCAGCGGGTCAGGTCGAATCTGTGTAAATGAATGTTTTGGGACGAGACCCTTCTTCAGGACTGGAAAGAAATGCCAGAATGAAGCCAGGTGGGTAAGAAAGGTAATGGCTGGGAGGAATCTGACAGGAGGGGACAGTGGACCATAGGAGAAAGGGAAGGAGGGAGGATCCAGGGGAGGTGACAGGCAGGAAAGAAGAGGCAAGATGCCAGAATGGGGGATAGAAAAGGGGAGGGAAAAGGAGTTTTTTTTCAAACTGGAAGAAGAACTCAATATTTATGCTATCATGTTGGATGCTACCCAGAAGGAATACAAGGTGTGCTCCTCCACCCTGAGGGTGGCCTCATCTTGGCACAAGAGGTGGCTTGGACCAACAAGTTGGAACGGGAATCGGAATTAAAACGTTTGGCCACTGGGAAGTTCTGCTTTTGGGAGACAGAGCGAAGGTTCTCCTCCAATTTACGATGGGTCTCACTACCATAGAGGAGGCTGCACTGGGAGCACTGGGCATAATCAATGACCCCGGCAGACTCGTAGGTGAAGTGTTGCCTCAACTGCAAGCACTGTTTGGGATTCTGAATGGAGACGAGGGAGGTGGTGAATGGGCAGGTGTAACGCCACTTCAACGGTGAGAAACTGTACAGCTCCCTGAGTCAGAAAACAAATTATTAATTATTGCAACGGCAATTGAGTGCAGAACTAAGGATCTATACATCTGGATTGATATGTACAGCATTGGTCTACTTATTTCAGGAAGGATGGTAATGCGTTCAAGAAAATTCAGAAGAGGTTTACTAGACTAATGCCTGCAGTTGGAGGGTCATCTCTGAGAAAAGTTGGACAGCCCATGCTTATATCAATTGGAGTTCATAAGAGATTAATAAAACACAAAGATGCTGAAGGGACTTAACAGGGTGGATGTGGAGAGAATATTTTTCTCTTCACATCTGTTACTGTCTGGTGTGATGCAGCACACTCTCACAATGCATGAAAACTACAGTGAAATGTCAGGTCAGCGGGGCTGGAATCTACCATCACTGCAGGACTTGAATGTGACCAGTGCAAGGAATCGGGCAGGAAAAAAATCATTGCGGACACTACCTTTTCCAAAAACTCCCTTATGGAAAGCACTCTAGGGCTACTGACATCATCTTAAATGTTTCTTCCCCCAGGAAGTTAACCTGATCAAAGTTCAAAGTAAATTTATATCAAAGCATGCACATGTCTCCTGAGATTAATTTACAGTATTCTCAATAAAACAAAGAAATACAATAGAATCAACCATTCCAATTAGCACTGTACTGTAAAGATTTCAAACCACTTTATAATGCTATTTACATTGTAAATACATGCACATATCCGTACTTTAATATTTAAATTTACTTTTTATCCAATTCTTTATAATTGTTAACTATTGTTTTCGGTTGAATATCACACCCGGACCAACACAGCACAGCAAATTCCTAATACATGTAAATGATGACTAAGTTGAACCTTGACCCTTGAGGAAGAATCTAGAACTAGAAGCCATTGTTTAAAAAGGGATCATCTATTTAAATTAGACATGGCAGAACTCTCGACTCCCAGAGGATAAAGCAGGTATTCCCAAACTTTATGCCATTAACCCCTACCATTAGAGGGGTCCATGGGTAGGTTGGGAACCCCTGGGATAGCGGGTCTCTGGAACTCTTCAAAGCATAGTGGAGGCAAAATTTATTTAGAGCACTGGAAGACAGGTGTGCAGAGTTACAGTCTTATAGGCAGTTAAACTGATCAAAGCTCAAATTAATGAACGTAGTTGTTAGTACCAACGCTTTACAGTACCAGTGACCTGGATTCAATTCCTGCTGCTGCCTGTAAGGAGTTTGTACATTCTCCCTGAGATTGTGCGCTTTTCTCTGGGTGCTCCAGTTTCCACCCACAGTCCAAAGACTTATGGGTTGGTAGGTTAGTTGGTCATTGTAAACTGTCCAGTGATTAAATCGGGGAATTGCTGGGCAGCACGGCTCAAAGTGCTGTATGGGCCTTGTCTATTCCGCACTGAATGAATGGCAGATGGGCTGGACAGGGCCACGTGGCTTACTCGGCTGCGTCAGCCCATCCAATCGACAAGTCAGTGACTCTCAAGACTGAGAAAAGCTGCAGTGTGTAGAATGCAAGCACGATGGGTGCACAGTCTGGTAGGGTTGATTAACAGAGACAGGAAATAACATTGAAGCAGTCAGCTGGTAATCAGCTAAAGGGGTCAAGGAAGGAGACAGGTACCAGCTCCACACCGTACAACCAGGTTCGAACATCACTAGTCATTCATTCTGACGCTTACCAAGATGACTTTGGTTTCATCCAGTTCCGCTTGTACTTTACTCATAGGGTCGGCTTCTCGAGGGTTCTGTAGAAAGGCAGCAAACAGTGTGTGAAACAGTGATCTAGAGGGAAGCATGTAAAACTAGTGAGGGAGTACCGCACTTAATGATGTGCTTCCAACTAACTGAATTCCAAGTCAAAATAGTATGTTTAATCCTTTATTACAAAAAAATTATTCGACTCTGTAATTCATGCAAGACAAAAATGAGTGTAATTGAATCATATTCAAACAAGACAAGGGATCAAAGATGTGCAGTCAATGGAAAAATATGCTCCCTACTCACCCCCTCTCTATACCGCCAAGCAGGCGAACAGGTGACTATATTTGTTTATTTTAACCGCCACACAACGCCACGCACTGTCCACTAACTTCCACACACATGTGCACACGACAAATTACCTTAACCCAGAGCGAGGATGTGTAACAGAGACAATGAATCTAATGCAATTTAAAGTACATATATGTCACCATATACCACTGCGAGATTCACTTTCTCGCAGGTATTCACAGAAAAATAAAAGAATACAATAGAACTTCTGAAAAACCATAAACAAAAACAACAATGGGCAAAAAACAAAATATAATACTTGGAGTGATACCTTATCTGAAATGCTTGGAGCCAGAACTGTTTCAGATTTTGGAATATATAATGAAACAGCTTGTGATTGCAATCACTTCCAACTCTGAATCTGTGCACTGCTGGAAAGCAGTCTATCTTATACCTGTTCATGTACTTAGTAAAAATTATTACATACCATTAATATAATGAAAATGTGTGTGCAGGGTAACAAAAGCAGTACAGCAGCATCTGGAGAATGCCTGAATCAGCTGTTGAATATCCGTAGCCTTTCAATCTCCACCTACCATGCCGTGCTTTCATTAAAAGGTTACTATACACTGTATTTGTATTTTACTTTTTTTTAAGGTTTTATGTAAGGTACAAGAACAATCAGCATTGTAGACTTGTTCTAGTGTTAAATTTTAATCAGCGACGACCTTGGCAAATTTATCGATGCAATTCTCTCTTGCTTTGTGATCAGCAGACGCTTTATCGTTAAAATCCTTAAAAATTTCATGCTGTGTATCTTAAATTTCTGCAACCAACCTCCTGAATATTTACAATTACTCTCAATTTTCAGTTCAACATGATAGATCTTTGCTAGTTTCATGATCAGCACACCTTTAAGCAGCACATGTTCATTCCAATGCTGACAAATCCACTCTTTCAATACACAATCGAGATCTTCATTATTCACTCTATGCAGTGTTTTTCATTAACTTCAGTTCATTACTTATGTGAGGTCACTTCTTAGCACTGTCTGTGATGCGCGGAGATCTGCATACCAGCGCATTGTGGAATTTTTCCATTTGCAATGTCATGTCTGCACTCAAAAAAAAATTCCGGATTTTGAAATTTCAGATATGAGGTACTCAACCTGTACTGAGAATACGAGCTGCATAATCCTTGAAAGAGAGTCTATAGTTTTCAGGTTTATTATCACTGGCATTTTGTGAAATTTGTTAATTTAGCAGCAACACAATATAAAAGAAAAGTAAATCAATTACAGTACATGCATACTGAATAGATTAAAAATCATGCAAAATGCAGATACAATATATATTAAAAAAGTGAGATAGTGTTCACAGGTTCAATGTCCATTTAGGAATCGGATGGCAGAGGGAAAGAAGCAGTTCCTGAATCGCTGAATGTGTGCCTTCAGGCTTCTGGAGTCAATTCAGCATTGAGGTGAGTGAGGTTATCCAAGCCGGTTCAGGAGCCTGATGGTTCTATGGCAACCATTGTCTGAAGAACCACACTCAAAAGGAGTGAATTAATTTGACACAAACTTTCATCTGTGATGCACTCTCCAAACTTCCAGGTGAAAAATATTGCAAAGTATTTTGATAAATAATGATCCAAAAAAGGAAAATGAACCAGGGACTAAGGAAGGAAAAAAGACAGGTTTGCAGTTCTAATAGGGTTGTTCTTTCATAATGTTGGCATAACAATGGATTTTCTTCCTTGCTGTAACTTTCTATCATCACCTCAATGTAAAAGAGCAGAACAGAAATGGTGACCATTCTTTCCCGTCTTGCTCAAGGTCATGATAAGCCTCTTGACGTCTACAGCCATAGCCATAGACACTTTAAGCAAAAATTATTTTAAGACTAAAAAAACCTAGGAGTAGGAAAACCAGTGGGAAATAAAGGGAGCCTTTTCTGACTTGGCAATAAAGGGAACCTTTTCTGACTGGCTGCCAGTGACTAGTGGTGTTCATTTAACATTATATGTCAATGAGTTGGATGATGGAACTGATGGCTTTGTTGCAAAGTTTGCAGATGATATGAAGATAGGTGGAGGGGCAGGTAGTTTTGAAGAATCAGAGAGGCTACAGAAAGACTTAGACCAGGAGAATGGGTAAAGAAATGGAAGATAGAATACAGTGTCGGGAAGTGTATGGTCATGCACTTTGGTAGAACTGAGACACGAAGGGACTTGGGAGTCCTTGTGCAGGATTCCATAAAGGTTAATTTGCAGGTGAGTCTGAGGAAGGAAATGCAATGCTGGCATTTATTTCAAGAGGACTAGAACATAAAAGCAAGGATGTAATGTTGAAATTTTATAAAGCACTGGTAAGGCTTCAGTGAGTATTGTGAGCAGGCTTGGGCCCCTTATCTTAGAAAGACAGTACTGAATCTGGAGAGGGTTCTAAGAAGGCTCACAAAAAAACGATTACGGGTTGAATGGTTTTGTCATATGAACAGCGTCTGAAGAATGAGGGGTGAAACCTATCAAATGGTGAAAAGCCTTGATAGAGTGGTTGTGGAGAGGATGTTTCCTATTGTGGGAGAGCAAGATCAGAGGACACTGTCTCAGAATATAGGGGACTCCTTTTAGAATGGAGATGAGGAATTACTTTAGCCAGAGAATGGATAATATGTGGAATTTTTTGCCACAGGTAGCTGTGGAGGCCAAGTCTTTATATGTATGTTTAAGGCAGAGGTTGATAGATTCTTGATTGATCAAGGTATGAAGGGATATGGGGAGAAGGCAGGACATTGGTGCAGAGAGGAAAATTGGATCAATCATGATATAATGGCAACGTAGACTCTGGGCCAAATGGCCTAAATCTGCTCCTATATCTTATGCTCTAAAAGCAAAGTATTATTTAAAAGATGTTTAAAAGGTTGGAAAATGTTGTTGGTGTATTCTCTGCTAATCACTGAAGGTAAACACACAAGCAAGCAGTCTGATAACAGCATCAATGATGTTTTATTACAGCGCTAGTGGCTGACGTTTAATTTCACTATTATAAGGAGTTTGCATCCTTGATTAAATTTGATTTGACACATTTCACTGTATGTCTCGATGTACATGTGACAAATAAAGATAATCTTTATCTTTGATAATAAACATAATTCTGAGCCTCTCTGCAATACCCTCTTCACAAAACAATATATCTGAATAAATAATAATTCTTAAAGGAAAAGGTACCAAGGACTATGGGAAATGGGCAGGGGAGCAAATCAGATAGGACAGTTCTTTCATAAAGACATACACAAGACGCTGGAGAAACTCAGCAGGTCGAAGAGCATCTATGGAAATGAATAAACAGTTAATGCTTTGGGCTGAGACCCTTCTTCAAGACTGGAAAGGAAGGGGAAAGAAGCCAGAATAAGTGAAGGGGTAGGGTCATTTCAGACCCTCCCTGCAGTTGTGTAGAAGCAAAGATCAACACTTGGCTGGTACAGTACCTGATAGCGAGCCAGCTGAGCATCCAGTCCTGTGTACTGAATAGTGTTTGGATTTCCCGATGGCCAGTCTATACTGTCGACCTGCTTGGAGAAGTCATCCAATACCTAAACACAAAGAAAACATCAGAGGACCTAAAGAGTGAGAGAGAGATGGATACAGCACAGAAACCGGCCCTTCAGCCCACTCCAATAATCAAGCACCCATTGTTACATTAACCCTACCACCGCCCCACCATATTCCCATCCGACTTCCCTCAAATGGGCAATTTATAGTAAGTTAACCTCAAACTGTCGGGATGAGGAAGGATATACGAAACAGTTGAAACACAAGGTATGTGGTCTCAGGGAGAACGTGCAAACTCCACACTGACAGCGTTGCAGGTCCACTGTCAAGCAGCTGCTCTACTTGTTGGGTTGTATGGTTATTACAGTGCAATTTAGAGACAATCCGTGCAATTGAAAAGCATTTGCACCAGACAAGAAAAAGCTATTTAGCTTAGTGTGAACTTTCTGCACTCTTAGTTCAAAGTTAATTTATTATCAAAGTACATACACACTCAGTAGCCACTTTTTGATCTCATTGGGGAAAAGGTGTGTGATTGCAGCTGAAAAGGAAATGGATCACCTATGATGAAATGGTGGAGCAGACATGATAGGCCAAATGGTATTATTCTGCTCCCATATCTTATGGTCTATTAGGTACCACCTGTGCAAAAAGTGGCCACTGGGCATAGGTTGAGGTCTTCTGCTGCTATAACCCATCCACTTCAATGTTCGATGTGTTGTGTTCAGAGAAGCTCTTCTGCACACCACTGTTATAATGCAGGGTTATTTGAGCTACTGTCACCTTCCTGTCAGCTTGAACCAGTCTGGCCATTCTCCTCCGGCCTCTCTCATTAACAAGATGTTTTCACCCACAGAAGTGTCACTCACTGGATTTTTTTTGCACCATTCTCTATAAAACCCAGACACTGTCATGTATGAAAACCCCAGGAAGTCAGCAGTTTGAGATACTCAAACCACCCCATCTGGCACCAATCATTCCACAGTCAAAGTCACATTGATCATATTTCTTTTCCATTCTGATGTTTGATCTGAACAACTTAACGCCTTGGCCATTTCTGCATGTTTTTATACATAGAGTTGCTGCCACATAATGCAAATATCTAATCAGGCAACTAATGAAGGGGTGTATCTAACAACGTGCCCACTTGAGTGTGTGTTACCATATACTATGTCGAGATTCATTTTCTTGCAGGCATTCACAGGAAAATATAGTACAATAGAATTTACGAAAAGACTGACAAACAACCAATTTGCAAAAGACAAACAGTGCAAGTAATCAATACAGAAGTAAGAAATAATATTGAGAAAGTGAGTAGTAGAGTACTTGAGACTGAGTCTTGAAGTTGTACATGTTGGCTTGGGAGCCTGATGGTTGAGGGGTAATATCTGTTCCTGAACCTGGTGGTGTGGGACCTGATGGTTGAGGGGTAATAACTGTTCCTGAACCTGCTGGTGTGGGACCTGATGGTTGAGGGGTAATATCTGTTCCTGAACCTGGTGGTGTGGGACCTGATGGTTGAGGGGTAATAACTGTTCCTGAACCTGGTGGTGTGGGACCTGATGGTTGAGGGGTAATAACTGTTCCTGAACCTGCTGGTGTGGGACCTGATGGTTGAGGGGTAATAACTTCCTGAACCTGGTGGTGTGGGACCTGATGGTTGAGGGGTAATAACTGTTCCTGAACTTGGTGGCGTAGAGACCCAAGGCTCCTGTACCTCCTGTCTGATGGTAGTGGCAATAAGAGAGCATGGTCTGGATGGTGGGGTCCTTGATGGATATTCTTTCTTGTGGCAGTGCTCCTTGTAAATGTGTTCAATGGTGGATCCATGGATGCTCTCTTACTCTTTAATTGCCCTTTTAAACTACTTATTTTATACTTCTTGTTCTAGCTTGGAGTACTATATAAGTATTTCACTGTACTGATGCCACGAAACAACATTTCATGACATAGCTGCGATAATAAACCTGATTCTGAAATGTGAGGAAACAAACTCCAGAACCCAAATCCATTGTTTCTGGACAACACTTAAAAGCAGATAGTGGACCAAACCTTATCAAGTAGTGTGAAGCAAACCCTTGATGGATATTCGCTGTCTGTAATAACCACCCCCGCCAGAGAATCATTGCGAATGTAGACATGACACAGATAGTCTGTGAAGAAAAAAAGAGGATTGGCAGAAATGAAAACACGTTTGGTACAACAGCATACAATCCAATTCAATGACAGCAGTTATTCTTACCTTTCTTACCTTTGACTTTGGGGAATGAAAAGTGACAGCAAGATCCTCTGCAACTTCACATAACATGGTATAGAGTTTATGCAGGCCTAGGGCCCCACCATAGCGCAATGCTATTTCATCTCGGGGCACTGGAGTTCGGAGTTCAATTCCAGCGGCATCTGCAAGGTGTTAGCATGTTCTCCCATGCAGGTTTCCTTCAGATATTCCAATTTCCTGGCACAGTCCAAAACTGTACTGGTTAGTTGGTCATTGTGAACCGTGCTGTGATTAGGCTAGCTTTAAATAGGTGGATTGCTGGGCTGTGTGGATCGTTGAGTTGAAAGGGCATATTCCACACTACATCTCTAAATAAATAAAAATAAGCTGCATACTAAACTTCCACTTATACATACCTATCCAACAATTCTTGCTCATCCTCCAGTGCCCCCCATCTTTTCCGAGGACAACCTTTACAGTATTTGTTAGGAATCTCAACTACATACTCCAACTCCACAGACATTTCTTTTTCAGTTTCCATATGGAAAAGGAACATTCTGCAATGCTTTTGATGGCTTTGCCGAGTGGCAGCGCATGGATGAAGAATAATAGACGCTTGGAGAAGGCGTCAGGTCCTTGGAGAACATGGACCAGTTGGGACAAAGGGCTTCTTTCCATGTTGTATGACTAACACCAGTGAGTAAGCAACAGCCATTGTACGGGTTTCTACGGTTACAAGGTTCAAAGTACATATGCAGTATACAACTCTGAGATTCATCTTCTCCAGACAGCCACGGAACAAAGAAAACCATGGCAACCATTGAAAGAAAAACATCAACTCCCCCCCCCCAAACATAAATAAAACCCAAATCACGTATACAGCAGCAAGAAAAATCAAACCCCAACCCTCTCCCTCGCACAGAAAAGCAAACAAATTGTACAAACAGTACCAGAACTAGTGAAAATACAGAATATAAAAGCATAAAACTGAAAGAGTCTAAGGGAACTACAGTCCAATCCATAAATCATAGGCCCAGAGCTTTGGTATCATCCTCCAACAGCACCGAGGGGGAGAGAGACCATTTGAATGCGGAGGCCTTCCCTCAGGAGAGACCGAAGTGAAGTAGGTAGGTATGATACCGTATCTATCCATGGTGTCCATACAAACCTTTACAACAGCTGATTCCTCTTCGCTGGTGTTTTGTGGTGTTTTCATACAGCACAAAAACAAGCCCTTGTGACCCAACAAGCTGAGCCCAAGGAAGGTGCTGAGAGAGAGCATGTGAAGGGCTACAGACAGGTCAGGACAGACAGAACAAGCAACATCACTGTTGTCCCATTCCCAATCAAACCCAATGTCCTGACAAAGCTTCACTTGTTTTAGCTCAAAAATCAGACACTAACCACACCATTAAATAGTGTGTTCTTGCAGTCGACCATTAACTGCAGTGGAAACAGAAAGTCAGACACAAGCGTGGATGGCTGGTAAAGGTTCAGAGGTAAACACCTGTGTAATGCCCTGGTTAAGATTTCTACTGCTATGTTGGGAGGAATTTTTATTTAAGCAGTTTCTGCAAATACCACGTGTCTTGTTAGTAAGCTTCTTAGACTATTGTTTTGGCTTCAGCTAAAGACAAGGAACATTTACTATGGAACATTTGAGAGAGCTGGGCTGTATCAAATTTTTGAAGGACAGTAGTCTATTTTGGGGTCTTTTGTGAGGAAGTGTGAAGAAGAGCACAAGGAAAGATGCTCGGAGGATCCCACATGAAGGGGAGACCCCTTTGTAAGAAGAGCTTTGTGCAGAAAAATGGTTCAAAGGAGGAAGTGCCAATACTCCGGAGTTAGCCAGTTAGCTTGAAATGGTCTTTGAGAGAAGTTTGAACTATGGCTGGTGTTCCTCTGCAGAATGTGGGGCCAGCGCATGAATAATCAAAGCAAAGCGCCAGAAACGAGCTCCAATGTTTATGTGCACATTTGGACTGGTTTAACTGCAATGGGCCCTTTTATCTTTCTTTTCTTTTTCTGTTAACTGTTTGTTAAAGTTAAAATACTGACAAATATATTTCCTTTGTAATTTTAAACCAGTGTATGATGCTATTTTTCTGGTGAACAATAACTTTGCATGGGGTAGTATTTACACAATATTCATGTCCCTCCCTGGGACATTCCATCTTTTCCGTTTGGTTGAACCCAAGTTACACCGACCCTAGACGCACGTTGCTTATGGAAGGAGGCTTTCTCACTGCTGAGTCACATGATTGCCAGCAGAGTTAGCTAATGAGTCAGATTGGTATACGAGCCCCCCAGGAGGGTTACACTTGAATGAATGGTTATTGTACAAACTGTACCAGTGTGCTGCTCCTTACCTTGCTCCGTCACTGCAGCTCGGTTTCCTTTCTGCGACCGTTCCACAATTAGTTGACTTGTGAATGTCATGAACTCCTGGACACTAGGGGTAATAAACAGAAATTATAATCCAACAACACCTTTGCACAAGACGAGAACCTGAATTTACAAGACAGTGCATGAACAAAGAAAGTTAATACAACATTAAGACACCTGTTGCAAGAAGGTGACAAAGACAACTAGCAATTAAACATCAGAAATTCTGCAGATTCTGGAAACCCAAAGCAGTACATACAAGATGCTGGAGGAACTCAGCAGGTTTATTTGTTTTCAGCATCTGTGGAAATGAATAAACGGTTGACATTTCAAGTCAAGAAACTTCGAGACTGGAAAGGAAAGAAAAGATGACAGAATAAAAAGGTGGAGGGAAGGGAAGAAGGATAGCTAGAAGGCAATAGGTAAAGCCAGGTGGCTGGGAAAGGTAAAGGGCAGGAGACGAAGGAGACTGAAAGGAGAGGAGAGTGGACCATAGGAGAAAGGGAAGGAGAGGACCCTGGGGGATGTGATAGGCAGGTAATAAGAGGTAAGGGGCCAGAGTGGGGAATGGAGGAAGAGGGGAGGGAGAAGGATTTTTATTACTGGAAGGTGAAATTATAAGATTCGAGTCAAGGTCCTGCAGTGTTCTGTCACTTCTTGCACAGGAAAATGTCATCATCCAGTATAATTTTACACCCGTTAGTAATCATCTACAAATTCAGCCAGATGTATAATCGTCAAAAACAGTCCAAATCACATGAATGTCTCCACTAATATTTTACATGCATTTCCTCTCTTAGTAGGCTAAAGTGACACTTTCAGTTACTGAGTAGTAACATCACACAGAAAGTCTCAGCCCAAAATGTCAGTTGTTTATTCCTCTCCATAGATGCTGCCTGATCGGAGTTCCTCCAGCATTTTGTTGGTGTTGCTCTGTATACAACCTTCCAGTCCACCGGGAGCAATATTTTCAAAAATATGAAGGACCCACATGGAAATGTTACAGGGTTAAAACCATCATTGCCCCAAATAATTTTCAAGATATTCAGCAATACATTTCTCAGTCCAACAGCTGGACTTGCATGTCCACAATGCATTTCTGAAGGATGTCAACATGCTGTGGAGAAAAAGCCACAATGGCCCTTTTGGAAAACCTATCCTCAGCTATACACAAAAATGCAGTGATGGCCATTTTGGAAAATCTATCAACAACTCCTTGACCAAGCCCATATACTGAAATACGTCCACTGTTGGAAACCACTGTTTTTTTAAATAATACTTTCTGTAAGATTTGTACTTTTTAAACAAACTCATGTATTTTTCAGTGGCTCATCCCCACTCACTGGCAGAAAGCGGTAGAGCAGCTTATCAGCTTTCTCACTTTTCACTGGCTAAGTATTAGCACATTACCCACATTGTGTCATTGTTTTAATTATGTACCCTATTAATTAGTTCACTCCTGAGGAATTTTCCTCATCTTTTCTGTAAAGGTGATGGATTTTTCAGAGACCCCATCTTTTTTCTTCTGTCTTCACATTCTTTGTCGTTCATTCCCCTCTTTCTCAGCTCTTTATTTAGTTTGATTAGTATTTGTATGTTTCTGTGGTATTGCTACCCCATCCACCCACCAAATCTTAAGAACTTTCTACAGGGGCACGATTGGGAGCATCCTGACTGTCTGCATCACTGCCTGGTATGGGAACTCCCTTGATTACAGGACTCTGTAGAGTGGTGCAGACAGCCCAGCTCATCTGTAGTTGTGAACTTTGCACAATTCAGGTCATTTACAAGCACAGGTGTGTAAAAGGGACCCGTAGGATCATTGGGGACCCAAGTCATCCCAACCACAAACTGTTCCAGCTGCTATCATCCGGGAAGCGGTACCGCAGCATAAATGCCAGGACCAACAGGCTCCGGGACAGCTTCTTCCACCAGGCCATCAGACTGATGAACTCAGGCTGATTTGAGTGTACTCTGTTACATTGACTGTCCTATTTATTATAAATTACTACGACCGCACATTTAGATGGAGACGTAACAAAGATATGTGAAGAATACAAGTAGTAAAGTCAATTCAATTAACAATCATTCCTTGAAGAATGCCAAGGATCAGAAAATAAACAGATATATCACCTCATATTCCTTTTAATTAATATTCACTTGTGTAAGACAATGTGCTCAGTGTAGGAACTCACCCATCACTAGTGGCTAATGTCATTTTTAAATTGAGACATTAGCTTTCTAATTTTTACTATTTAAAAATTCACTCAGATTAATTGACAATGAAATCAAAAGACAGAGAGAGAAGCTGGTTTCCCAACCATTTTTTTAAATCCCATGGAGCATTAAGCAAGGGGTCCTTGCACCTCTGGTTTAATTAATCTCCCATTTTCCAGCCTTAGATGGAAGCATTTGACTGAAACCCCTCATACCTGGATCTCTGGAAGAAACTGAAGGACGAGACATCATAAGCAGCTTTGAGAAGGTTAACCTTTGTGGCACCTTTGTACAATATACTCAGGCTGTATAACTTCATGTCTGCACTGCTGGCACGCCTAAGGAGAAAGAATAAAACGTGGTGCCAGGCTGAGACAGAACAATTATCAGATAGCACCCAAGGTCGCCACGGTCACAGGAATACCTCCAACAATAGTCAGTCTGCCAGTCATGTAAACTTCAGAACTTGTTACAGTCTTCAAAGGCAACTCCATGAAGGCAGTTGATATGGAAACTATAATAGGAATATGCATCCTAAAGGTCAAAATGGTACCCAAGACGATCATCCTAGAATATATTCAAAGATCGAGCCCCAAAGTAGAAAATTCCAAAGGTTCACAGCTTTTCGGAGAAAATCCCAAGTGCCACTCAGATTTAGTATTTATAGCTCCAGATTCTCAAACAGGCTCTCAGTATCCACCCTGGCAAGCTTACAGTTTCACAGAGATCTCAATCATCCATGCTGATATAGATAATTCTTACCAATCTTTTCTCCGTCACTTATTAAAGTACATATACTACCCTGAGATTCATTTTCTTGCAGGTAGAACAAAGAAATGCAATTGAATTCATGATAAACTACACACAAAGACCAACAATGTGCAAAAGACAAACTGTGTAAATAAATAAAACCAAGGACATGAGTTATAGAGTCATTGAAAGTGAGTCTGTAGGCTGTGGAAACTGTTCAGTGTTGAGGTGAGTGAAGTTATCCACTCTGGTTAAGGAGCCTGATGGTTAAATCTGGTGGCATGGGAACGAAAGCTCCTGAACCTCCTGCCTGATGGCAGCAGCAAGAAGACAGCATGGCCTGGATGGTGGGGAGTCCTTTCTAAAGCTTTCTGTGTCAGAACTCATTGTAGTTTGTTCAATGGCAGGAAGGGCTCTTTCTACGATTTATTTTTCTTCAGAGAACAACTATATTATCTAAGGGACCATTTTGCAAATCTCTCTCTAAACATGAAAGGAATCTAAAATTGAATAAACTGCTTTGTATGCATCAAGTAATTCTGTAGTGGTTACTAGAAAACAAACCAAAACATCTCAGAGACTAAGCACGAGGGATAACACTGTTATGTGTGTGTATATAACATCTCAGAGATGAACCTGCGCTCCAAGTAACGAAGTTCCAAAGTTCAAAAGAGTACTTCAATATTTTCTTTAAGAAGCCAGCAAAGACAAACAATCTTGTAACGATGAATAACTAAAACGAGCAGTATAATGAGATAATCGTCTAAGCAGCAGCTTTAGTGATCTTAAACATAATAGAGAAACTAACATTCTTAAGCATTAGCAGTCAACAAAACAAAACCTCCAGCCCACTCCCAGGCTCTCCCCTATCTATACCCCTCAATTTATTTATTTTTTCACATACCTCTATTAAATCTCCACTCAAACTTCTATGTTCTGAAGAGTAAAGTCCTAACTTATTCGCAAACACAAATCTGCAGATGCTGGAAATTCAAGCAAGACACGCAAAATGCTGGTGGAATGCAGCAGGCCAGGCAGCATCTATAGGAAGAAGTACAGTCAATGTTTCGGGCTGAGACCCTTCATCAGGACTAACTGAACAAAGAAATAAGAGATTTGAAAGTGGGAGGGGGAGGGCTAGATCCAAAATGATAGGAGAAGCTAGGAGGGGGAGGGATGAAGCTGAGAGTTGGAAAGGTGATTGGCAAAAGGGATACACAGCTGGAGAAGGGAAAGGATCAGGGGACGGGAGGCCTAGGGAGAAAGAAAGGGGGAGGGGAGCACCAGAGGCAGATGGGGAGCAGGGAAGGAGTGATAGTAAGAGGGGCAGAGAGAGAAAAAAGTGAGAGAGAAAAGAAAAAAGGGGAAAAATAATAAATAAGGGATGGGGTAAGGAGGGGAGGGGGGCATTAACGGAAGTTAGAGGAATCAATGTTCATGCCATCAGGTTGGAGGCTACCTAGACGGAATACAAGGTGTTGTTCCTCCAACCTGAGTGTGCCTTCATCTTGACAGTAGGGGCGGCCATGGATAGACATATCAGAAAGGGAATGGGATGTGGAATTAAAATGTGTGGCCACTGGGAGGTGCTGCTTTCTCTGGCGGACAGAGAATAGGTGTTCAGTGAAACGGTCTCCCAGTCTGTGTCGGGTCAACTTTCCAGCTCTCAGCTTCG
Organism: Hemitrygon akajei; assembly: GCF_048418815.1. Lineage (NCBI taxonomy): Eukaryota > Metazoa > Chordata > Chondrichthyes > Myliobatiformes > Dasyatidae > Hemitrygon > Hemitrygon akajei. The sequence goes on along the minus strand of NC_133124.1, from coordinate 216,977,675 downwards.
TCCCTCCTCCTCCTGTCTTCTGCTATAATTTCAAATCTCCCCCTCCACCTCTCAAATCTCTTACTAAATCTTCTTTCAGTTAGTCCTGACAAAGTGTCTTGGCCTAAAACGTCGACCGTACTTCTTCCTATAGATGCTGCTTGGCCTTCTGCGTTCCACCAGCATTTTGTGTGTGGTCCTAACCTATTCAATCTTTTCTTATAACTCGGGTCCTCCAGACCCGTTAACATTCTTGTAAATTTTCTCTGCACCCTTTCAACCTTGTATACATCTTTCCTGTACAGTACCACAACTGTACACTGCACTCCAAATGAGGCCTCACCAATGTCTTGTACCACTTCAACATAACATTCCATTTCCTGAACTCAATACTTTTATATATGAAAGCCAAAAGCTTTCTTTACGACCCAATATACCTGTGATGCCATTTTCAACAAATTATGGACCTGTATTCCCAGATCCCTTTGTTCTACTACACTCCTCAGTGCCCTATTGTTCACTGTGTAAGACCTAGTTGGTCCTACTTAAGTGCAAAACCTTACACTTGCTCACATATAGCCTTTTATGTATTTATTGTAATACCGCGCGAAGTAGGCCCTTCCTGCAACCATCCTATGTAACCCTAGCCTAATCATGGGACAATTTACAATGACCAATTAACCTTACGACCAGTACACTTTGGACCATGCGAGGAAGCAGGAGCACCCGGAAACCCACGTGGTCAGGGGGAGAATGTACAAACTCCTTACAGACAATGGTGGTGTTCTTCACAGTCTTCGATCATTAGATGCTTTTTCTAATCACTATTTCAATTGACACATTGCAATAGTCATCATACCAGCACTGACTTATGGAATGCCAGTTAAATCATGCCATTGCAAAAGGGCCAGTTTATTTTGAATCTTTCTTATTTCATCAGTTCCTCAAGGTTGTATAGTTGGGTGTGGTAGTGGGGACAAGCTCCCACGACCTATTAAATGCTCCCAATGGTGTGTGACTCAAATAGCCTCTGACAAGTAAGTCCAGCTCCTGGCTTTCACGTGTGGCCTAACTATTAGGCTTAGTGGAACAGTTTCTACTGATAGGAGCAGGGGTGGAGATGGGTAACTGGCACCTTAAAACCAGTTGCTTCAGGCAGATTGGGCTCGTCAGCTGTGGTTGGCAGCTCATCTAGGAGAAAGAAAATTGATCTCCACTGACGTAGCTATACCCACTCATGAGGAAGACTCCGGGAGTAAACCCTGAGGAAAAATCCAGAGTTGGAGTCCCTGAGGCAGTCCTGAAAAGATGAGGAGGACATTCTTTAGGCAGAGGGTAGCAAATCTGCGGAATTCATTGCCACAGACAGCTGTGGAGGACAAGTCATATTTAAGGCAGAGGTTGATAGGTTGTTGATTAGTAAGTGCATCAAAGGTTACAGGGAGAAGGCAGAGGAGTGGGTTTGAGAGGGATAATAAATCAGCCATGATGGAATGGCAGAGGAGACTTGATAGACCAAATGACCCAATTCTGCTCCTGTATCTTACAGTCTAATGGTTTTAATTCCATCCCCCCCCCCCCATGAATACAGCATTTTTCTTTTAAAATACAGCCAGTCTTTGTCATATAGCAGAGATACTGGCCCTTTGGTCCAGCTAGCTCACGCCAACTAAAAACTGCAGCTAAGTCAGTCCCATTTACCACATTTGGCCCAGATTCCTCTATACTAGGGGATTCCCCAACCATTTTATGCCCTGGACCAATACCATTAACGGAGGGGTCTGTGGACCCCAGTTTGGGAATCCCTGCTCTAAACCTCTGCTGCCCAGATAGGTGTCATTGTATCTGCCTCACCTATTTCCTCCAACATCTCCTTACACACACAACATTTTCTGCATGAATTTGCTCAAGGTCCCATTTACATCTTTCCTCTCTCATCTTAACTTCTGCTGTCTGGTTTTGGACTTACTTTTCCCCAGGAAAAGAAACTATGTGCACTCATCCAATCTATGGCCCTCATGATTTTGGTACCCCTGTAAGGTCTGTCCTTCAGTCTTCTACATTCTAACAAATAACAATGTCACCTGTCCAGTCTCTCTCTCCCCACACCCCGTAACTCAGGCAATCAAGTCCATGCCAATTCAATTCACTCCCTCTGTGATATTGCCCATTCCTCAGAAGTCCAAATCCAGGCTGAAAGTTACAACAGAACCGGCTTCTATTCGGCTAGAACATTGCAAAGAATAACTCTATGCTCTTCAGCTGATTGCTTGGCATTCTTTGAGAAATAAGACGATGAGAGGCATAGATTATGTGGATAGTCAGACCCCCCCCCCCCCACCCCAGGGCTGAAATGGCTAACATGAGAGGGCAGTTTTAAGGTGCTTGGACGATGTTAGGGGTAAGTTTTTTTTTTAAAACACAGAGTGGTGAATGGGCCGCTGGCGGTAATGGTGGAGGCAGATACAATAGGGTCTTTTAAGAGACTCCTGGATAGGTACATGGAGCTTAGAAAAATAGAGGGCTATAGGTAACCCTACGTGATTTCTAAAGTAGGTACATGTTTGGCACAGCATTGTGGGCTGAAGGGCCTGTATTGTGCTGTAGGTTTTCTATGTTTCTAAATGCTCTAATTCTGTCTCCTTCGCACACAGCATCCACGTACTCACCTCCCAGCCCCATGTCACCATTTCCTTCCTTGGTCAATCATTCTCCCTCCCGACACTAAATCATGGCCTCAGTCCTACATCCTCCCTCTATTGTCCCGACAAATGCCTATGCCTAACACCCTCGTTGCTCCCCAGCCCCGTATATCCTTCTCTGGTCAACCCCAATCCCACCGTTCCCTAACCCGGAGACCACTCCCCACTTCCCCAAAGTCTGACCTCAGCCCATCACAGCAGAAGCCCCGTGTTTTACCACACCAGGCCATACTCACCAACCCTGCCACACCCCCACCCCCATCCCCATCCACCGTTGGGAACGTCCGCCTCAGCAGCCCCATACACACCTCCCAGCCTGGGCATACACCGGCCGGCCAACCGACCATTCTCCTCACCCCCCGGCCCAGAAGCCTCACTCATTTTCCTTTTTCACCTTTCCTTCCTTCCCTCCCTCCTCCCTAACCCTTCCCAACCCTCCCCTCCATTGCCGGGAGCTTCCCTCCCTCATTAACTCACCCCAAAGACCCCGGCCTGCACACGTCACTCCCGGAAACCGTTCCGGCGTTTAACCGTTCCGGCGTTTAAATCCTTCCCCCATTTACCTCGGGAGGAATTTTAAAAACCATCGGGGGGGGGGGGGGTGGAGCCAGCGGGCGGTGCGCAGGCGCAGACGGGAATCCGTCGCCCCCTCTCTTCCCCCGGCAGCCATGGGCAGGTGGAAAGAAAGGACGAAGCGGGTCAGTGATTATCGGACAGGGGGAGCGTGAGAGAGAGAGAAAGAAAGAAAGTCGGCATGCATGTGAAGCGTCTCGGCCGTGGACTGTCCGTTTCCCTCCCCAGATGCTCTCTGACCCGCTGAGTTCCATAAGCTTTTCGTCACCTGCTGCAGATTCCAGCATCTGTAGTCTCCTGTCTGTAGGTGAGGAGAGGAACAGCTTCAGGTGAAGTGTCTCCACTGCCGCTGGAACAGATTTCTAGTAACCATCCTTTCCAGTCTGTGATAGGAGTGACCAATGGTGATGGTATGTCATCCGCCTGTAACCACAGCTTTGAGCTGATTGCACAACCTACGGACTCTCTTTTTGCTCATTGGTTGTTTGTATTTCTTTGTTTCCTGTAAATTCATCAAGAAAATTACCTCAAGGTAGTATTGTTTATGTTAATATATGTGTACATGGTTCCTTAAAGGTGGGGGGGGGGGAAAGGTGGTGATAGTGGGGGCAAGGTCCCACTACCTACTGAATGGCATATGTCTCAAGCAGCCCCTGACAACCAAGCCCAGCACTGGCCTTCACGTATAGCCAAGCTGCACAGGTGCAATGAAAAACCTACTGGCAGCTACATCACCACGGGCATCATAGCCTTCCTTCCATTGGTCTGGGCCGGCCGTGCTTGTCACGTACCAGCTGTCCATGTGATACACGACATGATACGGAGAGCAAATTGTTGCCATGTTGCAGGCTCCCCCTCTCCATGCAGCTGATGAAACTAAATGAATGACAGAGACCGATACGGTTTGGCACCAGCAGCTCCGCTGGAGTTACCAGTCAACACGGGAGTGCCTTCATCTCTGGATTTTCCCTCGACCTTTACTCCCAAAACCTTCTTCGTAAGTGAGTATAGCTGCAAGGCAGCTGGGATCAGAGCTTTCCTTCTTGATGAGCTGCTAACCATGCCTGATGAGCCCCGTTTGCCCAAAGTGACCGGTTTTAAGGCACCAGTTACCTGCCTCTGCCTCTTTTCCTGTCAGTCAAAGCAGTTCTGCTGGGGTTAGTAGCTAAGCCACACGTTAGAGGCTATTTGAAATGCACACCACTGGGAGCATTCAGTTGGTAGTGGGAGCTCATCCCCACTAGCACACCCGGCTATAACAACCTTAACAAACCTGCATTCAAAAGAAAAACAGATTAAACATAAATCACGCACAATTTTTACAAGAAAGAGCACAACTGCAACAAAAATACAAAGTCAATTTGAGTGCAAAGCGATCGTAGTTCAAAGATTTATTATCAAGTACATATGTACTGTATATCCAATATGTTTTCTGATGACACTACTGTTGTTGGCTGGATCAAAGGTGATGACAAATCAGCATATAAAAGGAAAACTGAAAATTTGGCTGAGTGGTGTCATAACAACATCCTCCTACTCAATGTCAGCAAGACCAAGGAGTTGATTACTGACTTCTGGAAGAGAGAACTAGAGTCCTTTGAGCCCAGAGGATCAGAGGTGGAGAGGGTCAGCAACTTTAAATTCCTCGGTGTTATCATCTGTCTTGGGCCCAGCAAGGAAGTGCTCTTACATAGAAAGCACAGCAGTGCCTGTACTTAAAAGTTTACAAAGAATCAGCATGTTATCTACATCTCTGAAAAACTTATATAGACTTGTGATGCAGAGTATATTGACCGGTTACATCACAACCTGGTGACTGGACTTATTTCCACTTGGCATAATTTACCTATTATTATTTAATTACTTATGGTTTTATATTGCTATATTTCTACACTATTCTTGGTTGGTGCGACTGTAACGAAACCCAGTTTCCTTCGGGATCAATAAAGTATGTCTGTCTGTTTGTGGGAACACCAATGCCCTTGCATTTAAAAGCCTACAAAAAGTAGTGGAAATGGTCCAATCCATCACGGGCAAAGCCTTCCCAACCTCTCCAGGGAGCACTGTTGCAGTAAAGCAGAATTCGACATCAAGGGCCCTCACCACCCTGCCATGCTCTCTTCTCGCTGCTGCCATCAGGTAGAAGGTGCAAGAGCCTCAGGACTTGAACCACCAGGTTCGGGAACAGCTACTACCATCAGGCTCTTGAACTGGAGGGGTTAGCTTCCCTTGACCTATCATTGAAACGTTCCCACAACCTATGAATTCACTTTCAAGGACTCTTCATCTTCAGTTCTCGATATTTGTTTATTTATTTTGTTTTTGTATCAGCTATTTGTCTTTTGCTCAATGATGAGGAAGCCCTTTCATTGATTCGATTGTACTTGTACTTACTGTCAATGCCTACAAGAAAATGAATCTCAGCATTGTACATGATGACACACAGGCACTTTGATAATATATTTCCTTTGAACGTGATTCATTTACTTGTGGCATTCACAATAGGTTTGAAGAAATACAATGGAGTCAATATAAACAAGCTACTCACAAAGACGACAAACAACCAATGTGCAAAAGAAGGCAAACTGCGCAAATATAGAAAGAATAATTTAGCAATGCCTTTGACAAGGTCCCGCATGGCAGGTTGGTCAAAATGGTTCAGGCGCTCGGCGTTACAGATGAGGTAGTAAATTAGGTTTGACGTTGGCTTCGTCGGAGAAGTCAGAGACTGGTTGTAGATGGATGCCTCTCTGACTGCAGGCTTGTGACTACTGGTGCGCCGCAGGAACCGGTGCTGGGTCCATTGTCTTTTTTATCACCTATGTCAACGATCTTGATGATGGTGTGGTAAACTGGATCAGCAAATTTGTGGATGACACCAAGATTGGGGATGTAGGTAACAGTGAGGAAGCTTATCAAAGTGTGCAGTGGGATCTGGAACAGCTGGAAAAATGAGCTAAAAATGGCAGATGGAACTTAATGCAGACAAGTGTGAGGTGTTGCACTTTGGGAGGACAACCTAGGGTAGCATCTATGCAGTGAGTAATAGGGCACTGAGGAGTGTGGCAGAACAGAGGGATCTGGGAATACAGATCCATAATTCCTCAGAAGTGGCTAAAAGAAAGGGTTTGGAACATTAGCCTTCATAAATCAAAATATTGAAAACAGGAGTTGGGATGTTATGCTGAAGTTGTGTAAGATGTTGGTGAGGCCAACTTTAGAGAATTGTGTGCAGGGAAGATATCAGTAACATTGAATGAGTGCAGAGAAATTTCACAAGGGTGTTGCCAGGATGTAAGGACTTGGATTTATGAAAAAAGGTTGAATAGGTTAAGACATTATTCTCCAGAGCGTGGAAGAATGAGGGGAGATTTGATAGACATATACAAAATTATGAGGGGCATAGATAGAGTAAATGCAAGCAGACTTTTTCCACTAAGGTTGTGTGGGACTAGAACTAAAGGTCATGGGTTAAGGGTGAAAGGCGAACAGAGTGTGAAACAGAGGATGCTGAGAGTGCAGAATGAGCTGCTAGCAGAAGTTGTGGATTTAGGTTTCAGTTCAACTTTTAAGAATATTTGGATAGGGATTAGTCAGATTAATAGTCCGTCACTGGCTAGATGGGTTGAAGGGTAGTTTTCTATGATTCAATAACCAGCAGTCAAACCCATTCTACCAGGACACCACGGCAGTGTGTATAAATGTAATTGTTGAGCTAACTTCAATGCAGTGATTAGGTTGGTTCAAGAAGTAGCTGATATTGAACATGATGCTGTGGGGCTTCACGCTTCTGCACCTCCTGCCCAATAGAGCAGCATGAAGATGGCATGGCCTGGATGCTGAGGATCTTTGGTTCAACATTCAACACCGTAGTTCCATCCAGGCTCAACAAGAAGCTCAGAGACCTCAGCCTTGACCCTGCCTTGTGCAGCTGGATCCTGGACTTCCTGCCTGATCACCAGCAGGTTGTAAAAGTGGACTCCCTCACCTCCAACCCTCTGACTCTCAATACAGGAGCTCCTCAGGGTTGCATACTGTGTCCCCTCCTTTACTCCCTGTATATCCATGACTGTATAGCCACCCAGAGCTCCAATCTGCTAATTAAATTTGCCGATGACACTACATTGATTGGCCTTATCTCAAACAATAACAAGGTGGCCTGCAGGGAAGAAGTCATCTTTCTGACATTGTGGTGTCAAGAGAACAACCTCACCCTCAATGTCACAAAAACAAAGGGGTTGGTTGTGAATTACAGGCCGAGTGGAGATGGGCTAACCCCTATTGATATCAATGGATCTGGGTTTGAGAGGGTAAACAGCCTCAAGTTCCTCAGCATCCACATCACCGAGGACCTCACGTGGTCTGTACACACCAGCTGTGTGGTGAAAAAGGCACAACAGCACCTCTTTCACCTCAGACAGTTGAGGAAGTTTGGTATGGGCCCCCAAACTTTCTACAGGGGCACAACTGAGAGCATCGTGACTGGCTGCATCACTGCCTGGTATGGGAACTGTACCTCCCTTAATGGCAGGATTCTGCAGAAAGTGGTGCGGACAGCCCAGCGCATCTGTAGTTGTGAACTTCCCTCTATTCAGGACATTTACAAGGACAGATGTGTAAAAAGGGCCCGAAGGATCATTGGGGACCCGAGTCATCCCAACCACAATCGATTCCACTTGCTACCATCCAGGAAGCGCTATCACAGCATAAAAGCCAGGACCAACAGGCTCTGGGACAACTTCTTCCACCAGGCTGTCAGACTGATGAACTCATGCTGACTTGAGTGTTCTCTATATTACATTGACTCTTCTATTTATTATAAATTACTATGATTGCACTTTGCACACATAGATGGAGTATATGCAGGATGTTGAATTCTTGAACCTCCTGTAGATGGTGGGTTGGGATGTGCCTGTGCCGTATTGGGCAGAGAATCCGCTACTCTGTAGGTTCTTACAATCCTGCACAATCAAAATGCTTTACCAAACCACGGTGCAACCCCTCCGCTGCCTCCCTCCCTCACTCACTCATCAACCCTTTCCTTCCCTCCTCATCCGCCGACTCGGGGGAACCTGTGACGTCACCGAAGGCGCGCTCCCGGCTGCCGCGCGCCGCCGCCTCCACTCTCTTCCGCCGGAAGTGAGGGTCCCGCGTCGAGTTGCGGCGGAAGGGTCGGTGAGTGAGGGAGACCGCGGGCCGTTCAGCGGGAGGGTTGGGCAGAGTGCGAAGCCGCCGATCGGGATGGCTGGGAAATGGAGGGGTGTTGTGAGGGCTGAGGCCTGAGATAAGCACCGGGCTCTCCTGAGGAGATGAGGGGGGAACTGGGGGAGGCTAGGTGGGAGACTGTCGAGGGGGCGGGGCCTGGATGGCTGACTGAGGAGTTGGGCGATGGGTGCGAGACTGGGGTGAGGAGGAACGGTACTGGGTGGGAGAGGAGGTTGGTTCCTGGGGGAAACTGGGAGATAGGGTGTATCCTGGGGGAGAAGGGGTGTGGCCTGGGAGAGACTGGGGAAAGGGGGTGTGGCCTTGGGCAGTGGGTGTGGCCTGGGAGGGAGACGGGAGAGGGGGTGTGGCCTGGGGGGACTGGGGAGAGGGAATGTGGCCTGGGGGAGACTGGGGAGAGGGAATGTGGCGGGGGGGGGATACTGGGGAGAGGGGGTGTGGTCTGGGGGAGACTGGGGTGTGACCTGGGGGAGATGGGTGTGGCCTCGGGTGAAACTGGGGAGAGGGATGTGGCTTGTGGGAGACTGGGGAGGGGGGGTTGTGGGCTTGTGGGAGACTGGGGAGAGGGGGTGTGGGCTAGGGGGAGACTGGGGAGAGGGGGTGTGGACTAGGGGGAATTTAGGGAGAGGGGTGTGGTCTGGGGGAGAGTGGGGTATGGCCTGGTGGGTAATGAGGAGGGTGCGTGGCAGCTGGCTGGGAACCTCTTGTAAGGTGGTTGCAGGGAGAGTTTAGTTGGGGGCAGCTGGAGATGTCTGATTGTTCTGAGGGAGCAAAGTGGAAGTTGGAAAGAACACGAGGAGTGTAAAAAGGGAAATCAGGGTGGTGTCAGGAAAGCCTTGTTCATTACTGCCGAGGACTGGTGTGTATTGTACTCACTTTTCCGAGGGGCGGTCCCGGTTGAAGAAGGTTGATAGGTGGCGATAAAGTGTCAACAATAGTTGATACTTGAGATGCTGATGTGGGTGATTGATAAATGGGGTAAAGAGGAAGAGGGTCCTGCTAGGTGGTTGGAGGGGCTGGTGGGACAGGTCCCTGGTGATCCCCCTGTTCCCTGCTCCTTTCAAAATGAACTTTATACCTCAAATTTGAAGCAGGAAAAGATTAATACATTTTAAAATCAAAAACACTAAAAAGTATCCTGGAAGTGAAAAGATTGAAATTGTTAGGGTTTTACTACCCTGAGAATTGATAGCTTGCAGTCTGCTGTTGATTATAAGAGTAATGTCTATTTTGGATTTTGTTAGAACCATTTGGCTCCAATGCCAGGAGATGAGATTAGTGTGAATAGTGCTTGACAGTTGACTTGGATGTATTGGATAACTTGGATTTATTACCATGACTCTAGTAAGTTAATGTAACCACCCCAAAAATTAAAGCAGGCTTTAAATAAAGTTGAGGCCTGTGTTGAACATCCATTTTGGGGAGTCACTTATGGAAGAAAGAGGTTGTTTTAACACAGTTTATAGATCAGATTCATTGCATTATACTGCATGGAAGCAGACTCTTTGCCTCAATTGACAGTGCTGACCAATATTCCCAATCCTGTTGGACCCATAACCCTAAACCTTTCCAATCCATGTACCTGCTCAACTAGCTTATTAGAAGTTGTTATTGTACCTTCCTCAATCATTTCCTCTGGCAGCTGATTCCACATAGAATACACCCTTTGTGTTCTGGTCATAATTGGAAGAGTTCTCTGGGAATAGTGGTTCCCAACCATGGACCAATACCATTAAGTAAGAGAACTGTGGACCCCTGCTTGGAAATGATCTGGATCAGCCATCTTCATCTGATTCGTTTCATGTGTTAAGAGTCATGGGTGGGACTGATTTCCAACTTTGATTACTCAATCCCTTCAATAGTCTCGTTTTCCCGTCCCCCTCTCCTGGTTTTACCTATAACCGACTACCTTGTACTTCCTCCTCTTTCCCCCCCCCCCCCCACCCCACCTTCTCACTCTAACTTCTCATCTTTTTACTCCAGTCCTGATGAAGGGTCGCAGCTCAATGTGCCGACTGTACTCTTTTCCATGGATACTGCCTGACATACTGGGTTCCTCTGGCATTTTGTGTGTGTTGCTCGGATTTCCAACATCTGTACATTTTCTCTTGATAATGAAGAATCCTTATACATCTGAGTGTGATGGTATTCCTGAGTCTCCAGCCTGGACTTGCATGGCTGACAGTAGTGAAAACTGAGAGGAAGCTACTGACATGATGAAAGAGGCCCTGAACACCACCAGAGATAGAGGATCTTCATTGCTGCCCTAAATGCCAGCGGTGTAACGAGCAGAGAGACAGAAGATAAGGCCCATCAAGCCTGTTCTGCCATTCAATAAAATCATGGCTGATTTGGCTGTGGACTCATCTGCACCTACTTGGCTATTCCCCATAACGTTTAATTCCCCTACTGTGCAAAAATCTATCCAGCCTTGTCTGAAATATACTTACTGAGAATTCCACAGATTCACCACTCTCTGGGAAAAGCAGATCTTCCTCATCTCCATCCTAAATTTATTCCCCTAAATCTTGAGGCTATGTCCCCTAGTTCTAGTTTCACCTACCAGTGGAAACAACTTTCCTGCCTCTGTCTTATCTATCCCTTTCATAATTTTATATGTTTCTATAAGATCTCCTCTCAATTCTTCTGAATTCCAGTGAGTACAGTCCCAGGCGACTCAATCTCTCTTCATAGTCTAACCCCCTCATCGCTGGAATCAACCTGGTGAACCTCCTCTGTACCGCCTCCAAAGCCAGTATATCCTTCTTCAAGTAATGAGACCAGAACTGCACGCAGTACTCCAGATGCAGCCTCACCAGTACCCTGTATGGTTGGAGCAAAACCTCCCTGCTCTTAAATTTAATCCCTGTAGCAATGAAAGTCAACATTCCATTTGCCTTATTGATAGCCTGCTGCACCTGCAAAACAACCTTTTGTAATTCACACAGAAGCACTCCCAAGTCCCTCTGCACAGCAGCATGCTGCATTCATTTACCATTTAAATAATAATCTGGTCTTCCATTTTTCCTTCCAAAGTGGATGACCTCACATTTACCAACATTGTACTCCATCTGCCAGACCCTTGCCCACTCACTTAACCTGTCGATATCTCTCTGCAGGTTCTCCGTATCCTTAGGAGTGTTATTCATAGAGTATAAAGGGCAGTCATTTGCAGTACATAGCATTTTCGTTAGTAAAACTTCAGAATTCCTGTTGTCTTACAATATAATGGCTGAAAGTCAAAATAAATTTATCAGTGCTGCTTCCAGTGTGCAAGCTCAGAGAATCAGATGGTGTTCAAAGTAAATTTATTACCAAACACATCTATATGGGTGTCAGAGTGGAGGTATGTCCCTACCAAAGGAGCTATAAGGTGCTTCTTCCCTCCGCTAGCCTGCAGGTCACCCTTGGGCAAGGTGTAGTACCTGCTTAGCTCCTGTTCAGGGTCACGTGAAACCATGAGAGCAGGTGGTGGATGGTCGTATGAACAGCTAGTACATAACACAAATCCTGGTTATGTGACCACAGACAATCTCTGAAGATGATTGATAATGGGTAAAACAAGACAAATCTCAAACGATGAGTTGTGGAGCCCTTGACAGTGATTCTGTAGGTTGTGGAATCAGTTCAGCGGAACTGTTTCTGAACCTGGTGGTGTGGGACCCAAGGCTCCTGTACCTCCTTCCCAGTGGTAGCAATGAGAAGAGAGCATGGCCTCATCGGAGGTTCGTGGGTGGAGAGGGTCTTTGGTACTGAGCCCTGGACAAGGGCGGGGGTCCTTGATGATGGATGCTGCTCTCTTGTGACAGCACTGCATGAATATGTGCAGATTGGAGGTGAGAGCTTTGCCTATGATGGGCTGGTGACATGAATGAAGTAGTTGTTGCAGTTTGCCTCATTTATGTTTTTGCTTTGTTACAGGTTACCTAGTCCAGATATCTAGCCTGAGCCCATTTTGGTATTATTCCACCCTGAAGTGCATTCCGGAGACTGAGGCAGTTATGCTGGACCGAGACCTCGGGTGGGTATACAGCTTGTGAAACGGAACGCTCAGTTGTTGGTCTGCAATCTAGTATCCTGTTTCTCTGTTTATCAGCAACTTCTTCTAGAAGAATACTCTTTGAGAGCCAATAAAACTTAGTAATAAACTGAGGCTATATGACAGTTAGCCAGGATTGGGATGTTCCCAATGATTGTTTGGCAGTCTTTGATATTATAGTTTTCTCTATTAGTTCTACTCCTTTTCTTGATTATATAACCATATAACAATTACAGCACGGAAACAGGCCATCTCGGCCCTTCTAGTCCGTGCCAAACGCTTACTCTCACCTAGTCCCACCTACCTGCTCTCAGCCCATAACCCTCCCTTCCTTTCCTGTCCATATACCTATCCAATTTTTTTTTAAATGACAAAGTCGAACCTGCCTCTACCACTTCTACTGGAAGCTCGTTCCACACAGCTACCACTCTCTGAGTAAAGAAGTTCCCCCTCGTGTTACCCCTAAACTTTTGCCCCTTAACTCTCAACTTATGTCCTCTTGTTTGAATCTCCCCTACTCTCAATGGAAAAAGCCTATCCACGTCAACTCTATCTATCCCCTTCATAATTTTAAATACCTCTATCAAGTCCCCCCTCAACCTTCTACGCTCCAAAGAATAAAGACCTAACTTGTTCAACCTTTCTCTGTAACTTAGGTGCTGAAACCCAGGTAACATTCTCTATTTTGTTGATATCTTTCCTATAATTCGGTGATCAGAACTATAGAGAATACTCCAAATTTGGCCTTACCAATGCCTTGTACAATTTTAACATTACATCCCAACTCCTATACTCAGTGCTCTGATTTATAAAGGCCAGCATATCAAAAGCTTTCTTCACCACCCTATCCACATGAGATTCCACCTTCAGGGAACTGTGCACCATTATTCCTAGATCACTCTGTTCTACTGCATTCCTCAATGCCCTATCATTTACCATGTATGTCCTATTTTGATTAGTCCTACCAAAATGTAGCACCTCACACTTATCAGCATTAAACTCCATCTGCCATCTTTCAGCCCACTCTTCTACCTGGCCTAAATCTCTCTGCAAGCTTTGAAAACCTACTTCATTATCCACAAGATTTTCCTGTAAATGCCTCCAAGAAAACAAATCTCCAGGTAGTATATGGTGACATATATGTGCTTTGATAATAAATTTACTTTAAAATTTCAAAACTAGTGTTATCGAACTATCAGATTTGACTGGAGTTGCTTGGTCATCTGGTGTGAAATTTACGCAGCAGGTGTATTGGAAGAAGACACGATGAAGCTGGATGAGGCTAACGATCGTACTGAGGAATGAATTGAGCTTTTTCATGACAAAAATGCTAGGCACAGCTCACTGGAGGCTAAAACAGTGAAGTGGTTTGACAGAGTAATCCAGATATCTCAATCTGTGGGGAACACTAATATTAATGGACACGTAAGATGATAACCCTGGAAGGGGATTCATAATTAGCATGTGGGAAAAGCCATTACAAGAGCAGGCCACTCTGGCCTTATGAGAAATGGTAATTGACACTTCTACAAACTAGACATTTGAGGTATGGAATAAATGCTGTTCTTGTGGAACTTTGTGAAAAAGTTAAACAAGACACTTTATTTTCAACTTGTCACACAAAATGCTGAAGGAACTCAGTAGGTCGGGCAGCATCTGTGGGGAGGAATAAGCATGAACATTTCGGACTGAGACACTTCATCAGGGTTCAGGATTTCATCAGGATTTTCAACTTGTATTTCTTAACATATATGCAGGTGACAGTTTGGCATAATGAAAAATGATGGGCCGTTACCTAGGAATTCAAGCTCCACCCGAGATGGGAGCTGGTGGGGGTGGGGGTGGGGTGTCACCTGTTGTTGAGGTGAATGGTGCAAGATAACTAGATGTGCACATAAGAAACATGGAGTATTTGTTGGGGTGATGGTGGGGAGAAGGCATGAGCTCAGACATCATGTGACCTGTTTCTGTTCTGTAAATTTGGTGTCATTCTATGCATAGTTGTTAAACTACGACCTAAGAATGCATGCCATTGTCATTGTGTACTTTAGAACTTACTGCCTATTATGGCTGCCATTTAGGGCTGCAATGAAGGTCCTCCATCTCTGGCGGTGCTCAGGTCTTCTTTCATCATGTCAGTAGCTTCCTCTCAGTTTTCACTACTGTCAGCCCTGCAAGTTCAGGGTGAAGTCTCAGGAATACCATCACACTCATTTATAGAAGGATTCTTCATTGCTGTTTCTGGAACAATTTTGTTTTACCATTTGAGGTCGTTAGCCCTGAGCTGATCCCCCGAACCTGGAGGACCAGTCTGGTTTCTGGCCATAAACTTCTAATCAAGGTGGTGCCTGCATACAGCATTCCTTTGGTTGACATCTTCTGGATAGATCATGGAACCATCTTTTTCTCTTCTTTTATGTCTTTTACATTTGTTGCTCGTCTTGGATGTGATTCTGGAACTGTTGGAGACTTTTGCTGTTTGGAGATCGTTCAGTGCTTCGGTGCTCTGCAGTCTCCGAGACTCTGGGAGGCAGAGGCAGCGTGAGCAAACCTTGTGGCAAAAAGCTTGCAGGCTGGTGCACGAACCAATATTTGACCGCATTGCACCGACAGTAGCTTCCATTGTTTGCCAATTAAAGCGACAAGGGCAATTGAAACATCAAGGCAAGTGTGGAAGTTTGCAGATCATTTTGGTGTTTCAGCGCTCTGCCGTCTCCGAGAGGATTCCAGGAGGTATAGACTGTGTGTGGGCAGGCTGCAGGGCGGGAAACTATTTGGCTTCATTTTGCCGATTAAAGCTTCTATTGTTCACTGACGAAAGCTACGAGTGAGATAGAAGCGAGTGCGGAGGGTGAGCACCAGCTGCCTGTCTTGATTGCTTTGTACCGGACGGAGCAGGAAAGGCCTGCCGCTGGATAGGGTTCCCCAGGTCTTTCTGCATTTTGGATGTGGACTTGGACTATGGCATCTTTGTATCAGTCTTTTAGTTTTCATGGTCTGTGTTTTTTCTCCCGACCACCTCATTTTTTTTTGTTCAAGAAAGAAGATTTGGGGATCAACGTGCCTGATCCATTTTGTTCATTTTTTTTTATGCAGGAGGAGGGATTTGGGAGTTAACGTGACTGCACCGTTTTGCTTGTTTTTTGTGTGGGAGGAGGGATGGGGGGGTGTTAATGTTTCTGATCTGTTTTCTTGTTTTTTGTGTAGTAGGAGGGATTTGGGGGAGGGTTGATGCTTCTGATCCATTTCGCTCACTTTTTTTGTGTGGGAGGAGGGATTTGGGGGGGTTGATGTGCTTGTTCCATTTTTGTTCGTTTTTTTTGTGGGGAAGTGGAATTTGGGGGTCGATGATTGTGTTGCCTTTCGTTTCTTTCTTTTTTGGTCATGGCTGCCGGAGAATTGAAGTGTACTTCGATAATAAAATGAATCTTTGACCTGCTTAGCATGGGTGTCCTAACCAAGAGCCGAAGCATAAAGCCCTGACTCCAGCCGACATCGCTCTCTGGGCCATTGAGGCATGTAAACCTCCAAACCACAACAAGGTTGTGGTCCTCTTGGAGGATATTTTAAAAGTGTCCTATTTCTTGTTGCACATTAGTTTGAATCAGGACTGTTTAGCAGGGCAAGTCATCGTTTCAGGATGGAGTCAGTGTTGTATTTAGCAAATAGGTTAAACAGACTGTGTTGATTTTGTAGTCGGCTGAAAATCTGTTATAATAACCTGATGTCATATATCGGACTAATTGATTGATAGTTTAATGATGTTAAATTCAGTTAATGGTGAGGCATTCAGTGCTGGTGGTTGTCTATCATGTCTGATGACAGCAGGAAATCTGTGCGGGAGAGTTTTTAATGTGAAAAAACCATTGTACTGGGGCAGTTCCACTCTCTTGATCTCACGTCTGGGTTAAGTAACGTGAACAACTATCACAAACTGGAGTCCTTCTTAGTTACAGTCGATGACAATGATGTCTTCTTTGTCTCGTCATGCCCTACACTCTCCATGGAGCGCTGTAGTACCATCTCACTGTAGATCTCATCCGCCCAGTCCGCAGGAGCTGATTTTGCATGCTAGGACAGGTATGTCCTTATCTCATTGGGGTATGAAGCTGCAGGCCACCGTCACCTGGTTAAGCCCACTTGTCAAAGTGGTGTACTGGGGTGTAGCTACTGTCACATGCAAACAGCTACTTAGAGCCACAGGCGAGAGCTGAGTTTTGAGAGGGGACCAAAGGTGAGTGAGCTGCCCCAGAATGGACATGACAAGCCCCTTCACCAGAGGTACTAGCCCTCCTTGGACACCCCATACACTCCAATTCAGTATTGGGCTTTAAAACTTTAGACGGGTAGTGAAGGGCAACGGTGGACGTTAGGCTGTTCCAGGTTGGAGGGTTCTGGGTTCGACAGTCTGTGCGAGCTAGAGGCACAAGGGTCCCCCAGAGTTTGAGCTGGGAATCCAGTGTCCGATTGTTGGTTAGTCTGGGGGTCAGAGTCCAAAGATTGATCAGAAATTTGGAAGTCATAGTCCTATGGTGGGGGGCTGGAGACCCAGAGGTTGGAGGGCCATCCGTGGCTGTGGTTATTGGGAGGGAAGGGGCTTATTGTTTTGCTGCTTGTGTTTTGCCGAGCACTGTGGGCATACTATGTTGGTGCAGAAATATATGCTACACTTGCGGGCTTCCCCCCATCACATCTTCATATGTGTTAGTTGCTAATGCAAATGCCACATCTCTGTATGCTTCAGTGCGCATGTGATAAATAAATCAGAATTGGATCACCTAAAATATGTGTAATATGAGACTATTTTGGACAGAGCTTGGCAATATGTAGAATAATTTACCCCGGTATTTTTGCAGATTAGTAGCTAAAACTCAATTGCAATTGGTCTGCAGTTTGAATATGTGCAAGCTGCTGGATTTGATTAAGTGTTCTGTATTTTAGTGCCTCAGAGGGAAATCCAGCCCAGAATTATTTGGGAATTGTATTAACTAAAGCAGAATGTTGCGAATATTTCTGTAAATTATCTTTGAATTGCAGCTTGCTGTTAATATTCAGTTCTTAACTCAAAGCTTATCAGCTGTTTAACCAGGATCCTACTCTAACATGCAGTGTTGAATTTGGAGATTACATGGATATGAATATTTTATTACCATAAATAAAAGCTGCCCAGTTAGAGCTTACTGTTGAATTTTTAATAGACAGTTTCTGTTAACTGTGATTTCCTTTTGATACACGCATCCTTAATTCCTTTTGGTTGCTGTTACTCCGTTGTAGTCAGAACCGGAATGGCACATCCTGCAGCATTGGAATGGTAGTGAGCAATGACATTTAATCATGGTCTTCTACTTTTATCTACCAAACTAAAGACTTATCTCTGAGGAGTCTGTCTCTCCATTTGCTCTCCCTAAGATGTCCTGCAGCCTTCTTGACCAATTCAGAGTGGCACAACCTCTGTTCTCTAGAGCAGGCTTGCTACCTGTTCTCATCCTTGGTCATGATGACCTAAGGAGAGTACAGGTGTGTTAGAGGTCAGATTGGGGATAGGGATGTGGAGGAGTTCAAGATCAGGCCTCCACTCTGTACAAAGTCCAGCAATGCGGACGGGTGACAAAGGATATCTGCAGTCCAAGTCTCCGTTCTGTGCTCAAAGTTCCGGCAGTGTGGATGTGGGACAAAGGAAATCTACTGTCCAGGCTTCTGCTCTGTACTCGAAGGCCAGTGACGAAGGATACTGTGTCAATGTGTCCCATCATTGGATGTCCATGCAAGGAGGAGGCACGAGGGCCAGGCTGTTGGCATATTTGGAATTCAAGCCTGGAATTCAGGTCCCATCATCGGCTAGTCTTGTGGTGGGGGGGGGGGGGGGTACCGAAGGACGATCAAACGTCGAGAGCCAATGGCCCAAGCCAGGAGGTTCGTCCTGGAGTTGGAGGACTTTATGTGGTGAATGGGAGGGAGGAACGGCGCCTGTTTTGCTGTTGTTTTGTCGCTTGTGGTGGTCTGCTGTTCTGCCAAAATTTGTGGGCATGTTATGTTGTTACCAGAATATGTGGCGACTGTTGTGGGCTGCTCCCAGCGCATCCCCAGACTGTGCTGGTTTTAACACAAATGATGCAGTTCCCTGTATGTTTTGATGTACACGTGATAAATAATTCAGAATCTACTGTTAAAAGAGCAATAATGTTACTGAGTGCAGCAGCAATTAACATTGCCACTTTCATCTTCATTTGTAGTCCAACCCCATCTTACCCGCCTACGTATCCGGAGCCCAATATCGGGTAAGGACATTGTAGTTTTGTTTGGTATCTGTAACGTCTTTTTAATTGAAGGGACATTTCATTCTGTTATGGATCCATATTCCGGGATTCAACTATAATCTTTGTATCGTACATTATATATGCATCAAATATTGAGCTGATTTTATTATTGCTGTTGAAGTTTAGCAGTTCAGCAAGAGCAACTGATGATTTGAAGAGAGAGTAGATCTCTGCTGGCTAACTGATTATACACCATTTTTGTAATACAGTACTGTACAAAAGTCTCAGGCATATATATATATTGCTAGTGTGTTTAAGACTTTTGCACAGTACTGTGGTAATTTTGTGTTACACTGTACTGCTGCCACATAAAACAAATTTCATGAGATATGTGAGTGATGATAAACCTGATTCTGATATGGGTCTCTATTGTGGACTAGAGTGGGAAAGGAGCAGGAAGAGGGTAATCGTGGTTGGGAAAGGGGGAAGGGAGAGGGGAGGAAGTGGGAAACACCAGGCATTCTGTAATGATCAATAAACCAATTGTTTGGAATCAAATGACCTTGCCTGGTGTCTCAGGGCTGGATGTATCTGCACACGTGCCACTACCCTGCCCCGGCACTCATTCTCTGCCACCTGTCCCACACCCCTCCTGCAGTGCTCCATCCTCATCATTCCCAACATCCTTTGCTCCCGCCAGATCTACAAACAAGTCAGCTACTTATTCACTGTCAGTAATAATGTAAATAATGTGACAATTGGCTCAATTCTTTCTAGCTCACACTATTATATAAAATATACAGTTATTTCATAATTGTTTTGGTAATATCAGGTGTTTTGTTATAGTCTTTGAAATGGTAGACTTCAGTAGCAGATTTATTTGTGTAACAGCTGTCATTTATTCTAGACAATTTGTTACAGATCTTTTTAAATTTAATTTGCTTACTAATGCAATCCCACTATTTCAGAAGACACACACCCTATATGTCACAACCCGAGTTCAGGATCTATGAACTCAACAAACGTCTCCAGAACTGGACAGAGGTAAGTAATTTCAAGGTGGTTAGACGGTAGGGGTTTCAATTATGTATATTGTCAGAACTTCCAATCAACTTATAGCTAAAATTTGTTCTCTGTTTAAATTCCATAGTGAAAATTAGCAAAGTTAGCACCCGGAAATGAAAGAAACCGAATTGGTCGAGGTAGCATAGCAGTTAGCACGACAATATTGCAATTCAGAGCATCAGAGTTCAATCCCGGCATTCTCTGTAAGGAGTTTGTACGTCTTCCCATGGAACGTGTGGGTTTCTCTGGGTGCTCCTGTTTCTTCCCACAGTCCAAAGGCGTACTGGGTGGGTTAATTGGTCATTGCAAATTGTCCTGTGATTAGGTTAGGGTTAAATTGCAGTTGTTGGGCGGTGTGGCTTGAATGGCTGAAAGGGCCTACTCTGTGCTATATCTTTTTTTCTTTTTACAATATTTATTCAGAAGAAAAAAAACAAGATTTACAGAGTGCAACACATAGATACATCTCAACATAACTTGTGTACATTCATATATTGTAATAAAATTGATCAAAATGTTATAGCATAACACAAAGGTATACCACTCTGTAATCAAAAATTTAAAGATAAGTCATACATCATAAAAGAAATGTTTTATATTAAAAAAAAGTCAACCCCCACCAACTACCAAAAAAAAGCTGATGGATGATAATGGATAATTAGGAAAAAAAACTTATTCGCTTAAGAGAAGATAAAAATATACATAAAAGTCTGCACTGTTAAACTTTATAAATTGGAAAAGTAATTTAGGAAAGGTCCCCAGATATCATAAAAAGTTTTGAATTTAAGACTGAGCAGCAGATCTTTTCTAAATTTAAATAAGACATAGTATCACATAGCCATTGAAGATGTGTAGGAGGGGTAGACTCCTTCCATTTAAGCAAGATTGCTCTTCTTGCTAAAAGAGAGTGTGCTATATCTGTAAGTAAATAAATAGTTAGAGAAAAACCGACCTATAGCTACCTGCATCGGGAGGGTCTGTTGACCAATTTCCTTTGCTGCTCATTCACTAGTTTCTGGGGTACAGTGCTACTGCAGGCATGCTTTTCTTAGTACTTTTCCAAAGTGACCTTCAATTAAATTAGTGTTGTTCCACTGTGGGGTTTCTGAACACATCCCTTTGAAAGAGAAAAAAGACAGTTAGGGTTAATGAGGAACACACACAAAACGCTAGTGGAATGCAGTAGGCCAGGCAGCATCATTGCTTCTTCCTATAGATGCTGCCTGGCCTGCTGCATTCCACCAGAATTTCCAGCATCTGCAGAGTTCCTCGTGTAGGGTTAATGAGTCGTGGGTATACCATGTTGATGCCGGTAGCGTGGTGATACTTGTGGGCTGCCCAGCACAACCTTTATTGATTTGATTTGAAGTATACAGCACATTTCACTGGATGTTGTAAAGTACTGTACATCTGACAAAGCTAATCTCATGTATGTTTCTCTGTTAGTTTAATTTGGTTCCTTATTCAACAAGTGTGAAGGACTTTTGTCCCCAGTGATTACATTGTTGGTGTGATTTTTTTTTCCCTCTCTCTCCAGGAGTGTGACAACCTTTGGTGGGATGCTTTCACCACAGAATTTTTTGAAGACGATGCAGTATTGACTGTGGCCTGCTGCCTAGAAGATGGACCAAAAAGATACAGTGAGTTTTTGTTGCTGTCCTTCATAGCTCGCACATATTTCAAGTAAAAAGCATGTAATGAAGTAAATTACAAAATAATGAGCTTTTATTTAAAGGCATAAAAATTAGCAAGAAGCATTAATAAAATGTGTCAAGTATTGTAAAATGTCCAATACAAATACCCTGTAATTCAGTAAACTGTTATCAGCCAGTACTTACCAACTGTTTACTCATGGTTATCCAACTTAGGCTTTATCGTCATCATTATGTGCCATGACAAGCGATGTAGGTGATCATGGCTACATGACCTTGATTGTTCTTGTCAAATTTTTCTACAGAAGTGATTTGTCTTTGCCGTCTTCTGGGCAGTGTCTTTACAAGACAATTGACCCCAGCCATTATCAATACATTTCAAAGATTCTCTGCCTGGTGTCAGTAGTTGCATAACCAGGACTTGTGATATGTATCAGCTGCTCATACGACCATCCACCACCTGCTCCCATGGCTTCACATGACCCTGATCGGGGGCTAAGCAGGTGCTACACCTTGCCCAAGGGTGACCTGCAGGCCAGCAGAGGGAAGGAGCACCTTACATCTCCTTTGGTGGAGATGTCTCTCCACGCCACCACCCTAGTTTAGGCTTCAGCAGAACCTTTTGGCTCCAGATCTCATCACAACCATGTTGCAGATAAATAAAGAGAAGTAAAGATTAGTTTGATTTGTTGCAAGTATGTTGAAATCTATAGTGAAATATGCTATTTGTATCAATGAGCAGCGCAGTCTGAGGATATGCTGGGTGCAGCTTGCAGGTGTAGCCACACTTAGGGCACCAACATAACATGGTCCAATGGAATGATCCCAATACGTACATCATTAGAATGTGGGAGGAAACTGGAGCACCTGGAGAAAACCCAAGTGGACATGGAAGAGATTATAAATTCCTTGGAGACAGCAGCAGGAATCGTACCACAATCTTCCAATCTCAGGAGCTGTAAAGATTTATGCTAATCTTTATGCTACTGACATAGATGTGGGTGAAAGAGCTCTTTACTGAGGTTGGAGTGATTGCCATTGCCAAGTAGGCAGCACCTGATAGACGGTGGCACCAAGGTGGGCTGATAAAACTGAAATCAACTGGGAAAATACTCCAAAAGTTGTGGTCATACCTCCACAAAGACAGATGGTTGTGGTCTGTCTTTCTGGAGGTAGGCAGCATGGTAGTGTAGGGGTTAGCGCAATCGTTTTACAGAGCTAGTGATTATCAGTTGGGGTTGGATTGCTGCTGTCTGAAAGGGGTTTGTATGTTCTCCCCGTGATGTACAGGTTGGGTTTAGTAAGCTGTGGGCATGCTATGTTGGTGCTGGAAGCATGATTTCACTTGTGGACTGCCCCCAGCACACTCCAGGGACTGTGTTGGACTTTGATGCAAAACAATGCATTTCACTGTATGTTTTAATGTACATGTGACAATTAAAACTAATTTTTGTAAAATCAATTCAATTCTAGATCCAGGATGTTACTGCAGGAATTCCTTAGGGCAGTGTCCTTGGTCCAACCGTATTTATCTGCTTCATTGACCTTCCTTCCATGATAAGATCAGAAGAGACCAGAAGACCACAAGATGTAGGAGCAGAATTAGGCCATTTGGCCCATCGAGTCTGCTCCACCATTTCATCATGGCTGATCCAATTTTGCTCTCAGCCCCAATCTCCTGCCTTCTCCCCTAACCCTTCATGCCCTGACCATTAAAGAATCTATCGTCTGCCTTACATATACATAAATACTTGGCTTCCACAGCTGCTCGTGGCAACGAATTTCACAGAATCACCACTCTCTGGTTAAAGAAATTCCTCCTCATCTCCATTCTAAAAGGACACCCCTCTATTCTGAGGCTGTGCCCTCTGACCTTAGACTCCCCCACCATAGAAAACATCATCTCCACATCCACTCTACCAAGGCCTTTCACCATTTGATAGGTTTCAATGAGGTTTCATTTTTGGGAACCTTATTTGAATCCTCTCCAAATTCAGCCCATCCTTTCTAAGATAAGGGCCTAAAACTGCTGACAATACTCCAAGTGAGGCCTCAGGAGTGCTTTATATAAAGTTTCAATATTACATCCTTGCTTTTATATTCTAGTTCTCTTGAAATGAATGCTAACATTGCATTTACCTTCCTCACCAGACACACCCTGACTCAATTTCCCAAGTCCCTTTACCTTAGTTTTTGTATTTTATCTCCACTTAGAAAATATTCAACCCTTTCATTTATTCCACCAAAGTGCACTTCTCGATGTTGTATTCCATCTCCCACTTGTTTGCCCATTCTCTTAATCTAAGTCCTTTTGTAGCTTTTCTACTTCCTCAAAACTACACGCCCCTCCATCTATCTTCATATGGTCGGCAAACTTTGCAACAAAGCCATCAGTTCTATCATCCAAATTATTGTCATATAATGTAAAAAGTATTGGTCCCAACACAGACCCCGTGGAACACCATTAGTCACCGGCAGCCAGTCAGGAATGGCTTTGTTTATTCCCACTCTTTGCCTCCTACCAATCAGCTCTGCTTTATCCATGCTAGAATACCATGGGCTCAAACTTGTTAAGCAGCCTCGTGTGGCACCTTGTCAAAAAGGCCTTCTGGAAGTCCAAGAACACAACATCAACTGATACTTCATTTCTATCCTGCTTGTTATTTCTTCAAAGAATTCCAACAGAGTTGCAGGCAAGATTTTCCCTTGAGGAAATCATGCTGAATACGGCCTATTTTATCATGTGCTTCCAAGTACCCTGAGACGTCATCCTTAATAATAGACCAACATCTCCCCTACCACTGAAGTCAGACTAACTGGCCTATAGTTTCCTTTTTTCTGCCTGTCTCCCTTCTTAAAAAATAGTGACTTTTGCAATTTTCCAGTGTTCTGGAGCCATTCTAGAATCTAGTGATTCTAGAGAGATAATTACTAATGCCTTTACAATCTCTTCAGCCACCTCATTCTGGTCTAGGTGACTTTTTTTATCTTCAAACATTTCAGTTTCCCAAGAACCTTCTCCCTAGTAATGGTAACTTCACACACTTCATTACCCCTGACGCCTGGAGCTTCCACCCTACTGCTAGTGTCTTCTGCAGTAAAGACCGATGCATAATGCTTATTCATTTCGTCTGCCATTTCATTGTCCCTCATTGCTACCTCTCCAGCTTCGTTTTCCAGCGGTCCAATATCCACTTTCACCTCTCTTTTACACTTTATGTGTTTGAAGAAGCTTTTGATATCCTCTTTAATATTATTGGCGAGGTGAAATTCAACTTTATTCACAACTCCTCAACAACTAAACCAGTCCATGTCTGAATGTAGCAGGAAATGGACAACATTTTCAGGCATAGGCTGATACAGGTTTCCCCCGCTATCCGAAGGTAGTGTTCCTATGAAACCATTCGTAAGCCGAAATGTCGTAAAGCATTTCCATTAATTTATATGGGAAAAATTTGAGCATTCCCAGACCCCAAAAAAACCTACCGAATCATACCAAATAGCACATAAAACCTAAAATAACATTAACATAGAGTAAAAGCAGGAATGATATGATAAATACACTGCTATATAAAGTAGAAATAATGTATGTACAGTGTAGTCTCACTTACCAGAATTGGGAAGATTGAGCCAAAACCGATTTGTAGAAAAAAGTCGGCACATACATGCATGCGCACGCACCTGCCCGCGCAAGGCTCCGTGGTCATGGTAGTCTTTCTCGGGGGTAAACACAAGTTTAAAGCAGGCATCTTTTTTCGTAAAAGCGAAAATCCTCTTGTGGTTAGCGAAAACAGGTACTAATGTAGGTCTTTCATAAAAGTGTAATGTCGTAAAGTGAACGTTTAGAAAGCAGGGGCACCTATATATGGTAAGTAACATTTATGTCATAGAAGTGCTAGGCAACAACTCTCTCCAACAAAATAGACTTAGAATTTTCTATTTACTGGCATTGCTATTGCTGAGTCCCCTGATCAATATCCTGGGGCCACTACTAACTCAGCTGGGACAGTTATGTGGCTACAAGGACAGGTCAGAGGCTAGAATTAGTCATCTCTATCATGGGTACTAGCCTCCGTAGTATCCAGGACATCTTCAAGGAGTGGTGCCTCAGAAAGTTAGTGTCCACCACTAAAGTCTCACAGCCACCCAAGATATGCTCTCTTCTCATTGTTGCCATCAGGCCTGAAGGCACCCACTCAGCGATTCAGGAACAGGTTCTTCTCCTCTCCCATCTGAATTCTGAATGTTCATTGAACCCATGAACACTACCTCACTACTTATCTAATTCAGCTGTTTAATATAGCTATAGATGTATTGTAATCAAGATTTTTTTCGCAATTATTGTGTAATTGCATTGTATGCCAGTGATATTAAACCTTATTCTGATTCTGAAATGTATGTTATTCACTTGATAGATGAGAAATGTCCAGCATTCTGTAGACTACTAGCTGCTTTGAATTCATTACATTGTGGACAAATTGGTTCAAGATCTTGAAGTTTAACTATTCCTGTCTCTTGTTTCTCCTAAGCAATTGGCCGGACTCTAATCCCTCGCTATTTTCGTAGTATCTTTGATGGTGGAGCAACAGACCTTTATTTTAACTTGAAGCACTCAAAAGAATCATTCCATGGCAATCTGGTGATATTGGACTGTGATCTCTGCAGCATGGTCACACTACACAACAAACCTATCTTCACCAAGGTAGGACAAGCCCTGCATGTTTGAGTGGGTGGCTTGAGTTCTTGCTGTCACTCTGAACCTGCAGTTAGATCAGGAACCAGGAGAGCAGTTATTTAGTTTTTAATTTATCCCAGTTAATTTTTGCTGTGGCATTCATTTAGAAATACAGATGAGCTAAAAAAAAAAGTGGCTAGTGTCAAAAGTAGAGAATCGAGATTTTTAACTTAAATAATTTTCAGTAGTCCTAACTTGTAGATGTTTTGCACAACTTTTTAGTTCTGATGCAATACACGCAAAATACTGGAGAAACTCAGATGAAGGATGCAGGATAAGACTGAGAAATTATGAATTTAACAGACAGCAGAGATCAGTTTGATTATGACCATAGCCTTGATGAATTGGAAGTCGAATGAGTTGCCGTGTCATTCAGTTTGCTCCTGTCTATTTATCCAGGTTAGACAGCAGCTATGGAAAAGAATAAACAGTGGATGTTTTGGACCAAATTCTGGTGTAGTTTTTATTGAGAAATATGGTCCAGGGCCCAAGCAATAGCATGTAGGACAACAGAGAGGCAGAGTTTAATAGAACAAGGACATTAACACGAGATTCTGTAAATGCTGAAAATCCAGAGTAGCACACAAATTGCTGGAAAAAGTCAGCAGGTGAGGCAGCATCTATGGAGAAGAATAAACAGTTGACGTCTTTGACTCAGACCCTTCATCAGATCAATCCTACTCTTTATTCTTCAGCCCTTTACTTCCACCTATCACCTCCCAGTTTCTCGCTTCAAGCATCCCCCCACCGCGCGTGTGCGCACACACACACACACACCCACCCACCCACCCCTCTCCTCTCATCTGGTCCCACCTATCACCTGCCAGCTTGTACTCTTCCCCGCCCCCTCCACCTTCTTATACTGGCTTTTTCCCCCTTCCATTTCAATCCTGATGAACGGTCTCGGGCCCAAAGCGTTCACTCTTCATTCCCCTCTGTCAATGCTGCCTGACCTGCTGAATTCCTCCAGCATTTTTGTGCATGTTAGTACTGGTAGTACAAGGATGCAGGATAAGACTGAGAAATTATGAATTTAACAGACAGCAGAGATCAGTTTGATTATGACCATAGCCTTGATGAATTGGAAGTCGAATGAGTTGCCGTGTCATTCAGTTTGCTCCTGTCTATTTATCCAGGTGTGTACAGAAGGTCGCCTCTACCTTGAATTTACTTTTGATGATTTGATGCGCATAAAGAATTGGCATTTTAATATCAGACAAAATCGTGAGCTCCTCTCACGCAGCATCCTTGCAACGCATGTGAGTATCTGACTTCTACTTAAAAGTGGTTTCAGCTGGTTAATCTAACACCACATGAAGATGTATTCACAGATGGTGTTAAGGGAAGCCACCCTAAAAGGCAACTCCCTACAAACGATGGTACATGACAAAAATACACATGGTGGCCTCTTTATTAGGTACAGGAATGGAGCCAGGTGTTTTTCAGCCACTGTAGCCCATCCACGTCAAGGTTTGACGTGCATTCAGAGATGCACATCATTGTTGTAACGCATGGTGATTTGAGTTACTGTCACTTTCCTGTCAGCTTGATCCACTCTGCCCATTCTTCTCTAACCTCTCTCATTAACAGGTCATTTTCGTCCACAGAACTGCTACTCACTGGATGTTATTTTGTGTTTCACACAATTCTCTGTAAGCTCCAGAGACTGCTGTGCATGAAAATCCCAAGAGATCAGCAGTTTCTGAGATACTTAAACCATCCTGTCTGGCACCAATAATCAATCAACAGTCAAGATCTCTTAGAACATATTTGTTTCTTATTCTGGTGTTTGTTGTGACAACAACTTGACCATATCTGCATGCTTCTATGCATTGAGTTACTGTCACATGATTGGTTGATTAGATATTTGCATTATCAAGCAGGTGTACCTAATAAAGTGGCCACTGAGTGTACATTCCTGAAAGTTTACCTGACTTTGTAGTTACAGTGTTAATTCTGTTAGTGGTAGGTTTGATATTTGGGGAAAAAAAACTTTTAAAAATGAATTTGTTTTGTTTTCATTTTAAGTTTTAGTATTTTGTGTAACTAACCACATTAATATTTGTCACCTTGCAAAGTAAAGTTCATTACACACAGGCCCTTTGAGTTGCACCACCCAGCAACCCACCAATTTAACCCTAGCCTAAAGCAGGACAAGTTACAGTGATCAGTTATCCCATTAATCAGTACATCATTACAATATATATTAATGATTTAGATGAAGGGATTAAAAGTAACATTAGCAAATTTGCAGATGACACAAAGCTGAGTGGCTGTGTGAAATGGCAGGAGGATGTTATGAGAATGCAGGGTGACTTGGACAGGTTGGGTGAGTGGGCAGATGCATGGCAGATGTAGTTTAATGTGGATAAATGTGAGGTTATCCACTTTGGTGGCAAGAACAGGAAGGCAGATTACTATCTGAATTGTGTCAAGTTAGGAAAAGGGGAAGTACAACGAGATCCAGGTGTCCTTGTTCATCAGTCACTGAAAGTAAGCGTGTAGGTACAGCAGGCAGTGAAGAAAGCTAATGGCATGTTGGCTTTCATAACAAAGGGAGTTGAGTATAGGAGCAAAGAGGTCCTTCTGCAGTTGTACAGGGCCCTGGTGAGACCACACCTGGAGTATTGTGTTCAGTTTTGGTCTCCAAATTTGAGGAAGGACATTCTTGCTATTAAGGGAGTGCAACATAGGTTCACGAGGTTAATTCCTGGGATGGCGGGACTGTCATATGTTGAAAGATTGGAGCGTCTGGGCTTGTATACACTGGAATTTAGAAGGATGAGAGAGGTTCTGATTGAAACATATAAGATTATTAAGGGATTGGACACGTTAGATGCAGGAAACGTGTTCCCGAAGTTGGGGGAGTCCAGAGCCAGAGGCCACAGTTTAAGGGGTAGGCCATTTAGAACGGAGTTGAGGAAAAACTTTTTCACCCAGAGAGTTGTGGATCTTTGGAATGCTCTGCCTCAGAAGGCAGTGGAGGCCAAGTCTCTGGATGCATTCAAGAGAGAGTTAGATAGAGCTCTTAAAGATAGCGGAGTCAAGGGATATGGGGAGAAGGCAGGAACGAGGTACTGATTGTGGATGATCAGCCACGATCACATTGAATGGCGGTGCTGGCTTGAAGGGCTGAATGGCTTACTCCTGCACCTATTGTCTATTATTGGAATGGTGTAGGAGACCAGAGCACCTGGAGGAAATCCACACGGTTCACAGGGAAGAACATTCAAGCTCCTCATGGACAATGCTGGAATGTCCTGAGTTGTGATAGTGTCATGCTAAATGTTTTGCCACGTTGCGGGCAAAATAAGGACATTTTCCACACATTGAATGACCACAAGGTGTTCTGAGATCATGGAACGATCACAGCATAGCAGCAACCAATTCCCACGTTCCTGAAATGGGACATCTGCAACATCTGAATGATGGTGTTATTGTTTAACCCTCTATGTGCATGAGCTGTATGCGTGGCGAAACTTATGCAGACTATCGAGGTTGAGAAAATATCAGTGTTCAGACTTTTGGAATGTGTAGAGGGAAAAGAACAATGAAGGTTTTTGTTGCACTCTGCATTATATTTATTTTATAGAGATACAACGCAGAACAGGCCCTTCAAGCTGAACTGCCCAGTAATCCCCCAATTTAACCCTAGCCTAACCACAGGACAGTTTACAATGACCAATTAACCTACCAACCAGTACGCCTTTGGACTGTGGGAGGAAACCGGAGCACCCGGAGAAAACCCAAGCAGTCACAGGGAGAACATGCAAACTCCTTGCGGACAGCAGTGGGAAATGAACTTGGCTCCCGGGTACCGTAAAGTATTGTGCTATTCACTACGCTGCTCTGCTGCCCATATGTTCTGATGTCTCTCTATAGTATTATCTTCAAAACTGATTAAATTCATTTTTGTCTACCTTAAACAGGTAGATTTATTTTTTTTAAATCCCTTGGTTGTAATAGGAATTTGACTTGACTGTACATACCTTTAGTAGTAGTCTCTCGAAGTCCGAGGAAGACATACCAATAAAGTATTAAATGAGATATAAAGTTGTGATAGTTTGAAACACGGAGATGGTCTTCAGAAAAACATTTTGTGGTTTTGATCCTGTTGTGTTATCTCTTTTAGGCCCAGGATCCTCCGATGTTGGAACAGCTATCCAATAGTATCACCCGCTCTGGCCTCTCAAACTTCACTCTTAACTACCTCAGAGTAAGTGTGGTTCTGAAGTGGTAGCTGAGGTCTATGAGACAAGACTTCTGTTTTTATTTTAAATTTAGAATTATTTTATATGAAACAGGCAATTTCTCTGCTCCCAGGGTTCTTGAAGTCGATGAAGAGGCAGTTGTGATTGAAAAGTACCAAATCTAACCTGATGGGATTAAAAAGCATTTACCCATCTTACTGTGCTCCATCTGGTCAGTGTTTGAAACTGATCACCTGTTCTTAAGCGCTGACAAGAATTTATTTTTGTGTGTAAATGCAGTTCTGTCTTGTTTAGTTAGTGTTTGGGATCTCTGCAATACTGGCAGGATCAGCATTACTATCCGTCTCTAGCTGCTTTTGAGAAGTTGGTGGTGAAAAGATGGGGTCCGTTGAATGAATGTGGTCCAATCTGTTAGGGATTCCTCGGGAGTTAAGGAATTATAAGACCATGGCAAATATTAATTAAGTCTTTATTGTTTAAAATTGCTTAAGAAATAATCAGTTTAAGGATGGTTTTGATAACAAACAGTACTGTCAGTGGAGCAAAGTTCAAGGCACATATTTCGTATGAGCAGCTGGTGCATATCACAAGTCCTGGTTATGTGACCATTGACGCCAAGCAGACAATCTCTGAAGGGTATTGATAATGGCTGGGGTCACCCATCTTGTAAAGACACTGTCCTGAAGAAGGCAATGGTAAACCACTTCTGCAGAAAAATAAGCCAAGAATAATCATGGTCCTGAGACCATAGTCGCCCGTGTCATACGACACGGCACATGATGATGATGCAATCACCCAAATGGATAGCAGAATACTTCTCAAACCTGCAGGTTCATGTTATCAGATCACAGTTGAGGAAAAAGCATTCTCCTTGGATTTATCTTAATAATCTGTGTGTAATGGAAGTGCAGCAAACAAAGGACGTTGCAGTAAGAGGTATTTATGGCACTTTTTGTGTCCAGGACTTTGCTGTAAAAACTGATCAAACTGGTTCTAAAATAAAATATCTTGGACAGATTGTATGATTTATTTATTTATTTTGCTTTTGCACAATGCAGCTCTGCGTCATTTTGGAACCAATGCAGGAACTGATGTCAAGACACAAAACCTATAACCTTAGCCCTCGAGACTGTCTGAAGACCTGCCTGTTTCAGAAGTGGCAGCGGATGGTGGCTCCTCCCGGTAAGTGGCTGGGAATATCTGCAGAAATGTACTCGTAAAGATTAGAAAGGTTACAGTGAAATGCGTCATTTGTGTTAATGACCTACGCAGTCCGAGGATGTACCAGGGTAGCCCGCAAGTGCGAACATAGCATGCCCACAGCTCACCAATCCTCACCCTAACCTGTACGTCTTTGGATTGTGAGAGGAAACCCACACGGGGAGAGCGTACAGACCGCTGATGAAGACATTGAGCCCCTATTGGTGGCTCTGTGACATGTTTTTTCTCCCAGTGACCTAGTCCCCCACTCACAACCCCCTCCAGCTTCTCCCATGAACCACCTCCAGTTTACAGTGAACAATTGATTCTCTACGTGTCTTTGGGATGTGGGAGGATACAAAAGCACATGGGGGAAACACACAGTTACAAGAAGAACGTGCAAACTCCACACATGGAAGCTGAGGTCAGAGCCACACTGATCTGTGAATGTTCTACACTCTCTGCGGCGTCACTGTGTCAGCCATCTGGGATGGCAGCCAGACACTATGACACCTTTCGGGTCAGGAGAGGTACTTACTTTGGATCATCTCTCACCCACATGTTGAATGTAATTACTTGTGAGCACTGGGATTTCAGTGAAAGAGAGGGGATTAAGGATCAGTTTTATCTTGTCACACATACGTTGAAATGTACAGTGAAATGTGTCGTTTGCATTAAATCAGTGAGGATTGTGCTGGGCAGCCTGCAAGTGTCGCCCACAAGTAGAAATAGTCGATGGGCTCCATATTTAACCACTTGTTCAAATTAATTTCCAACAGCTTTTCAGCTTGTTTTTCTTATTTTCACATAGCGGAACCCGTCAGACCTCCAACTGCTAAGCGGCGAAAGAGGAAACAGTCCGGAGGCAACACATCCAGTGTGGGGCCGTCCAGTAACAGCAGCGGGGGCAGTAAAAGAAAGAACAGTCCTGCCACGGGCTTCAGTCTGTCCAGTCAGGTACCTGTAAGCATCCTTCTCTACTCAGTCGACTATCACTAACTCTGTGAAACCAGCTGGCCTCTTTACACAGACCTTGTGAGTGACATATCCATTGAGATGTTCAATCCGGCTGACATCTGACATGTTCTGTCCTGGATTAGGTTGAGAGAATTGTTCTTCTAGTACAGCAAGCAAATTTATAGCATTTCCATAAATGTGGCTTAGATAAATAATAGAGGCATTGCTACAAAATTAGCTTAAGTTGACACTTAAGCCCATCAAATATTGAAAGGCCTAGATAAAGTGGATGAGGAGAGGGTGTTTCCTATAGTGGGGGAGTCTATGATCAGAAGACACAAGAACATCCCATTAAGGCGGAGGTGAGGAACTTTATTAGCCAAAGAGTGATGAACCTGTAGAATTTATTGCCTCAGATGGCTGTTGAGCACAAGCCATTGGATGTATTTGAAGCGGAGGTTGTTTAGTAAAGATATCAAATGCTGTGGGGAGGAGGGAGGAGAATGGGGTTGAGAGGGATAATAAATCCGCCAAGATGAAGTGGCAGAGCAGACTCGATGGCCGAATAGCCTAATTCTTTTTCTAGTTCTTATGGAACTAGTTCTAATTCTTAAGGGAATATTGATATACCACTGGCTACTCCTGATGAATGCTAATATCCCCAACTGTGTTTGGAGCAGCTTTAAAGGTCTGTCTCTAACAGTTGGCTGTTACGCAAGTGTTATCTGCACTAATAATTGCTAATGAACTGAAGATCAGGGTCAGGCAATATAGACAGTTATCAGCAAGTGGGGCTAAGTGGCGCCCATTTGAAAGCAAAGTTCCTTCAAATAGAGTAAAATATCACGTGTGTGGATTCCTGTCAGATGTACCATGAGTTAAAAACATCAAAAGTGTTATTATTTGTGCTTGTACTTCCATCTGGCTGTTACAAGATACTTGGCCGTGTTTATAAGGAGTGAAATATGGTGCCGGTGAGGGTATAGTAACAGAAAGTGCACAGTTGATGCAGGGGCATTAGGAAAGGGAGTTAGAGGATTGAAGTAGTTAAGGATGAGGAAGGTGATTAAAAGATGAATCGCATAGGAACCAGCTATTTCTTACTGCAAGCAAGAAAATATATTTCTTAACTTGATTACAGATAGAGATAGCTAGTTCCTATCCAATTTCTCATTCAGTCCTTTACTTTTTCCACCTATCACCTCCCAGCTTCTCACTTCATCCTCCCTCCCCCTCACCTATCCCCTACCGGCTTGTACTCCCCCACCTCCCCTCTCCCCATCTTATCCTGGTTTCTGACACTCCCCCTCCCCCCCCCCCCCCCCCCCCCCCCCACCGGCTCCACTTTTTCAGTCCTGATGAAGGGTTTTGGCCTGAAACATCTGCAGATGCTGTTTGACCTGCTGAGTTCCTCCATCATTCTGTCTGTGTGTTACTCAGGAAATAGCTGGTGTTGTGGTAGGGGAGAGCATGATAGAAAAATACTTCAAGTTGTGTTGGGATTAGTCATGGGTCCTGGGTAAGTTACTGTTCATGTGCAGTTCAGCAAGGATTGCTGAACTGTAGAAGCATTCCTTAGATCAGGGGTTCCCAACCTAGGGTTCACGGACCCCCTTGGTTAGGGGTAGCAGTCCATGGCATAAAAAAAGTTGTGAACCCTTGCTTTAGGTGAACTTGGAGGATAAATCCAAGGGACACCAGAAATCATGCTGATAAAACCATGATGTTTAAATATCTAGATAAATAAAGAGTTGCCTTATTTCTTAATTACGGTTCTGCAATCCTGAATGTACCTCAGATGATACACATTTGGATCTAAATTCAAAAGCAGAGTGCAGTAGCCAGTGCAAGTGCTGTGTAAACAGGTCTGCTGGATTCATGTGCGGATATGGGCTTATATGGAAGGATGGGGAAGCTAACTGGCTAATAAATTCCGTGGAAGCATTTTGACACCTTCAAATCCATGAAATTCAGCAAGCAGCTTACTGACCTTCAAATATAGATGCCATCGTCAACCAGTTTGTAATTGTAGATGGAAGCTGAGTGTTTGAAACTGTCAATAAGCTCTTGTCTTCATGTGAAACATTTGCTTTTCCTTACCCTGAATGTTTTATAGGTGCGGGAAGTCGGGTTTAGAGAGGTGTCTGTTTTTGGTGTAGTACTGACCTGCTGTGTTCTTTACATCTATGGTTCATGAATTCTAATTTTACACACCTTCTCAAATTCTGAAGCTCTCACCGAGGTTTGCCTTAAAGCCACACACCACCTTTTATTGGTATTTTAAACTCCAGTTGTAATTTCCCTTTTAATCTGGGTAGTCCCAGTCTTCTGCCTTGAATCCCAACTTCGCAATAGGGATTTACTCCATCTGTGGGACTATGAGTGATATTGCAGGTACACATTATAAAGTTTGAAAGTGATAATGGTGGTGCCCTTTTCTGTGGAAAATAGATGGATTAATGTTGTAGTTCAGCACGTGGCTGATATGCTGAGCATAGAGGCTGTAATCTTAAACACAAGAGGTTCAGCAGATGCTGGAAATCTTGAGCAACACACACAAAATGCTGGAGAAACTCAGCAAGTCAGGTAGCATCAGTCAGGAATAAGCAGTTGACATTTCAGCCATTCCCATTCCCCATTCTGGTTCCCCTTTCTCCCTTTCTCCTCTCCTGCCATTCACCTCCCTCTGGTTTCCCTCTTCCTTCCCTTTCCCACATGGTCCGTTCTCCTCTCCTATCAGATTCCTCCTTCTTCAGCCATTTATCACTCTCTCACCTATCATCTCCCAGCATCTTACTTCATTCTGCCTCTCCCACCCACCTCCCTCACCTGTTTTCATCTATCACCTTCCAGCTTGTACTCCTCCTCTCCCTTGTTCCATCTTCTTATTCTGGATTCTCCCCCTCACCCCATTCTTTCCAGTTCCAATGAAGGGTTTCAGCTAAAATGCCAACTGTTTGTTCCCCTCCATTGATGCTGCCTGATGTGCTGAGTTTTTCCAGTATTTTGTGTGTGAGGATGTAATCTTGGTTATAGCTCAGGTAAAGAACACATTTCTAAGTCCCAGATTCTGAGTGAGTTGGCTGTCTTACTACCTCAGCTGGCACAGAAGTCATTGATTAGCCACCATTGTAGGTTAATTGGCATTTTGTATTAGGGGAGCCAAATTTTCAACATCATTGTCTTTTCCAAAAACATTCCACTAAGGCCCATTTTGTGTTACCAAAGGCTTCAATAAAATGGATGACCAGAAAAATATTATTTTGATATATTAGTCTTTGCTGAAGTCAGCTGGTAGTGTAGTGGCATCAGCACTGGACTTCAAGGTGAGTGATCCCAGTCCAATCTGGCTGGTTTCTTGCACGCTTTCCATCCGTGTTGTATTAAGTGTTGAGCTAGCAACTCGGCCTTGTAAAATACAGACAAAAATGTTAAAGAAATAGCAAGGTTGCCACACCATGTGCTACGAGGCATGGAAAGGAACAATAAACAACTGATCTTTGCTGAGAGAATTAATGTCATTGTCTCATTGAGTGGCAATCTTTAGTTCATTTTGGTACTTGGTTTGATAAGATAATATATTAATATGTTACCAGAGTGTTGTATGAAAAATGATCCTCGAGCATCACCTGCTAATAATTGAAGTATTGACCACTCTCCTTTGCATTGATTGAAGTTAGATCATCTTTAAGCCTTCAGGGAAACAATGACCTATTACACCTTTGCTAAAGAACACAGCAGATTTCTGTATCATACATTGGATGTGATACCTAAAAAGAAATACAAATTGTTCCCAACTATTTTTTAAAAATCCCAAATAAAATTTGAGGAATTGCATGTAGTGAATAAGTAGAGAATGGGTTGGCAAGATGAGCCTTTGATTAAGAGTGCCCTCTTCTCTTGCAGGTTCAGCCTGAGAGTAACTTGCTGGGCTAAAAGGGTAGGGTTTGTGCCCCTGTCCCTGCACCAATCTAGGCCAAGGTAGAACATTGTTAGACAATAGGTGGGTTTCGGCAGCTGGGGACAAGGCAGACTGCTTCGAAAACTCAGGAGACTGGTTTTCATCATACCCTCCATGTTGTAGATATAAAGGCGGACAAACATTTAAAAGAATCGCATCGATGCTGTTAGGATTTCCTTGAATCTAACCAAATGAGTTCTATTCCTTGAATCCAACTAGCCTGGTGTGGGTTATGGGACAGAGAGATTGCAACTGGACTGAAACCTGTCAGCATTTCACACTACACTTTGAAAATCAGACCATTAAAGCTAATGGCCTTGTTTGGAAAATATTGAGGAATGGTATAATTGGCTGATAGAATATTACAGAACATTACAATAGTCCAAGTTGAGCTCTGGACTACTTCAACTTCAGATTCTGCCCTGGCAGAATTGAACAAAGAATTACCCAGTCATTAATATTCTAAAATGTTGCTAAATAGGACAAATCTGTAATATGTTCAGGACTAAGGTTGTTTGGCCAGATTTTGGCCAATAAGTGGTGTATTTCTGTACATCAAAGTTTTTTTAAAGAAACTTTTTCATACTGAGCAGTCAGCAGACATTTTGTACAAGGTAGCTCTTTATAACTTTTAAGATTTATTAAATATAATCCAGAGGGACTTTATTCATAAAAATCTGTAGATTTCCTTAGAGGAAGCTGGAGATCAAACCTGGCATGAAAAAGAGAATGATCAGATGATAACCACCTCTCTTCCGTGTGATCAAATCAAATTAATTCAGAAGAAGATTCTCTGCACAAATTATCACAATAATGGACATTGAACTGAGAGTGCAGAGAAGATAGACAAGTTAGAACTGCATCCTAAACAGACACCCAGAAAAGTAGTTGAAATTCAGGGATTGGATTGTCCAACATAACTGAGGGCTGCATGCTTTTTTTTAACGTCCACATTTTATCTTTGAGCATCCAACATTGAATTGTATTATCTGATTGCTAGTTTTATGGAAGCCTGACCTAGCTCCCACAACAAGGAAGGGGAAGCAGAAGAGATTGGTGGGATTATAGTGACAAAGTCAACAATACATGGGTACAGGGCGTTCGTGAATAATGGGATGGGGGAGGAGAAAGCACTGATTTACACCCTGTGGCCAATTTATTAGGCACACTTGTCCACCTGATCATTAATGTAAATATCTAATTAGCCAAACATGGGGCAATAACTGGATGATAAAAGCATGTAGACAAGAAGTTCAGTTGTTGTTCAGACCAAACATCAAAATGGGGAAGAAATGTGACCTAAGTGACTTTGATCATGGAATGATTATTGGTGCCAGACGGGGTGGTTTGAGTATCTCAGAAACTGCTGATTTCTTGGTGTTTTCATGCACAATGTCTCTAGAGTTTACAGAGAGAGGTATGAAAAACAAAATAAAACATCCAGTGAGCAGCAATTCTGTGGGTGAATGATCGAGGTCAGAGGTTGGACCGGTTCATGCTGACAGGAAGATTACAGTAACTCAAATAACCACACATTACAACAGTGGTGTGCAGAAGAGCATCTCTGAATGCACAACACATGGAACCTTGAAATGGATGGGCTACAGCAACAGAAGAAAACCACAGTGGGGTCCACTCCTGTACCCAATAAAGTGGCAGCTGAGTGTGTGTACATACAAACTGAAAACACGAGATACTCCAACTACTGGGACCTGGAGCAAAAAGAGAACTCACCGGAAGAATTCAGTAGGTCAGACAGCTTCAGTGAATGTTCAATTGGATGGTTCATGTGTCAGGTCAAGAAACTGCACTAGGACTCCTCACCTTGTAAACTCAAGATTCTGCAGATCCTCGAATTTCAAAGCAACACACACACACACACACACAGTGCTGGTGGAGTCTGAACCAGGACTGCTCTTGTAAATGCAAGAGATTCTGCAGATGCTGGAATTCCAAAGCAACACACACAAGATGCTGGAGGAACTCAGCAAGTCAAGCAACATCTGTGGAAATGAATAAACAGTTGATGTTTTGGTCTGAGACCCCTTCTTCAGGACTGAGAAGGAAGGGGGAAAACACCAGAGTAAAATGGTGTGGGAAAGGGAAGGAGGATCACTGGAAGGTGATGGGTGAAGCCAGGTGGGTGGGAAAGGTAAAGGGCTGGAGAAGAAGGAATCAGATAGGAGAGGAGAGTGGACCATGGGAAAAGGGAAGGAGGGGGGTACCCAGTGGGAGATGATAGGTGAGAAGAGGTAAAAGCCCAGAGTGGGGAATAGAGGAAGAGGGAGGGAAAAGTATTTTACCAGAAGGATAAATGGATGTTCATGCCATCAGGTTGGAGACTACCCAGATGGAATATGAGGAGTTGCTCCTCCACCCTGAGAGTGGCCTCATCGTGGCAGAAGAGGAGGCCATGGACCGACATGCCAGAATGGAAATGGGAATCAGAATGTTTGGCTACTGGGAAATGTCAGCCATCTCTCTGCCTCCACTGATGCTGCCGGACTTGTTGAATTCTTCCAGCAGTTCGTTTCTTGCTGCATGTAAACTGGAGCTAAGCCTTTTGTCAGTGGAAAAGATGCAGGAGATGGTGTCCCTTAAGCCAATAGTGATACTTAACACCAGATTCCTCAATGAGAATACCAGTTATGGTCATTGGGTAACAGCAAATGCAAGCACATTCTTTCCTAAGTTACATTTGAATGCTATTGATTTACCTAAGGACTGCAAGCTTTTAAAGCTGATCTGAAAGTACCCTTTAAATTTGTTGTGCCCGAGTCACCAAATACCACGTGAGACCTCGCTATTCATCATGTGTTGAAGCACGAAGGATGCAAACGGTTCCGAATTAGAGAGCTCCTGTGGACGGTCACCCTACTTACTGCATAGCAGAAACTTTTCTGGGTGTCTCTCACCAAAGAACAAACAGAAATTGTGGGTACCTCTTCTCTGGTCGCCATTTCCATGTGGACAGCCCAGTATGTGCTTGTCAGCAGGTGAGGCCAATGGGAATTGTCTGCAATCTGAGCTATTGCCTGTTACAATAAAGTCGATTGATGCCCTACTCCCTTTCCCTATTGAAGACAGTGTTGTTTTCACATTAGTACAGTTTCCATCCTAGTGCACCACTGTGAAATATTTCTTTCTGTTACTGGCACCCGTGCCTGCTGCCCTTCTCCAAGTGGGAACCGTTTTAAACCCACTCCATTGATTTAAATTAGGCTGACTCTCTTGATCAGGTCATTAAATCAAGGCCTCTTCTGCTCTCTCGGGTGGATGTAACAGACTCCATGATGACTCTGGAGAAAATCGGGGAAGTTAATCTCAGTATTCCTGAGCCAGTATTAGGAAAAGATTACCAGATCATTATCACATTTCTCTTTATGGGAGTTTGTTGTGAGTTAATTGTCCCTATTTCATTCTGTAGACATAAGGCCGCTTCTCATTGTGTTTTATTGGTTGTAAAGCCCTCTGGAACATTCTGAAAAGTACGAGATAAATCCAAGTTTTGTCCTTTTTAGAGCATTGTTTCTTTACCCATAAACAAAATTCAGAGAAATTCGAACAATTTTGTCAGTTTACTAATCTCATATTGGCCACAGAAGTAGGATTGTTCACACTGCTTCTGTGCCTGTATCAGCATGAGGTATTAGTTATAACTGTCCCCATCGTACCGAGAAGCAGATCTAATCATCACTCATCTGGCCAGTGAGATCTCCTCACTGAATTAAACAAGCACAATATACATATGAGTTAAGAATAGTACAAAATTGATATTTCTAAAACCATTTTTCAGCTTAATAAAAAAAAAGTAGTTGACTGGTTTATTTAAAGACACAAACGTAGACAGAAAGACACGCAAACCCAAGCAGTAGAACCAAACTGAGACAGCATTTCTGGGTCTACAGCTCCCATTCCAGTTGTACATGCAGGATTACTGCGTTCCAGTCAAAAGAAAATGCTTCAATTGGTGCAGGGTTGAAGTGTAGGGAAAGCAGAACAATTCTTTTTGATTGTCGTCTTTGCTGTGCTGTAATCGATGCGACCTACTTATTGTAGGACGTTATGGTTGTGGGTGAGCCAGCACTAATGGGTGGGGAGTTCGGTGACGAGGATGAGCGCCTAATCACGCGGTTAGAGAACGGCCAGTATGATGCAGCCAGTGGTATCGATGACGAGGACGACTTCCATAACTTGCCAACCTTGGGGAGTAGCAGTCCTTGGAACAGTAAACCACCATCAAGCCAGGAGAGCAAGTCTGATAACCCTGCGTCTCAGTAATGGTATTGAGAGCTTTAGTAACTTAAGAGTTACAGGGACTCTTGCATTCGAAGGTTTGACCCACTTGTGACAGTTATGGAAAAATTCTGCTTCTTGAACAGTGATCCAGGGCATAAAGTAAGTGTATTAATATTTTAGAGGTGAAACTGCATCCATTTGGAGAGCACTTGGACCATGTGGGACATGAACCTAGCCCTTGTGACCCTGGTTAAATGCCCAATCTTGTCTGCCTGTTTGGAAAACGGACATGAAAACCAAGCTTCGTTCCTACTTCTTATTTCTCTCCAATGGCCACAAGCACTGAAAGTGGCTGACAGAAAGTGGGTTTGGGTTGATTAGACGGCCAGAAGCCAGAAATGCAGTTCACTTGTGATGCCAGTGAAATTCTTCCACCACTAGGTACTAGGGGGACAGCAGAAGTTCACAAAGGGAAAAGGCTGACCTTGTAAGCATTGGTCAGCATTTGCCTCTTTACCAGGAGTTTTGAATTCAAATTGTAGCCTCACCTTCAGTTCTATTGGCACTCATTCAAGTATTTCTTCCTGATGTCTAAGAGGAGTTTTGCTTAAGCACAGCTCCTGTGGATTGGATAAAGGGAGCTTTAGTAATCCATATGAAATACTTCCCTCATTATTTCATCCATCTTGCACAGGGATGGCTGACTGTTTGGTGCTTTCACATTTTGAAACTTGGTGAATAAAAACCTGGGTCTGTGTTTTTCAAGGCCTTTCAGAATATTTGTTAAACTAAATTTATAATTAACGATGAGTTGTGAGAAACCAAAAATGGTCAGATTAATTGTATTTCCATTAATTTTGAAATGTCACAACACTAAGCTTATACTCAAGGAGGTGGGGATGACCCAGACTCCCTTCCTAAAATAACAAGGATTTTTTTTCTTGGGGAATTTAATTAATTAATTCTGTGCTTTCCTTTATATTTAGCCCAGTCAAGTAAGGGTGAATGTTTTTGGAATGCTCTGTTGAGTTTGCTGGAGCTTCCTAGAAGACCTAGCCAAGTTTTTTTTTAAAACAGTGATAGTTGGGGTTATGCTTCAGTTCACCTGCAGTTCCGATTTAATGCACTTATCTTTGCCCTGCTATCAACTGAAGTTTCTGTGCTAGTGTGCTGTATAACATTGTTAATGTCAAATGCTGATGAATTGATTTTATTGCATTGAACAGGTTGCTTTTTGTCTTGTACGGTTTATTTTAACCAAAGTTGTTTTCGTCCCCATTGTCAAAGGTTGAAGGACAATTAAAAATTGCTTTTTGAGTTCCATCGGGTTTTCAAATAGTTGCAAGCAAACCGGACAACAGAACATTTCCAGCTGTGATTTTGTGCCACCCATGAAGCAAATCTGGGAGATCTGTCACAGAAATCTCATTCTCTTCTATAGGATCTGCCCTTTTCTCTCGCCCACCACCTCAGCAGGTACAGAGGTTCTGGGATTTCTTTGAGGTTTTCAGGATTTCCAGAACTTGCTGAAATGCTGAGACATAAGACGTAGGAGCCGGGTTAGGCCATTCAGCCCATCGAGTCTGCCCTGCCATTCTATCATGGCTGATTTATTATCCCTCTCCACATAACTTTTGATGCCCTTACTAATCAAGAACCTATCAACCTTCACTTCAAATATATCCATTTACTTGGCCTTGACAGCCATTTGTGGCAATGAATTCCACGGATTCACCACCCTCTGGCTAAAGAAATTCCTCCTCATCTCTACTCTAAAGGGATGTCCTTCTATTCTGAGTGATTACTTCGTGGTCAGTTTTTCTTTTTTAATTTTTATTTCTCCCATCTGTTTAGATCCTCCATGCCATGCATCATTCTTAGGTTGAGAGGACAGATCCCTGATCCCAGGCCTCCGTCAATGTCGCTGTTGACCGGCAGCTGAGAGGTGTGTGTGAGAGAGCGGTTCAGGGTAATCCACAATGGCTGCCACTCACCGTCTCCCTGGCACTGCTAGGCTGAGACCCGGGACTCGCTACACGGAGGATTGTGGATGCTGAACTGTATCCGGTCAGTCCGCAGCATGGTGTCTAGGAGTGCAAGCACACTGCACGACTCTTAACAACCATTGTCCTGTTTCCTGTCACATAGATAGTGATTGGCGACCATGGCAACACAAGAAAAAGTTAAATTCATTGAAGGGAAATGCTACATCTGATTACAATTTCAATCGATTGAGTAAATGCAAGTGGATAAAGCTACTCAGAGGGCGGATCTGTCCACGTCATGTTGACTTGACACTAACTGAAACCGTGTACACCAAGCCACAGCATAGATACTGGCATCGTGTAGGTTCATATCGTGTTGACTGTACAGTGGTGTGTATGTTGGAGCTGTGCAGAGGGTTCCTGTCTCCATGCTGACACACACACACACACAGACACACAGATACACACACCTTGAGTGCACACCTTAACGTCACTGAAATTGGACTCCACTTTGTTTTTTTTTAAAAACAAAATACTGGAGAAACAATAGGCAGAATGGTCAAAA
Organism: Hemitrygon akajei; assembly: GCF_048418815.1. Classification (NCBI taxonomy): domain Eukaryota; kingdom Metazoa; phylum Chordata; class Chondrichthyes; order Myliobatiformes; family Dasyatidae; genus Hemitrygon; species Hemitrygon akajei. Next base: position 216,934,332 of record NC_133124.1, on the reverse strand, counting down.
TAGCATGATTGAGAATTCTTTATGGTGTTTCCTCTGGGTTTAGACCATAAGACATAGCAAATGAGGAAATACTGCCATTGAGTTTGCTCTGGCATTCCATCATGGCTGATTTATTCTCCCTTTTAACCGTGTTCTGCTTGCTTTGGGCTCGGCTGCAGTGGAGCATAGACCATCAATGACCTCCCATCTCCATCGTCCTCTGAAGTCGATGGTATGGTTAGAGTTCATCAACGCTTCTGCATCCACTGTACGGGGATTGGCCTCTACAGCTTCACCAGAACCCTGTTGGCTGGCCTTACTCATTTCCACCTCTCAAGGCGGGGATGTAGGGTTGGATTTTGAGAAGCCATTCTCCTGCCTTCTCCTGTAACCTTTGACGTCCTTACTAATCAAGAACCTATCAATGTCCGCTTTAAATGCTCAGCACGGACTAGATAGGCTGAAGGGCCTGTTTCTATGCTGTACTCTTCTATGACTCCAAGTATACCCAGTGACTCAGCATCCACAGCTGCCTGTGGCAATGAATTCCACAGATTCACCACTCTCTGGCTAAAGAAATTCCTCCTCATCTCTATTCTGAGGCTGTGCCCTCTGATCTTAGACTTCCCCACCATAGAAGACATCCTTGCCACATCCACACTTTCACATCAATAGGTTTCAATTATATCCCTTTCATTCTTCTAAACTCCAGCGAATACTGGCCCAGTTTAAAGGGATGGAAGTTATCCCAAAGGGAAAAAAAAATCAAAAACATATCTGCTTAAAGACATTGAACGTTTCCTTTGCCAACATCCTGACCAGTGTGACACCAGGATGGCAATCTCCAGTCTTCTGCACATCTCATACTTTAGTTATGTTAGTACTGAAGCTTTTTGTTCTGGGAGACAGACAGAGGTCTGGAACACCTCCTGTCTGCACACTGGGCTCCTCAGTACTCAGTTACTCTTTTAATTAACTGTTAATAATTTTAGGCTGTCTTTATTATCTAGAGTCAGATTTGATTCCTATGTGTAAATATATGATTGTCCACTTCAGATGAATTCCCAACTCACCATGTGCTTTGACGTGATCACTAAATGTTCTCCTAAATCATGAACACTTTTCTAGAGTGGGTTCTTGGGTACAGCCAGCATCTGATCAGCATGCACAAGGAAAACAGCCTGGTCACTATCACCAAACTGGTCTCCTTGTGTGTGGGCGATGAACATAAACTCAGGAGATCCTGCAGTTGCTGGAAATCCAGAGTAACTAACACACACAGACAATGCTGGAGGGACTCAGCATCAGTGGAGGGGAATCAGGACTGGTGAAGGTTCTCGACCCAAAATGTCAGCTCTTTATTCCTCTCTGTAGATGCTACCTGACCTGAGTAATAATTCATACTTGCTATCAGAGTCCAAAGTTCAAAGTACATTTATTATCAAAGTATGTATACATACATCCTAGAGGTTTGTCTCCTTACAGGCAGTCACAAAACAAGAAACCCAAAAAGAACCCATTAAAAAGGCTGACAAACACCCAATGTGTAAAGAGAGAGAGGAAAAATAATTGTGCAAACCAGAAAAGTAAGCAAATAGTCTGGTCAATTGGTGAGGACAGTCCGTCCAGACTGATATACCTCAGTGGGTGAGAGATCTTGTGTCCCTACAGGATGTTCAATGTATTGAGTTACGTTCAGTGCATTAGCCCGAGATTGGTTTGGATTTTGTTACCACTTCATTGTTCAAAAAGCTCTGAGAATATATGTACACCAGCAAAGAATGAATAGTACAGCATATTTCTCTCTGGGATATAGAGCTTTTAGATGTTGGAAGGGAACTGTTAGAAAGCATAGATGGTGTCTAGCTTTCCTGCTTCTGTGTCTTAAAGTCTGAGATCTGTTTCTGAATTTGCAGCCTTTTGTCAGCTAGAAACCACCTAGCTCTACAAGACCCACATTTCCACTCCCATAAGCTTTAGAAAGGAGAGCATTGAATTAGGTAAGACTAGATGATTAGAAGGAATGAAAAAACAGTGTACATGAGCAGTTGGTCTCTACCATTGCAAACATTCTAAGTTGCCTGAACTACCTTTTCTTTGCATCCATGTTACATTTCATGCTTCTGCTACAAGTGATTATTTTGTCTTTGCTAGTAGTATTCCTTTTCCATTTCTCTGCCTGTGTGAATCCCATCAGTTTAGTGAGTTTTGATTAAGATGCATACCAGAATAAAATACAGTACATTTGCACCACATCCTGTGCTTTCTCTCCTGTTCATTAGTGTTATGTGCAAAAGTTCAGTTCATATCTGTTTTTGCATTCGTGGCTATGTACTTGTGTTGACAGGAATCTGTCTTTCAGCTTAGATCTTCATTCTGAATGTCATGAACATAGGTTTCTCTGACTTCCAGTAATTTCTCCCCCTTTTATTTTTCAATTCCTAATTCTGGCTCTGCTCTTACACCATCTCTTCTTAACTCTCTCAGATGCCCCTTTCTTCCATGGTCAACTGTCCTCCTTCAGCCCTTTACCTCTTTCACCTTCCAGCTTCCTACCTCACTTACCTTCCCCTCACCCCATTTCAGCTATCACCTGCCAACTTCTTACTTCATCCCTTCCCTCTCTCACCGGCATACCTTCCCCCTCACCTGTCACCTGCCAACTTGTACTCCTTCTCCTCTCCCCCATCTCCTTACTCTGGCCTCTTCCCCCTTTCCAGTCCTGATGAAGGGTCTTCACCTGAAACTTTGACTGTTTATTTCCCTCCATAGATGCTGCCTGACCTGCTGAGTTTCTCCAGCATTTTGTGTGTGCCATCTATCAGTCATTGTTTGCACTGAGCCATATAACAAGCTCTTTAATGTTGTTACAGCAAGAGTTATTCCCCAAACTAGGAACCTACAATAGTCACGAGTACAAAGGGGTTCTGTTAATTCTCTATGTAATCACTGTGTGGTGCTATTTACTAAATCATTCTCTAATAAAGTGTTACATGACAAAAATCACTGCTAACCCTGGAGTTTTCGGTGTTTCATTCATTGAAAGGTGGTTTGGTAAGCTTTCAAGTATCCTCTAGGACATTGGGTATATAGGCATAGCAGGACAATGGGTTGGCAGGTTTAAACAACATCTTAACTTTTTCCTTGATTCTGTTGACCCCTCCTTAAGGAAGTTGGGTTATAAATCAGGGAAGGTATATTGCTTTGGGCAGTAAATATGCTGATACTTTACCAGAATCTTCACTTTGTATCCAGGCCACTCCAGGACAGTAGTGCCCTGATGTCACAATTAAGAGAGGGTACTAATAAACTAAAAAAAAATTAACTCTAGGATTAAAGAAACCCGTTTGGTCTTGCTTCTGCTTTTTCTTGTCTGATCCATAACATGTCATTCTCTCCATTACCTTTTAGTAATCTGTGAAATCCTGTGTGACATTTGACCTGGAATCTCCTGCAGAGTGGCAGGAATATGTAAATATGTTGGGCGTGAGATGAAGTGATGACTGTAGCCCGCTTTTACATTTCTGAACATGTGAAATATATAACCTGCTTTTTATACCAGATCACTATGGACTAGAACATTGAGTTCTTGTTGGTTTGACCATTACAAATTGTTAAACTATTTGAATAAAAACTTTTCTTGGCTCTGTGTGTCTGTCAGTTCTTTATTTAATCCATAAGACCATAAGATATAGGAGCAGAATTAGACCCTTTCACCATTGAGTCTGCTTTGCCATTCCATCATGGCTGATCCATTTCTCCTGTGTTCTCTCCATATCCCTTCATGCACTGACTAATCAATAATCTATCAACCTCTGCATTAAATATACCCAATGACTTGCCTCCACATCTTTAGGTCTTTTACTTCTGCTGGTATGAGCCTCTAATTTGTTCACATCTGTGCTGGAGATATGGTGACAACCTTGGTGGTCTTCTGTGTGTACCTAGGGCCATGAGGCCATCTCGACACCCAGTACTGGTACCACAAGCAAATGTCATAACCCATCCGTGATGATAGCTCTAATTCTGATTCTGACAGAGAAACCAAAAAAAAAATGTGAAGTTCAAAGTACGTACATATACATCTTGAGATTTGTCTTCTAACAGACAGCCATGAAACAAAAAAACCCAATAGAATTAAAAAAAATCCAACAAGCATCCAATGTTTAAAAAAAACCAAATCGTGCAAATAATAAAAGCAAGCAGCAGTTTGCTAAGGACAGAAAGACAGCCGCAAGGCTGCAGGACAGGACGGGATGACATCCCAGGGTGGGTACTCGGGATGTGTGTGGCACAACTGGCAGGTGTGTTTACAGACATTCTTAATGTCTCCCTCTCCCAGTGTAGAGTGCTGTGCTGCTTTAAAACGTCCGTCATTGCCCCTGTCCCTAAAAAGACCAAGGTAACACGTCTGAAGGACTAGCGTCCTGTCACAATCACCTCACCAAGCAAATGCTTTTAGAGGCTGGTCAAGGACTACCTGCAGCATGCTGTCACCCACAATGGACCCTCAACAATTCGCCTACCGACACAACCAATCGACAGATGACGCAATAGCCACTGCTCTACACATCTGGAGAAAAAGGATGCTAATGTGAGAATGCTGTTCTTGGACTACAGTTTAGCATTCAACACCATAATTCCCTCCAGGCTTGACAAGAAGCTCAGAGATCTCAGCTTTCACCCTGCCTTGTGCAGCTGGATCCTGGACTTCCTGTCAGATCGCCGGCAGGTGGTAAGAGTGGGCTCCCTCACCTCTGACCCTCAACACAGGTGCCCCTCAGGGCTGTGTGCTAAGCCCCCTCCTTTACTCTGTATACCCATGAATGTGTTGCCACCCACAGCTCCAATTTGCTGATGATACTGTACTGATAAGCCTTATCTCAAATAATAATGAGGCAGCCTACAGAGAAGTCATCACCCTGACACGGTGTCAAGAAAACAACCTCTCCCTCAATGTCACAAAAACAAAGGAGCTGGTTGTAGACTGCAGGAGGAATGGAGACAGGCTAACCCCTATTGACATCAATGGATCTGGGGTTGAGAAGGTGAACAGCTTTAAGTCCCTTGGCATGCACATCACCAAGCATCTCTCGTGGTCTGTACATACCGGCTGTGTGGTGAAAAAAGCACAACAGCACATCTTTTGCCTTATAGACGGTTGAAAATGTTTGGCATGAGTCCCTAAATCCTAAGAACTTTCTGCAGGGGCACAATTGAGAGCATCCTAACTGGATGCATCACTGCCTGGTATGGGAACTCAATCGCTGGACTCTGCAGAGAGTGGTGCGCACAGTCCAACTCACTGTAGTTGTGAACTTCCCACTATTCAGGACATTCACAGAGTGTGTAAAAAGGGGCCGAAGGATCATTGGGGACCCGAGTCACCCCAACCACAAACTGTTACAGCTGCTACCACCCAGGAAACGGTACCACAGCATAAAAGCCAGGACCAACAGGCTCCGGGACAGCTTCTTCCACCAGGCCATCAGACTGATTAATTCACACTGATGCAACTGTATTTCTATGTTATATTGACTGTCCTGTTGTACATACTATTCATAACAAATTACTATAAATTGCACATTACACATTCAGACGGAGACTAAACGTAAAGATTTTTTACTCCTCATTATTGTGAAGGATGTAAGAAATAAAGTCAATTCACTTCAGAACAAAGGTGAGTCCGTAGACATGAAGCATGGAACGGCTGGAGCAGGCCACGGCCTCAGTTCAGTGAGCCTATTGTATGTTCACATCTGTGCCCAAGATACAGTGGTCTTCTGTGCATTCCTACCACCATAAGGCCATCTCTACACTCTGTACTGCTGCCATGAACATTTCATAACCCATCCGAGGTAATAAACCTAATTCTGATTCTGACAGAGAGACCCAAGAAATGTGTGAAGCACATTATTACCAGATCTGACTAAGCACATCACTCTTAGATGGGGAATTCCAGAGATTTTCCAACAGTGCTCAAAATAAGTCTCCTCACTCCTAAATGGCCAATACCCTGTGTTGAAACAGTGCCTCTTAATTTTCCATTCTCCACTGAATGAGAACAAGTCCTTGGCTTGTACATCCTGAGTTCACCTGAGCTAAACTCCGAAGAGCCAAAGTGTGGAACGAGCTGCTAGAGCAAGTGATGCATTCCTGCTCAATTTTAACATTTAAGTTTGGATAGGCACATGGATGAGAGGGGTATGAAGGACTATGGTCCCAGTGCAGGTCAATGGGACTTAAATGATTCGCCACAGACTAGATGGGCTGAAGGATCTGTTTTTGTGCTGTAGTTTTCTATGACTCTATTAGTTGTCCCTGTCTTTATAGCCTAGCAATTGATCTGATAAAACCATGCCAATATCACCATAGTATTACCATGCCAAGCGTACCCATCCTTAGGGAGACAGAAGTGTTTGCACTTCTCAAAGCCTCATAATATTCCAGCAAAACCTCTGTTGGTCTTCAACACAAGGAGTTTAGATTGGTAAAGTGCTGTTTGCCTTCATATCATTTGCTCGTTTATTCTGCATCTTGTGAACCCACACAGGATGATTTGCCATACGCCATTTTATCATCATTTAATAAATATTCTGATCCTGTCTACACAGCGTGCTGCATTTCCCACCTTCCCGGTTCTAAGCTGTCCATAGCCTGATGCAGAGGGTGAGCCTCCCTCACTGTTTGCTTTCTTGCATAGCTTCATATTACTTTGCATTTCACATCCACATCGTTAATAACACACACAGGAAAATCAGCAGGTCAGGCAGCATCTATGGGGAGGGCCAAGACCCTTCAGCAGGACAGGAAAGGAAGGAGGCGGGAGGGGGGAGTACAAGCTGGCAAATGGTAGGTGAGAGCAAGTGAGGAGGCAGTAAGAAGCTGGGTGGTGATAGGTGAAGAGCTGAAGAAGGAATCTGACTGAAGGACGGTGAACAATGGGGATAGCAGAAAGAGGAGGGGAACCTGAGGGTAAAGGAGGAGCCAGAATGGCAAAAGGAAAATGAGAATGGGGAGGGCGGAGTTGCCTTTGCTTTGCCATTCTCTCTCCATCTGCTCAGCAGTTCCACCCCGATTTTCCTACTCTTGCTTTTAAAGTGTCTCAGTCAAAAGATCAATTGTTTATTTCCCTTCGTAGATGCTGCCTGACCTGCTGAGTTCCTCCAGCATTTTGTGTGTGTGTTGCTCTGTATTTCCAGCATCTGCAGAATCTCGTGTTTATCATTAATACTGACACCCGATAGCCCTGTATTGGTTCGTGACACCCCAATGTAAAGTCTGTCAGCCTGTTCTTCAATATTAACGGCTCATTTATTCCTGTTGCTTTCTCTCCTTTTACTACCCATATTAATTTTGTTATCTGTAACACAAGAGGTTCTGCAGATGCTGGAAATGACCTGTTGAAGGGTCTCGGCCTGAAACATCGACTCTTTATTCCTCTCCGTAGATGCTACCTGACATGCTGAGTTCCTCCAGCATTTTGTGTGTTTTCTCTCTAATCTTGAGACTCCTCAGTATCTTAACATGTGATGTAATGTAGTATCAAATACCTTCCTCCATCCACTGCCCCCCCCCACCTTTGTCCATCTTGCTGGTTACAAACTGCAAAACTTTCAATAGATTTATGCGTGCGTGTGTGTGTTTCTCCTTCATAAAAATATATTGGCCGTCTATTAAGGTCAAGATTTTATTTTATTTATTTTAATTTATTTACTTAGACCAGGGGTTCCCAACCTTTGTTATGCCATCAACCAATACCATCAAGCAGGAGGTCTGTGGACCTCAGTTTGGGAACCCCTGATTCAGAGAATCAGGACAGAATTGGCCCTTCAAGCTGCACTGCCAGCAACCACCGATTTAACCCTTAGCCTAATCACAGGACAACTTATAATGACCAATTAACCCACCAGCCATTACACCTTTGGTCTGTGGGAGGAAACTGGAGTTTCTGGAGGGTGCCCACACATCCCATGGGGAAGATGTACAAACTCCTTACAGAGGATGCTGGCATCGAACTCTGAACTCCAACACCCCGAGCTGTAATAGCACTAACCATGGCTCCCTTTTCTAAGCGTCCTGTTCATATATTCTTAGACAAAAAATAGTCCATTCCCTCCATTGAACAACTCCTTCAGCCTCATTCTCTCACTTGGTTCTCTTGGGTTACTATTCTCACTCATTTGCCCTTTAATGCCCCCCTCCACCCCATGATTTCCTACTATCTACTGACTGAGGGTTGGTACAACAGTAACCAATTAACTTATTAAGAGGAGACTGGAGTCCCTGGAGGTAACCGCACCTTCACAGGAAGAGTGAGCAAGCTTCGTTCAAACATTACCTGAGGTGAGATTCAAGACTGGTTCTTTGTGGACTGAAAGCAGAACTTTGCATGCACCACCCCTGTGTCACCTGTGGCTACCCCCACAATGATAAATTCTGCAACTTGCCAGCCTAGTATTTCCTATCTTCGCTCTCCGTTGGTGTTGCCTTTACTGCATTTCATTGTCGCTAGGTATATGTGAGGAAGCTTTGTAAAATTGTTCATGCATCCATCATTTCCGTAGCCCTCTGTGTTGGAAACCGGCCAAATTGCCTTAATTGCTCCAATATTTTTGCTTTTGCAATGTTAAACAACTATGAGTAACTCACTATAATTAGACACTTTAATTATACTCTAATTCAATTATATTTGTTCTGTCATATGAAATGGTGACCTATTCAAAATATTTATTGGTAGTCTAATTGGTAGCAGGGTGGAGATACATCTTTACCAAGGGAGGTGTAAGGCGCTCCTTCCCTCCACTAGTCTGCAGGTCACCCTTGGGCAAGGTGTAGCACCTGCTTAGCCCCTGATCAGGGTCACGTGAAGCCATGGGAGCAGGTGGTGGATGATCGTATGAGCAGATGGTGCAGATCACAAGTCCTGGTTACATGACCACTGACACCAGGCAGACAATCTCTGAAGAGTATTGACAATGGCTGGGGTCACCCGTCTTGTAAAGACACTGCCCTGAAGAAGACAATGTTTCTGTAGAAAAATTTGCCAAGGACAATCATGGTCAAGACCACGATCACCCACGTCATATGACTCAGTGCATAAAGAATGAATGGAATTAGTCAGTGTAAATTGCCCTGTGATGATGCTGGGGGTAAATCGGTGGGTTGCTGGGTGGTGCAGCTCGTTGGGCTGAAAGGGCCAGTTCCACGCTGTATCTCTAAATAAATAAATGAACTTATTCTGCATATTTTTCCTGTTGTTGTCTTTATGGGGTATATAGTTATGCAGATCTCTTTCGGAATTGTAAATGCTTTTACCATAATTATTAATTTACTCATTTCTGTATTAATATTTTAATTGCTGCTTCCTCTAGCTGCCAATCTTCAGGCCTCCAGTGAAACAACATTGAACCTATCTCAATCTGTGGTTATTCTTAACCCTTTGAATTAGCCACTAATGGACCATTTTTCTATATTTTAAAAACATTTTTTAATGGAATGTACATCCATAATAATTGATTTAAAAGTCTGCCATTGTTGGCAATCTTCTAATTCCCCAGAGTTACCTCACTTTTTTTGTCTTTAATCCCATTCTCTTTCCTGGATGAGTCTCCAGTGTTACAAGCTTCCTTTTGGCCTGGTCCATTTATTCTGGCCTGCTCCTGCTGTAGGTGGAGATAGGTGGTGTGATTTTCTGCCTGCTCTGCTGTGGAGAGTTAACAACTCTACTACCTATAACGCCACTGGAGTTTAAGGCAGTAATGAAGTCCTGTATCTGTGGCTGTGACCAGGGCTTCCTTCATTGTGTCAGTAGCTTCCTCTCAGTTTTCCCGGGCAGAGACTCAGGAATACTTCTCCTTTCAGTGAACAAAACTTCCCCCTCCCCTCCTCTGTTCCTCACTCTTGACTTTTTACTTCTTCTCACCTGACTATTACTTACACCGGGTACCCTCCCTTTCTCCTTTGGTCCACACTCCTCTCCTGTCAGACTCCCTCCTCTCCAGTCCTTGACCTTTCCCAATCTCTGGCTTCACCAATCAGCTTCCAGCTAACGTCCTTCCAGTCTCCTCCCCTTTTTATCCTGGCATCTTCCCGCCCAGTCCTGAAGGAGGTCTTAGCCTGAAATGTCAACTGTTGACTCTTTTCCATCGCTGCCTGGCCTGCTGAGTTCACTCCTTCCTATATATCCACTATATCACAACTCAACAGGTTTCAATGAGATCACCCCTCACTGTTCTGAATTCTAGTGAATACAGGCCCAGAGCCATCAGACACTCTTCGTATGACAAGCCATTGAATCCTAGAATCATTTTTGTGAACCTCTTTTGAACCCTCTCCAGTTTCAGCACATCCCTTCTGAGATGGGGCCCAAACCTGCTCACAATACTCCAAGTGAGGCCTCACCAGAGCTTTAAAAGGTTTCAGCATTACATCCTTGCTTTTATGTTTTAGTCCTTCTGAAATGAGTGCTAACATTGCATTTGTCTCCCTCACCACAGACTCAACTTGTAAATAATCCTTTAGGGAATCCTGCACAAAGACTCACATCCTTTTGTACCTCGGTTTTTTTGCATTTCCTCTTCATTCAGAAAAAAATCAGCCCTATTATTTCTTCTTCCAAAGTGCATGACCATACACTTCCTGGCACTGTATTCCATCTGCCACTTCCTTGCCCATTCTCCTAATCTGTCCAAATCCTTCTTTAGCTTCTCTACTTCCTCAAAACTACCTGCCCCTCCACCTATCTTCATATCATCTGCAAATTTTGCAATGAAACCATCAATTCTATCAACCAAATCATTGACATATAATGTAAACAGAATCGGTCCCAACACAGACCCCTGTGGAACACTACTAGTCACCACAGCCAGTCAGAAAAGGCACCCTTTATACCCACTCTGTGCCCCCTGCCAATCAGCCACTGCTTTATCCATGCTAGAACCTTTCCTGTAATATCATGGGCTTGTAGCTTGTTAAGCAGCCTCATGTGTGGCACCTTGTCAAAGGCCTTCTGAAAATCCCAGTATACAATATCAACTGATTCTCCTTTGTCTATCCTGCTTGTTACTTCCTCAAAGAATTCCAACATATTTGCAGGCAAGATTTTCCCTTGAGGAAACCATGCTGACCTCGGCCTATTTTATCATGTGCCTGAAGTACCCTGAGACCTCATCCTTAATAACTGACTCCAACATCTTCTCTACCACTGAGGTCAGACTAACTGGCCTATAGTTTCCTTTCTTCTGCCTCTCTCCCATCTTGAAGAGTGGAGCGACATTTGCAGTTTTCCAGTCTTCCAGAACCATTCCGAAATCTAGTGATTCTTGAAAGATCATTACTAATGCCTCCACGATCTCTTCAGCCTCTGTCAGAATTCTGGGGAGTACACTATCTCATCCAGGTGACTTACCTACCTTCAGACCTTTCAATTTTCCAAACACCTCTCTCTATTCATGGTAACCTCTCACACTTCATGCCCCCTGACACCTGGAACTTCCACCACACTGCTAGTGTCTTCCACAGTGAAGACTGATGCAAAGTACTTATTTAGTCCAATTGTTATTTCGTTGATCCCCCATTACCACCTCTCCAGCATTGTTTTCCAGCGGTCCAATCTTTGGTTCAAGAGCCTGATTGTTGAGGGGTAATAACTGCTCTTGAACATGGTGGTGTGCATTTTGAAGCTCCTGTACCTTGTCCCGAATGGCAGCAACAAGAAGAGAGCATGGACTGAGTAGTGGGGTCCTTGATAATGGATGCTGTTGTCCTGTGACAAAGCTCCATGTCAGTGTACTCAATGGTCAGGAGGTCTTGGCCCACGATGCAACGGGCCATATCCACTACTTTTTGCCTCTACCAGTGTGTGTAAAAAACCCTTACCTTTGACAACCCTTTTTTCCAATCATCTTAAAATTATGCCTTCTCACATTAGGTATTGCCACCCTGGAAAAGGCGCTGGCTGCCAACTCTCTCTGAGCTCCATTTCATCTTATCCACCTCTGTCAAGTCACCTCTCAACCTTCACTTCAAAGAGAAAACCCCTAGTTTGCTCAACCTATCCTCCTGATATGCTCTCTAATCCAGGCAGCATCCTGGTAAATCTCCTCCGCACCCTCTCTAATCCAGGCAGCATCCTGGTAAATCTCCTCCGCACCCTCTCTAATCCAGGCAGCATCCTGGTAAATCTCCTCTGCACCCTCTCTATTCCAGGCAGCATCCTGGTAAATCTCCTCTGCACCCTCTCTAATCCAGGCAGCATCCTGGTGAATCTCCTCTGCACCCTCTCTAATCCAGGCAGCATCCTGGTCAATCTCCTCTGAACCCTCTCTAATCCAGGCAGCATCCTGGTCAATCTCCTCTGCACCCTCTCTAATCCAGGCAGCATCCTGGTCAATCTCCTCTGCACCCTCTCTAATCCAGGCAGCATCCTGGTGAATCTCCTCTGCACCCTCTCTAATCCAGGCAGCATCCTGGTCAATCTCCTCTGCACCCTCTCTAATCCAGGCAGCATCCTGGTAAATCTCCTCTGCACCCTCTCTAATCCAGGCAGCATCCTGGTAAATCTCCTCCGCACCCTCTCTAATCCAGGCAGCATCCTGGTAAATCTCCTCTGCACCCTCTCTAATCCAGGCAGCATCCTGGTAAATCTCCTCCGCACCCTCTCTAATCCAGGCAGCATCCTGGTAAATCTCCTCCGCACCCTCTCTAATCCAGGCAGCATCCTGGTAAATCTCCTCCGCACCCTCTCTAATCCAGGCAGCATCCTGGTAAATCTCCTCTGCACCCTCTCTAATCCAGGCAACGTCCTGGTAAATCGCCTCTGCACCCTCTCTAGAGCTTCCTACCTATAATGATGCCATCAGAACTGAACAGAAAACTCCAATTTAGTTACTTTTCTCACATAATTCAGTCAGAGTAAGTATTTATTCCATGTGTGATTTATGACCACCACACCTGGACTGTTGTAACACAGAGTATACTTACTGCCCATTATGCTGCTGGTGTTTAGGGCAGCAATGAAGGACCTCCATCACTACCTATCCTTGGCCGCCTTCTCTTACTGTTCCCCAGGTGTGTCAGTGTCCCCATTTCTGCCTCTATGGTATGGTGCTAAATTGTCTTGTTCTCCCGCATTTCCTCCGCCCTTCAGGGATCCAACGAAGTGCTGTCTTGATGATGGAGTTGGCCTTTCTTCTCATCACGTGCCCAACCCATCTCCAAAGTTTAACACAAACTATACACGTATGGATCAAACTATACACACAGAGTTTGGATCTATTCTCTATTGTTCCGGCAATTCCAACACTTACCACAGGATGGTGTTAAAAGCACACAAACTTAACCAGAACTGGCGTCGTGCTCCCTGCCTGATAAATGTTTCCCGCTTACGAAGAATGTAGGGGTGGCTGTCTGGTGTGAGGAATCGCAGAGATTGTCAGTGTCTTGGTGTTCCCTTTGTCCCGACTACATGTTTCCTTTTAATACAAGTACCCTTGTATACATACAAGGGTACTTTTATAGTTACTTACAAAGATCTTGCTGCCGCCCATGCAAGATGTAAGGCCCTTAGCTTTGTCAGTGATCCCTCCCACCCGTCCAACAGTCTCTTTGATCTCCTACCATCAGGCAGGAGGTACACTGTTCTTAGGACATGGATTGCTCAGTGAGACCAGTATGTGTTGTGTTTGAGTTACATGCACTGTATTGTGCACCTTGGTCCAGAAATCCCCAGCATCCAGGACATCTTCAAGGAGCGATACCGCAAAAAGGCAACATCCGTTGTTAAGGACCCAATCACCAAGGACGTGCCCTCTTCTCATTGTTACCATCAGGGAGGAGGTACAGGAGCCTGAAGACACACACTCAGCGATTCAGGAACAGTTTCTTCCCCTCTGCCATCAGATTGCTGAATGGACATTGAACCCATGAACACCACCTCACTACTTTTTTGACACTACTTATTAAACTTTAAAAATATATATACACTTTTTACTCCAATTTGCAGTTTTTTCATTATGATTTGCAATGTACTGCTGTCGCATAACAACAGATTTCATTACATATACTGGTGATATTAAACCTGATTCTGAAGAGAGTTGTTTCGTTTGGAATTATACATGTATACGGTTGAATGGCATTAAACTTGAATTGAACTTTTCTTCACCATATTCGAATACATTTCCTACAAGAAAGCTGAACCGTCCATGGGCAGCAGTGTAGTGTAAAGCTTCACAGTGTCAGCGATCAGGGTTCAATTCTGTATGTAATGACTCTGTATGTTTCTCCCTGTGAACATCTGGAGTTCCCTCTGGGTGCTTTGGAATCCCGCCCTCGTTCCGAAGACGTAACGGGAAGTTATGTCTGTGCTGTGTTGGTGCCAGAAGCGTGGCGACATTTGCAGGCTGCCCCCAACACAATCCTCCGACTGTGTGGCTTGTTGACACAGAGCGACACTTTTCAATGTACGTGTGGCAAATAATCTTTGTCATTATGTCTACTGTATTTGTTTTAACCTGAAATCTATTCTTCCAAAAAATCTGTCATTGAAGGCAACCCCATAATGGCTGCATCTTTAAATGAACAACAGTATCATCAAAATTTATGAACTACAGAATGATAAACTGTGGATCTGCATGTTCTGTGTATTGTATTTTTCTGCATGTTCTGTGGATTGTATTTTTGACAACTTTCAAACTATTACAGCAGACCCTAATAGTTACTTTTTGATATACCAATCAAATCAAATTTCCTTTTCCTTTATCAATCTTTTTATTAATTAAAAAAGTACATATATATAAACAAGATGAGAATTATCTCAAATATCTATATTGATAACAATTCATATAAAAGGTAAAATAAACATGATCAAGATCATACATAGTATTAATCTAATAGCATATAATAAAAAATAAGATAATCAATTCTCCTATCGTTCCATGGAAAGAAGAAAAAAGATAAAGAAACACATGATTTTTATATACATAATAAAACCACTAAACAAAAAAAAGAAAAAAAAAGAAAAAGAGGTAAAAAAAAAGGGACTGGGCAGCCCATACTGTGAGTAAAAGCAAGAAAAAAGAGAAACTTTCTGATCAAATCCAAAGTTTCGAGAAAGTAACTGGAAGAACAATAAATCAAACCATATTAAAATATTGAATAAAAGGTCGCCAGGTTTCTTCAAATTTAAAGGATGGATCAAATGTCCGACTTCTTATTTTCTCTAAACTTAGACAGGACGTAACGGAGGTAAGCCAATAAAAAGCAGTAGGTGGATTAGAGTCGTTCCAATGGCTCTCCTCGTCAATAAAGCTGTAAAAGCTATCAGAAACAGGAACGTATCCTGCTTCCGATGGAGTGATCCCAAAAATTGCTGTAAGTAAATTAGGTTATAGGTCCAAATTCAAGACTTTTGATAAAGTTTTAAAGACATCTTTCCAAAAATTATCTATCTTGATACAAGACCAAAACATATGAGTTAAAGTAGCCACCTTAATATTACATCTGTTGCAAATAGGATTAATATCGGGAAAGATACGGACTAATTTAACCTTTGACAGATGTGCCTGATGTCCTACCCTGAACTGTATCAAGGAATGATGGGCACAAATAGATGAAGTATTCACCAAATGAAAATTTTTATCCTATTGATCTATCTGAAAGTGACTCTCAAAATTCCAATTCCAACGCAGCTTTAATTTCATCGTTAGATACCATTCGCAAATTCAATAACTATTTATAAATTATAGCTATCAGTCCTTTTTGAAATGGTTTAACCTGAAAAAGAGTATCTATCATATTGGGTGAATAAGCAGAGGGAAAATTTGGAAGTAAACTATGTAAAAAATTCCTAATTTGTAAATATCTAAAAAAGTGTGCATTAGATAAGTCATATTTGTCCACTAACTGAGTGAAAGACATTAAACAATCATTAAACAAAGACATGAACAAGTCTAAAAAAGTTATTATTCCTTTGGTTTTCCAAATTAAAAAGGTCTGAAAAGAAATTGATGGTTTAAAAAATATTAAGATGGATTTTAGTAGAAAGAACAAAGTTATTAAACAAAAAATCTGTGAAACTGAAACCAAATTCTTAATGAATGTTTAATAATGGGGTTGAAGTCTCGGCTACCAATCTTAGAAAGCCAAAAAGGAAGAGGAGCTCCCAGTAAAGAGGCCAAAGAGTACCCCTTCACCGAGTTTCTCTCCAAATCCACCCATAAAGGACAGTCATGTATGTCTGAATAATGAATCCAAAAAGAAATGTATCGAATATTAATTGCCCAGTAATACATTCTAAAATTTGGCAAAGCCATATCACCATGCTTTTTAAATTTCTGCAGTAGAGGTTTACTTAATCTAGGATTTTTATTATTCCAAATATAAGATAGAGTTTTAGAGTCTATTCTATGGTGTTTCATGTAAATGTAGATTGGGAGAGCTTTACCCATGATGAACTGGGCTGAATTCACTACCTCTTGAGGGATTTTCCATTCAAGGACATTGGTGTTTCCATACCAGGCTGTGATGCTGCCAGTCAGTGTATCTCTTGAATAGTCATATCAATGGTTTTCCAGTCCCATAATTTGGGGAAATCCGGTCCTTTTACAACTCTAAAATGCTCCAGCAGTTGACTGAAGGAATAATTATGTGTGAAGCTATTTGTTCAGAAGGATTTGGAGATGGTGGTTCAAATATATCTAAAGGTAATTAACATTTTTATTTATTTTGAAAAAAAAAATTAGACTTTCTCTGGATTGGACTTTAGTGGACAGCCAACTGTATAATCTCTAAGCGACACACACAAAATGCTGGAGGAACACAATGGGGCAGGCAATATTTATGAAGGGGAATAAACATTTGTCGTTTGTGGCCAAGACCTTCATCAGGACTGGAAAGGAAGGGAGGAGGAGAAGAAGGTAAGTTTGGTAGGTGAGGGAAGTAGGGGGCATGAAGTAAGAAGCTGGAAGGTGATAGGTGGAAGAGGTAAAGGGCTGAAGAAGAAGGAATCTGATAGGACGGGAGAGTGGACTACGGGAGAAAGGGAAAGGGAGGTACCAGAGGAAGGTGATGGGCAGCTGAGGAGAAGAGAAGTAGTGAGAGGGGAACCAGATGGGAAATGGAAAAAAAGCAAGGGAAAAGTTACTGGAAATTAGAGAAATCAGTGTATAAACTCTCAAATACCACATGAGGTGTAAGATAAGGAAGTAAAATACGTAGGGGGAATGTTAGAGAAATTAATTTGCAGCTGTAGAAAGGAAATGGAGCAAAGAAGATTTATTGTACGATTGTTTTTACCTGAGTAATAGTTTTGCCCGTTTATCTGTCCAGCAGGAAGGAAAGCGGATTCTACCATTTCCATTTTATGTGAAGAAACTGAGGGGTGGTGAAGGTATGGGCTAACCAAATGAGTAATGAATGCTTTATGCCTGCTGACAATCACACTGTCCTCGGCTAGTGGAGCTGTCCAAGCCTGCCTGACACATGACATGGACAGCACTAGGGCACCGTCAGCTAAATGGCATGTAACATCAGGCCCAGAAAAGGGCCAGGTTATGGCAGTCTCCAAACCACCTTCCCTGAGCATTTAAACATTGAACGCCCCACTCACCAGAAAGTCAACTGGTCCGATCACAGAAAACCCTCGACAGAGGGTGGTGAACCTGTGGAATTCATTGCCACAGCCGGCTGCGGAGGGTAAGTCATTGGGTATATTTAAAGTGGAGGTCGATAGGTTTCTGATTAATCACGGATGCCAAGCCTACGGGGAGAAGGCCGGAAAATGGTGTCGAGAGGGGAAATGATTCGGGCCGATTTTGGTCCTGTGTATTACAGTCTTCAGTTTAGCATTTTATTCAAAGTAAAGCACCATGAGAAACCTTCATCACCCAGGATGTACCCCCTTCTTATGGCTACCATCAGGGAGGAGGTACAGGAGCCCGAAGACACACACAAAGCGATGCAAGAACAGCTTCTTCCCCTCTGTCTGAACGGACAATGAGCCCATAAACAAAACCTCATAATTTTGTTCTCTTTCAACAACATTCATTTTTATATATTATAGCTCATAGTATTTTTATGTTTTACATTGTCCTGCTGCAACCAAACAACACATTTCAGTACATACGCTCAGTGGCCACTTTATTAGGTACACCTGTACACCTGCTCATTAATATAGATATCTAATCATGTGGCAGCAACTCAATGCATAAAAGCATGCAGACATGGTCAAGAGGTTCAGTTGTTGTTCAGACCAAACTTCAGAATGGGGGAAGAAATGTGATCTAAGTGACTCTGACTATGGAATGATTGTTGGTGCCAGATGGGGTGGTTTGAGTATCTCAGAAACTGCTGATCTCCTGGGATTTTCACACACAACAGTCTCTAGAGTTTACAGAGAATGGTGTGAGAAACAAAAAGAAAATCCAGTTCTGTGGGCGAAAATGCCTTGTTAATGAGAGAGGTCAGAGGATAATGGCCAGACTGGTTCAAGCTGACAGGAAGGTGACAGTAACTCAAGTAACACATTACAACAGTGGTGTGCAGAAGAGCATCTCTGAACGCACGACACATTGAACCCAGAAATGGCTGGGCCACAGAAGCAGGGGAGCACACGGGGTTCCACTCCTGTACCTAATAAAGCGGCCACTGGGCGTACGTCAGTGATGACAACTGATGCCTTTTTTTCCATCAACAATGCTCAAGTTACGGAAGTAATTGAATACTTTCTACATGGCTGCAAGGGGCAGTTCCAGCAACTCTGGAAAAAGTCAAGAGCATGCATTCCACTAACCGGTCTCATCCACCCCTCAGACGTTCACCACGTCTGCACGGTGACCCCTCTGTTTTCCAACCACAATGCGTTTCACCGCTCGGCACTCTCAAACTCTGTCACTACATTCTGCATTTTACGACCTCGAGGTGCTTGTGTGTGGAATGTGTAAACAGAAGTATTTCAGTGCTACAATTCCTGTCCCTAGGCGCTCTGAT